>NC_084633.1:33047993-33385493 GCF_033978795.1 Nerophis ophidion | reverse complement strand
GGCTCAACCGGGTAGCGGGTGGTCACGAAAAACATTACCCAGATTACCCCTAAATTACAGTTTTCCGGATATTTTTTCCCATTGAAAAAACATGGGCCAATTTTCAAACATGCCCAACTTGCACGTTTGGTTTTCCTGAAATACCAGGAATTCCGAAATACCATTTTTCAATTCAAACTCAACATTTTTTTTAACCGATTCCAAAAATTCCAACGCCAATCCATTCAGATCATTTATCATTATCAATTTTTTTTTTAATTCACAGTTTTCCTGAAATTCCAAAATTTCTAGGAATCTCATTTAAAATGAAAGGATGTAGTTCTACAATGTCCTAAATTCAAAAAATCTTGCGTCATTTTTAATCCCGATTTCCACCTTTCAACCCTCCACCTTCACCACTCTTCTTCTTCTTCATGCGTTTGTTACGTCTCGCCTCGACTACTGTAACGTATTATTTTCGGGTCTCCCCATGTCTAGCATTAAAAAATTACAGTTGGTACAAAATGCGGCTGCTAGACTTTTGACAAGAACAAGAAAGTTTGATCACATTACGCCTGTACTGGCTCACCTGCACTGGCTTCCTGTGCACTTAAGATGTGACTTTAAGGTTTTACTACTTACGTATAAAATACTACACGGTCTAGCTCCATCCTATCTTGCCGATTGTATTGTACCATATGTCCCGGCAAGAAATCTGCGTTCAAAGGACTCCGGCTTATTAGTGATTCCCAAAGCCCAAAAAAAGTCTGCGGGCTATAGAGCATTTTCCGTTCAGGCTCCAGTACTCTGGAATACCCTCCCGGTAACAGTTCGCGATGCCACCTCAGTAGAAGCATTTAAGTCTCACCTTAAAACTCATTTGTATACTCTAGCCTTTAAATAGACTCCCTTTTTAGACCAGTTGATCTGCCGTTTCTTTTCTTTTTCTTCTATGTCCCACTCTCCCGTGTGGAGGGGGTCCGGTCCGATCCGGTGGCCATGTACTGCTCGCCTGTGTATCGGCTGGGGACATCTCTGTGCTGCTGGCCCGCCTACGCTTGGGATGGTTTCCTGCTGGCTCCGCTGTGAACGGGACTCTCGCTGCTGTGTCTTGGATCCTCTTTGGACTGGACTCTCGCGACTGTGTTGTATCCATTGTGGATTGAACTTTCACAGTATCATGTTAGATCCGCTCGACATCCATTGCTTTCCTCCTCTCTAAGGTTCTCATAGTCATCATTGTCACCGACGTCCCACTGGGTCATTATTGTCACCGATGTCCCACTGGGTGTGAGTTTTCCTTGCCCTTATGTGGGCCTACCGAGGATGTCGTGGTGGTTTGTGCAGCCCTTTGAGACACTAGTGATTTAGGGCTATATAAGTAAACATTGATTGATGATTGATTGATTGATTCTGATATATACAACGTAAAACCTGTTTTCCCTTTCCCAAAATTCCTGTTTTTTCCAGAATTTCCCAGAATTTTCTCCCTATCGACAACGAATGGTCAGTATACAATCGACTGCATATCCCACATTTCTGATACGATTTGAACTGTTCCACCATCCACACACTACACTCACCCCGGACACTAAAACCACCATTTTCCCGGTTCTGGAAAAATACCTTGATTACCCGGAAGTAAAAAGGAATCTCCCCTACTTGAAAACTAATTGGCAATATACAAACCTTTACATATCCCACATTTCTCAACCGATTCGAAGTGTTCCAGCATCCACACACTCTACTCACCCTGGACAGTCAAGCATGTCAGTTCCGCTAATGCATATCGGCGGTTCAGCGGCTTGCGCACATAGGGTATTCACACACATTCTTGTCATAATTACAATTGAACACATATGTAGTTGAGGAGTGTTCCGCAATTTTTTTTAAGATACTAATGTTTTTTGTTTTTTTTTTATTAAAAAAAAAAACCGCAAGCGATATTTTCATGCAAAAATGTATGTTTAAAAACGCGGATTTCCACGTTTTAGCGGACATTTCACATGCCTGCATTCAAATAAGGCGGTCTGTACCTCTTTAGAATTGTACACGCAGCGTTAGTAGACCAGATGCAACAAACCTACATGGTACACACAATTTTCAAGATTGCACACGTTATTTAGCATGTTGTATTTGGATCTTACAGTAAATCAGGCCCAAAATGCGTCTTTGAATTCACCATCTGTTGTGTTTTAATTTTATCCTGCCTTCTCCTTTTCTGCACCTGTGTTATCAGTGTTTCATCCTCGGCAAGGGGCGAACCTTGTGGCACACCTGCTCTCAATTAACCCGGCAGTATTTAGGCTCGTCACTGACAGCTTGGCCTCGCCGGTTATTGTATCCTGAACTCATCTCATGCATGTACTTGCTTCACCACTCCCAGTATGTTTTCGCTTCTTTGTTCTGAATTCCCTAACCTCTTGTGTGTTCATTTCCTAGTCCCCCTGGGGTAAAAGGATTTCTTGTGTTGGACTCTTGCCTTGCTCAGTGTGCCCTGGCCCTCTCACATGCCGACCTCTGAGGAACCTACTTTGTCCTGATTACATGGTGTGCGTCTCTGCCCCATCACCCTTAGTTATTCCTTTTTATCTAATTAAATTTTTTCATTTTTTGTAATCCCACCTTGTCTCCCATCTCTGCATCCTGGGGTCAACCCCACTTGACCAAGACCTTAACACCATCATCGTAATCCAGGTCGCTTGAATCAAGCTCAGATGCAGCACCCAGTTTTAGACACTGGAAAAGCAGGTGCCCTTCTTGGGTAACCGTGACCTGGATGACCTGTAATCCTTCAAGGCGTCATGAACCTGTCTGCTCTTTGCTCACAAATGCAACTAGTTTAAATTAATCCTTCAAATCATATTTCATAACTAAATTGCTTGAATTATTATTCAATTATTGTTAATCGTTAATGGGGGTGGGCTGGACTGAACATTTTGGTATCGATTCAATATCTAGCAAATTCAGGGCCGTTATCAACGATACATTTTTATGATCTTGTACCTTTAATTTGTTAATCATTATCAAGTGTGTTACAGGTTAGAATTTGCTTATTATATTTGTGTCTCTCAGGGTCCACACACGAGCTTCCCACTTGAGCCAGTCCATACATGGGAAGGATACGGGATGGGATCGTATTAAGGCGAGCTAACCGAGCCTACTGGGGAATGTCTGATCCAGTTGATGAATGAGCTGATGCAGCCCACTCGCTGTCATCTCTTTCCCTCATCTGACATATGCATTCACTTCCTTCACAACATGCTGCTGTTTAGAAAGCAACAAAATTACATTCAAATAATTAACTTGCATTTTTGGAGGATTGCAGCAAACTAAAGCGGGTCAGCACAGACCGAGTCAGTGGAGCAGGTTAAGAGCCAAGTAATGTCTTTGGCATGTCTGAGCTCATCTCCACTTTCAGCCACTTTGCAGTCTTCATCTCGACCTGATCTCCTCGTCTCGCTCTGTCCAACTCAGCTGTTTCCCAATGCTCCTCGCCTGTCAGCAGTTCTAACAGCAACTCTGGGACTGAAGGCAGAAGAGAAAAAAAATTACAAAATGGATCTATTGATAAATATGTACAGTGGTTACCGCGTTTTTTCTTCATAATTTGTAAATCCACTTAATTGGTTTCACACACCCAAAAATGCAAACCTAAAACACATTTTATAAAGAATAATTAGTAACATTTACGGGTGACAGTGGGTGATACAGAGAACATGACGAGAACTATCAAGCTGGAACAGAAACCAAAAAAAGACACACTTAACAGATTTGGCTTTTGTCCAAGCAAGCCATTTGGCAGTTAGCTCCCTATTCTATCATTTGCACATAAGTGTTTTATATCAGCTTAAAGTTTCTCACTTTTCTCTTATTAGGATTCTCCCATCCAACCAACGGACACGTGTTAACTCATGAAAAAGATGGACTCATTATTAATGACGCCGACATTGCCGTAATGCTTATTTTCTTAAAATAATAATAATTTTGTGAACTTTTTGTGAAAAACATGTAACATGGAGTTTGACTAACACTTATCATTGAAATCCATTAGAAAAACAACACTTCAAATTAAAAAAAAGACCAAACTTTGTGTTGTCATGGTGAGGTGTGTGTATGCACGCTACAACAGTTTCTTCTTCCTGGGTGGATGTGACTAACAATCCAGAGATAATCATAAAACTCTGTTTCACTTATTGTTATAACCACCCTGATGTTATTTGCGTTCTGTTTAGTACAAATGTTTGTGAAGTTGTGATGCGTCAAAGCAGCTCACATAGGACAACTGTGCGTTGAATTTATTAACTGTCAATGAATCAATTAATAGACAGACGCTACATTATATATGTATTATCAATTAAATAGTCACGTATTACAATGCTCACGGTGTAGATGAAATCGTATGCATTGAACGTCTGTTATACGCCCCGTTGGACTCTTGTCTCGCATATGAATTTAGGATAATTGGCAAAATGTACCCCAAAAAGTGCAGTTTTTCTTTAATAGGGCTTGTCATTGTGAGGTTCAAAGACATTTTAGGACCTTCAACAGCACTTACTGTAAGATTTAGATGACAATATGGATATATTTGATTGTGAATAAGTATAAACTAGAGATGTAATGATAAACCGTATTATCGAAAACTGTGGTAAAATTCCTAATCTTTAAAATTATTGTTTTAAAATAAAGTTATCACTGTTGACAATGAACTTTTCCACTTATCTCAATTATTTTTTTTGTTTGTAATTATTCAGTGACACTTCTCTGTATGTTTGTGATTTTTTTTGTTACTTTCTTTTATTGTAATCAGTTTGTGCGCTTCTCTATCTGCTTGTGGTGAAGATTTATTTTCTTTTTTCTCTTCTTTTTTTGGGGGAGAGAAAAAAAATGTTTTCTCAGTACTTGTATTATGATTTCCCTATCAAATGAATAAATAAATATTATTTAGAAAAAAAATTAAGTTATCGAAAAAAACGTGATCCATAACTGCACTTTGATAAACTCGCGTATTGACTGGCACCAGCCTGCTGGCAAAAAAACTAACATGAAAACAAAAGACAGTAACGACTTTCCCAATTAAAAAGTGAAAACCCCAATCTAAACATTGATGTCTGAGCAACTAAGCGCTACATTTGTGCACATTGAACTTATGAACTGGGCTCTCTTAAAATCGTCTCAGAGGAATATGAGACAAAAATGTTTTTACGGTGTGTTCAGGAACTGCTGAACGAGTATGATTGCCACAACGCCCGGCAGAAATATTGAATAACCGTTATAGATATTATCCATCCATTTCCTACCGCTTGTCCCTTTCGGGGTCGCGGAGGGTACTGGAGCCTGTCTCGGCTGCATTAGAAACACATAACATGCAAAATTGTGTGATTTCTAACAATGTGTTTATTTAAAAATAAACTTGGACAAAATATTTCAGTGTGTGTAAAAGTACTTTTAAAGCACTTTCAACAATATCGCGGTATAAGTGGTATCCGTGATCATTTTGGTCACGATAACCATGATGTGAAGTTTTAGTATCGTCACATCCCTCGTGTGAATGATAGAAAACCCCAAATTATTTTAAACCTCTGCAATTCTTAATTTTAAAAATCATTAAATAACTATTTGTATAGAGAACAGTTCAGATATTTGAATCTGTAAAAAAAAGATGAGTGCACAAAAAACATCATAGACTTTGCAACTGAACATTGATGTCCGTACAGACAATCTCAACAGTCTATGAATGGTAAACATAGCCAAACAATCAGAAATGTTCTAAGTAATTTCATTACATTATAAAGAATACTGAACATTATTGACAATATAATGTGAGTGATCTTAGTAGTGGCCAGAAACAGTGACATATTGTGAACTAATGCATTTTAAAGATTGTTTTTGGGATTGTTTTCAGAACTTTCTGGGACTACCTTCGTCCCTTACGTATGTTTAGGCGAGACTTCACCGAGGCGTTTTGATACCATGGTGCTCCTGCACACACAGCCCGGCAGGCTCGCATTACACTGACTCTAACTATGTGTGCTTTTAAATAGATTCGGTTGTCAACTCCTCCCTACACAAATCCATCTATTTTGGGGACGGTGTTTAGGGGGAGGGACGCACGAATAGATGGTCTACAGATCGGTGTACAGGCTTGGCCTACATGCCCTGGCTGCATCAGCATACTGGAAGACTGAATGAGAACATAGGATCTGTAAATGTGTTTTACACCCCTGTATAATAGTGTGGAAGCAAGTAGTTCCAAATAGTTTCAAACCAGAGTTATAGAGTGTGGAGTTGGGCGATACATACTGTGCAGTTTAGTATCAATTAAGTTACTGGGGGAGCTCCACAAACCACGTTAAACCCAGATTTCGATCTAACAAAGGTCTTAACTCATTCTCTTTCTATGCCACATCAATGTGGAATGCACTCCCAACAGGTATAAAAGTAAGTGCATCTCTATATTCCTTCAAAACCGCTCTAAAACAACACCTCCAGGCAACTTCAACACTTTACTAATACCCTCCTCCATTCACATCCCATCTCCCCGGATTATAAACAACTCAAATGTACTTTAGTGGTTCTTATGCTATGTGAACTCACTATGTTCTCTGCTGGATGTACATATCCTACTAAATAAGACCTACACTGTTTCAATGTCCACATTTCTCTGTGATGCAATTGTTGATGACTGAAGTTCTGATATCAACCAAAGCTCCTCATCCCACCCCCCGGATTGTAAATAATGTAAATAATTCAATGTACATACTATGATGATTAACTTGTGTGATGACTGTATTATGTTGATAGTATATATTTGTACCATGAATTGATTAACGTGGACCCCGACTTAAACAAGTTGAAAAACTTATTCGGGTGTTACCATTTAGTGGTCAATTGTACGGAATATGTACTGTACTGTGCAATCTACTAATAAAAGTATCAATCAATCAATTATTAGAGGTTTTCCTTGAAAAATCTTATCACCTCAGAATCAGTCCGATACTGATGCCAACTTTATCGGTTTTTGGATTGACGCACAGTTCTGCACTCACATGTGTTTGAGCAATTGCTCGTGCCATCACTTCGTAACACTGCATTGCGGCACCGGAGTTGACAGGTCCATTTAGGACAGAACTAGGCTTCTAGTCGTCCCTCGCCACATTGCGCTTCAAATATTGACACATCGCAGAATTTGGCGGGATATTTAAAAAAACATTTGATAGCATTCTCCAATTTTTTGTTCTTAAATCAAGTATTTTCAAACATTAAAAGGGCTAAATAAATAAAAAACATCTATCAATACTTCAGTAATATTGACCACTGGGGGAGATCAAACTAATTAGCGCACAATTTTCAGTACTGTGGCCACTAATTGGTTCTGACTCAGGCGTTCTTCCCATCCATCCATTTTCTACCGCTTATTCCCTTTTGGGGTTGCGGGGGGCGCTGGCGCCTATCTCAGCTACAATCGGGCGGAAGGCGGTGTACACCCTGGACAAGTCGCCACCTCATCGCAGGGCCAACACAGATAGACAGACAACATTCACACTCACATTCACACACTAGGGCCAATTTTAGTGTTGCCAATCAACCTATCCCCAGGTGCATGTCTTTGGAAGTGGGAGGAAGCCGGAGTACCCGGAGGGAACCCACGCAGTCACGGGGAGGACAGAAAGATCCCGAGCCTGGATTTGAAGATGACTAAAGGATGTATTTTTTTTATTGCAATGGAGCTCTCATAATGTTTGAAAACTCATGTAGACGGTTGTAAAAAGATTTATTGGCTTAAACTATAATATTTGATCTTTCCTAAACATTGGATGACTCTATATCCAATAAGTTAAGTTAAAGTACCAATGATTGTCACACACACACTAGGTGTGGTGAAATTTGTCCTCTGCATATGACCCATTCGCTTGATCACCCCCTGGGAAGTGAGGGGAGCGGTGGGCAGCAGTGGTGCCGCACCCGGGAATAATTTATGGTGATTTAACCCCCAATTCCTACCCAATTCCAATCGTATCAACATATATCTAACCATATCCACATTTCCATACCGATTTTCACCAAACATGGATGATACAAAGGCACACAACTTGTTGCGTAGTTCTAATATTTTGTCAGTGCTTATGTACAAATTATTCTTAAGGAAGAAAACATAACAATTAAAAAAAAAATGTTTTTCTGCTGTTTGTATTTCCTGTATTTGTTTAATCGATATTGGTGTGTTTTTTTTATATGACATGGATCCCCTTAGGTCTGAAAAAAATATATATGTATATATACAGTATATACATATACGTGTGTATATGTATTTGTGTGTATATGTATGTATATATGTATGTATGTATATGTATAAGTATATGTATAGCTATGTATATGTATATATGCGAAGTATCTACATACAAAATGTATGTATGTAACCATATGTATATATGTATGTATATAGATATATACATATACATATATGTATATATGCAAAGTATCTACATACAAAATGTATGTATGTAACCATATGTATATATGTATGTATATAGATATACACATATACATATATGTATATATACACAGTATATACATTTATGTGTATATATATTTGTGTGTATATGTAAGTATATATGTATGTATGTATGCATATGTATATGTATAGCTATGTATATGTATATATGCAAAGTATATACATACTTATGTATGTATGTAACCATATGTGTATATGTATGTATATAGATACACACACACACACACACACACACATATACATGTATATATACAGTATATATATCTATATATATATAGATATATATAGACATAAGTTTATTGAGGATGTCAGTCAGTTCCATATCATACATGTACAAAATAAACATACATAAATATAGACAACAAGCTAGTGCTCTATAACAATATTGTTTTACAAAAACAAAAAACAAAAATGAAATATATCTCAAAAGGATAATGGGAAGAAGTATAAACATTGTGAATACCAACTCTTTTCCATAGTGTAATGTAATATATAAACAGTATATACATACAAATGTATACATATCCACACATACATATACAGTATAGTTACATATATATATGCAAATATATATATATATTTACATATATGTATATATATATATATATATATATATATATATATATATATATATATATATATATATATATATATATATATAAAATCACATGTATATGTATATATATATATACATACAGATATAAACAGCATATATATATATATATATTATATAAATACATTTATATATACACTGTATGTATATTTTGTTCTTCTTTTAGCATTTTATAGCAGAGCATTGATTTTTTACAGTATGTACAGTTTAGTGGACAGAATGACCAGGAGGATGCCCTCGTGGATACTTTGCGGGTGTTTGCGACTATGCCGTTGTAGTCAATAATGGGTGAACAGGTAACAGACCCTTTGAGTGGAGTTTGGAGTGGAACTAATCCAATTAATGATATTATCAATAACAACAGTAGTAGTGTGTATCAGATTAATAATAGCGTGATTAAGTCAAAAATTCTATTTGTTTTTACTTGTATCTGTGTTTTTTGTTGTCGTATATAGTGTTAAATTTGTTAGATTGTTATATTAATATATTTTTTACAAACTCAGGGAATACGTTCGGTACATGAATGGTTAGCACACTGGCCTCACAGGCAGGAGGTTGAGGGTTCAAATTTCGCCGGCTTTCTACCATATCTCAAAAACCTTCATGTTAGGATCAGAGACTTTAAATTTTCCTTTGACCGTGAGTGTGATTGCTTGTTGAAAAATAAAACGTTTTCTACGCCCCTGGATAAAGTGAAATGGACCAAACCATCAATTCAGAGCGAAGTTAAACTCCAATATTTGCTGATGATGGAAATCCAGCGGGCGTCACTTGTTCCTTCTCCCCCTCCTTCCTTTTAATCAGCCGCTCACACCCTGAGTACCTTATGGATGCAAGCCTACCCACCAACATTTGCCCCTGTCAGTCAGTCTGAACCACCCCCAACCTTGTCTTATCAACTTACCCCCGAGGTTGGTCTCACTCTTTTACAACGTCCTCCTGCCAGCGTCTCCAACATTGACCAGTTACTGACGCCTCTCACAAGTACTGACTGGAAACTGAGACTGAAAATCCAGGGCTTGAGGACTTTTTGGGGGAGAAACCCGGAACACGTACCCGGACTTCTACTTGGAATATTTTCCATTTACCGGACCTTGCTAATTGGATAACTGTGTGTGTACGTGAATTTGGGAGAGAGTGTGTGCGGTGTTTGCAGGCCTGAGCTACAGGTTGTGGACTTTAGGTTTATTCCTTATCTGGTCCAGTCTGCTTTTTGGACATGGCGTCCCTTAGAAGTCTGATTCTTGCGCTGCTGATGGCGCTGCTCTGCTCCTTCCACACACCATTGGCTCCTGTTGCCAAGGCACAGGATTTGCCTTTCCAGTCTGAGCAAGGCCTGATGGCTGATGATGACGACGACGACGATGACGACGATGACGATGACGACGATGACGACGATGATGACGACGATGATGACGACGATGATGACGACGATGATGACGATGACGATGACGACGACGATGACGACGATGATGACGACGATGATGACGACGATGATGACGACGATGATGACGACGATGATGACGACGATGATGACGACGATGATGACGACGATGATGACGATGATGATGACGACGATGACGACGACGATGATGATGATGATGACGACGACGATGATGATGATGACGACGATGATGATGACGACGATGATGATGATGATGATGACGATCATGAAGGTCAGTTAACTAATTGCTCACCTGATGTCATCCCACCTTTGCCTTGTCATTTTCTGGATTGGTTTATGGAGACGATGCCAGCAAATGAACAAAAAAAATTTACATTTACAAAACCCAAAATCGGGGAAGTTGGCAGCATTTCTGGGTGTTGTTGATAAATGGCTTTTGCTTTGCATAAAATAGTTTTAACTTGTATTTATAAATGCAGCGACAAACTGTAGTTACTGACACTGGTTTCTGAAATGTTCCAGAGCCCATGTGGTGGTATCATTTACACAGTGATGTCGGTTTTTGATGCAGTAAGGCCTGAGTGATCGAAGGACCGTAATATCATTGCTTACATGCAGAGATTTATTTAGATTCTCTGAACCTTTTGATGATATTACGGACTGTAGATGGTGAAATCCCTAAATTCCCTGCAATAGCTTGTTGAGAAATGTTGTTCTTAAACTGTTGGACAATTTGCTCACGCATTTGTTCACAATGTGGTGACCCTAGCCCCATCCTTGTTTGTGAATGACTGAGCATTTCATGTAATCTGCTTTTATACCAAATCATGACACCCACCTGTTCCCGATTAACCTGTTCACCTGTGGGACGTTGCAAATAAGTGTTTGTGTCAGACTTTCCCCTGACAGTTTGTGTATGTTTTAGTTTTTTCCTCTGCATTTGTTTGTGTCCTCTGTGTTTAGTATCTCCTGTCTTTAGTTCCTGTCTAGTGCTCTTATTTTGTCAGCTTCCTGTCTTGTTCCCTGAGTGCTGTGTTCCTCCTCAGCTGCGGCTCATTGGCACCTGGCCACACCTGTTGCCAATCAGCCCGCTCCTATTTGTACCTGCTTTGTCTTGTGTCAGTTGCTGGATCATTGTATTGTATTCTCGTTGCCACATGTCGCTCTTGTTGTTGCTCTCGTGTCATGTCGTTTTGTTACAGCTACTACCTGTCGTGCTACATTTTGGTCGTCGTAGCGGTATGCTGTTTCTGTTAGCATTAGCTATTTCCAGTTTTTCTGTTTGTTTTCCACTAGCTTCCATGCTAAAGTTCCTTTTTGTTTTTCTAGCTCCCCGTGCTAGCTCCCTTAGTTTGTTATTCCGTCCACGTGCGTGCTTTTTGTTTGTTCTTGTTCTATTATTTAAATTAAATCATGTTTTCCCATTCAATGCCTGCCTCCTTCTCTGCATCTTGGGGTTCGACATCAACAAATAACTCTGACAGTTTGATGAGCATTCCTCAACTTTCTCAGTCTTTTTTGCCACTTGTGCCAGCTTTTTTGAAATATGTTGCAGGCATTAAATTCCAAATGAGCTAATATTTGCAAAACATTACATTTATTGTCTTTGCAGTCTATTCAATTGAATTTAGGTTGAAAAGGATTTTCAAATCATTATATTCTGCTTTTAGTTACGGTTTACACAACGTGCCAACTTTACTGCTTTTGGGTTTTGTATTTAGTCCTAAGAAAGATGCAGCGTTTAGTGTTTCCCACAGGACAGCAATGTATTATTGATTGGGGAAGGCGCGGGGGGTTCGATGGGTAACATCATCAATTATCTTGTCAGCCATGACACATGTGCTTTATGGATGCTAAAGGTGAGCAAAAAATATCCTAAAAGTCCTAAAAATAGCGATCAGAAATATTCACTATGACGTCACTTTCGTCACTTGATTGACATTAACGGCACCAGAGGGTTCTGTGAAATGATGCTGGATGCTGTGAGCTCAGTGTGAAGGAAAAAAAGACCGTTAGGAAGGTGAGAAACAGTTTTTATTTCAACCATACCTACCGTCAAAAGCCTAAAAATTGACCACATAGTAATTGTCTTCAAAATAAAAATGCAGATCTATCCTGCCTGCGCTAATAAAATAAGAGTCTCAGAGAGCTAGCGTGCACAAGATAGCAAGCCACGGAGTTTGCCGCCAATGTATTTCTTGTAAAGTGTATGAAAAGGAGTATGGAAGCTGGACAAACAAGATACCAAAAACCAACTACTTTCATGTGATATTGGACAGAAAGGAGGACTTTTTTTCTCCTCCATTAAAAAATTTGGACGTTTTCAGCACTACTATCTGATTACAATTAATGCAAGTCATCGAATAAGGTAACACACCAACTTATATTCTTGTCTTCATGAAAGAAAGGAATCCTAATGTGTTATACATGCTTGTATTATCATTAAACACCTTTAACCTGTTAACAAAAACGTCTCTTTCATAAATAAATCAATATCAATTATATATATGAATGAGGTACTTGTAGATCCCTTCGACTTAGTCATTTAAAAAGTTGCTCGCCATGCTGAAAAGTGTGGGCACCCCTGCCTAAGATGTTTGAGAGAATTGTTGCAGTGCATCCAAACGGCCTGACAACCAACGTTCCCTCTCAGGTGGAGCAAAATGAAATCCAATCCGAACTCTAAACGAAATAAACAAACAACTGTTTGTTCTGTCTGACAGGTGACAGTGAGCGACCACAGCATATAAAACGACGTTAGTCGACACTGTTTGATTATTGTAACGTCTGTCGAGACGTTAAAAAGAGGACGGTAATTCCAGTTATTACTTTAATGAGCAAAAATGTTTGTCTGCCGTAACCGAACCCCAAAAATTATTGAAAGAATTATATATTGGAAAAATTATATTTTTCTGCCGCACAAAACCAAGCTCATCTGTCATATCAACGATATGACAGATGAGCTTGGTTGATATATCAATGGCAGCCACTCGCTCTCTTTTTCCAGTACCAATACATACATTCATGGCACTTAGCCAGTGATGTTTTTATGACCACAAAACGTCGGACAACTCCAACACCACACAAAGTGTAAACGTCAGGTTGTAACATGACGACTCTTTGATCAGATGTGTGCTTATTCTACTGTCATTTATTAAGAATTTTAATTTATGGATAGAAATCATTGAATGCTGTTACTAGATTAAATGACTACTCATAAAAAGTTAAATTTTACACGCAGAAAGTTACAGGAATGTACACTTTATCCCATGCTTACATTTCACTGTGCAACATGTGAATGTTTTAAGGGGAACTAAATGTGAAACCATGCCATACCATACCAACTTTATTCATAATGCCCTTTAAAAACAACCACAGTTGAAAAACAAAGGACTGTACACCACAAACAAGTAACCACAACAAGCAGCGAAATACAAGCAAAGGACAGACTAAAATATATCATTTAAAACAGAGGTCAAATAAATATACGGAATATGCACATATAGAGAACAGATCTAAGTTATCTTACATAAAATGCAGTTAAAAACAGTTTAAACAATTCAACAGTGATCATTGAAAGGGGTACAGATTATTTCCAAAGTAGTACTAGGGGTGGCATGGCGTAGTGCAGTGGTTCTCAACCTTTTTTCAGTAATGTACCCTTTGTGAACATTTTTTTAGTTAAAGTACCCCCTAATCAGAGCAAAGCATTTTTGGTTAAAAAAAAAAAGAGATAAAGAAGTAAAATACAGCATTATGTCATCAGTTTCTGATTTATTAAATTGTATAACAGTGCAAAAATATTGCTCATTTGTAGTGGTCTTTCTTGAACTCTGTGGAAAAAAATATATACAAATAACTAAAAACTTGTTGAAAAATAAACAAGAGATTCAATTATAAATAAAAACATTTCTACACATAGAAGTAATCATCAACTTAAAGTGCCCTCTTTGGGGATTGTGACAGAGATCCATCTGGATTCCAGAACTTAATTCTAAACATTTCTTCACAAAAAAAAAAAATCTTTAACATCAATATTTATGGAACATGTCCACAAAAAATCTAGCTGTCAAAACTGAATATTGCATCTTTACACAGTTTATGAACTTACATTAATATTTTGTTGAAGTATTATTCAATAAATATATTTATAAAGGATTTTTGGATTGTTGCTATTTTTAACATATTTTTAAAAAATCTCACGTACCCCTTGTCATATTTTCAAGTACCCCCAGGGGTACGCGTAACCCCATTTTAGAACCACTGGCGTAATGGGTAGACAGGCCGGCCAGAAACCTGAAGGTTGCAGGTTCGCTTCCCACCTATTGACATCCAAAAAATCGCTGCTGTTGTGTCCTTGGGCAGAACACTTCACCCTTTGCCCCCGGTGCCGCTCACACTGGTGAATGAATGATGAATGAATGATAGGTGGTGGTCGGAGGGGCCGTAGAGGCAAACTGGCAGCCACACTTCGTCAGTCTACCCCAGGGCAGCTGTGGCTACTGATGTAGCTTACCACCACCAGGTGTGAGTGAATGTTGAGTCCCACTTCTCTGTGAGCGCTTTGAGTGTCTAGAAAAGCGCGATATAAATCTTAGTTATTATTATTATTATTACTAAGCAGCTCATGAAAAACAAGATCTATTTGTTATTTTCACCGTAAAAAGTTAAAGTTAAAGTACCAATGGGTGTAGTGAAATTATGCCCTGCATTTGACCCATCCCCATGTTCACCCCCTGGGAGGTGAGGAGAGCAGTGAGCAGCAGCAGTAGCCGCGCTCGGGAATCATTTCGTTGATTTAACTCCCAATTCCGACCCTTGATGCTGAGTGCGAAAGCAGGGAGGCAATAGGTTCCATTTGTTTAGTCTTTCGTATGACTCAACCATGGGGTTTGAACTCATGACCTTCCAGTCTCAGGGCGGACACTCTAACCACAAGGCCACTGAGCCAAATCACTTATATTAGAAGATAATCTCATGAAAATGACTTCTGTCATTTGATTATTATCAAAAAATATTTAATCTGTTGTTAAGTCAGGTTTGGGACAGGTGTGCTGCTGGTACGGACACAGTGTGAACGTCTGATGTTGCCCACATGTGCTCAGGGAGTTTTTGCGTTTGCTCACATGCGTTAAAAATTAGAAGGAACATTGCTCACCACTGAACATCCCGCATCTTCGCCTCCAAGATGTCTCAGGCGCATCGTATAACCAAATAATTTATGGACAAACTGTTAGTAAGCGTCTAAGAAGCTCATTATGTATGCTTGTTGTTCTTATCGGGGTCTCAACCCTGATGAATGCTCACATTTGATACGTGTCTGGCACTTTGGAGAGGTGTTAATGTCGTGAACATTTTCTAACAGGTAGTCAAACAAAATTGTCGTTTTTAGATTTATTTGAAAAGCTTGAGCAATTCACAAGAAACAGGTCACATTTGTAGCAAGTATGGTTGCCGAGGAAGGAGCGTTTTGCTCTTTTTACGCTGAATACTAGATGGAAGTGGGTGAGTAAGCACAGTTTGGAAGGGGGAGAGAGCATGTGACACAACAACAGCGGAAGTACAGACATTTTAGACAATGGTGCACTGTTAACTGGATTGAAGAAGCCGACACTTTCGAAATGAGCACTGAGAAGGGGGAAGAGATACTTTCACAGAGGGTCAATCTCTCGTCAGAATGTGCTTTTCACTGTAATACTGAAGTTTATGAAAAGGCACATACATCTTTTACATTACATTATCTTTATGGATCAATCACAGTTTCCGCTGTTCAAAGAAGATCGCAGAAAGCGTGTATGGAGGTTTGCCATTTACAGATGTCATTGTTGTGGATGGACTAGTCAATGGAGGAAGTGGGGTTATCCAGTGGTGATAGCTAGAAGGCTGCAAGGGAAATTCAGCTTCCCTTAAATGTAAAAAAAAAAAAAAAAAGAAAAGTGGACCAATATGTACTTTTTTGTTTACATTTCATTGACTAAATATGCACTATAATTCATTCTACTTTTGTCAGGAGATTTTAAAATCTCCTGACGATTGCGGGAAGCCCTCATGAAACAGTTCTGTAGAGATGAAGTAGTCTTATGATTTTTCCCACACATACATATTGCGCTCTACCACGGTATCGAGCACTATTCTCTAGATAATCCAATTAAGATATATATATATATATATATATATATATATATATATACATATATATATATATATATATATATATATACTGTATATAGATATATATATATATATATATATATGTATATATATACATGTGTGTGTATATGTATATATATATATATATATATATATATATATATTTACAACGTATACATATATGTATAACTGTGTCTATATGTATGTATATATGTGTATATATACAATCGCGATCAAAAGTTTACATACACTTGTAAAGAACATAATGTCATGGCAAAAGGTGGGTAGAGTAGCCAGAAATTGTACTCAAATAAGAGTACTGTTACTTTAGAGATTTATTACTCAAGTAAAAGTAAGGAGTAGTCACCCAAATATTTACTTGAGTAAAAGTAAAAAGTATGTTGTGAAAAAACTACTCAAGTACTGAGTAACTGATGAGTAACCTGTTCGTTTAATGATTACGGCAACAAATAATCCACAAAAACATAAAAATAGCAATGAGCAAATTCATAGCCAGGAATATCTCTTAAGCAACTAAAACAATATTATATATTAAATAATAATACATTAAAATAAATAAAAAATAAGGCAAATTGAGCCCCAATAACTTAACAGCACCATAGGCTCAGTAGGCATTCATTGATTGATTGAAACTTGTATTAGTAGATTGCACAGTACAGTACATATTCCCTACAATTGACCACTAAATGGTAACACCCCAATAAGTTTTTCAATGTTAATCAATTACTTAATAAATGACCAAGTCGATGTGATCTACCTCATATATACATATACATACACACATATCATATACAGTATATATATATACATATATATATATATATATATATATATATATATATATATATATATATATATACATATATATATATATATATACCTTTATATATACAGTATATAATTTATATTTATTTATTTTGCTGTTTTTGTTCACATGTTAAAGGTGTTTTAATGAATATACATGTGTTGCACCTTTCCTGCTTCCGGCGCCTAGACTGTAGTCAAGGAGCGCAGGGGAGATACTTCTCCAGGGCCGATTATTCTCGGGGCAACACCCTTTACTTTACCCGGTAATGGGTCTTCACAGTTCCGGACTCTATGAGGATAATGACGAGTCCAGTTTTTAGTTGCAAACTCGTGGCTTCTTTATTTTGGTCTCACTTCACCGTCAACATCCCACACACACAAACACTAGCCACTCCCCCGCCTTCAGCGACCGCTCTCTCTCTTCGCTCGCCCACTCACTTACTGATGTCACTCGCCCGCTGCCACACACACACATACTCGACTCTCATAACACATGCATGTTTAACACATAGATTCCTATCTTTCATGAAGACAAGAATATAAGTTGGTGTATTACCTAATTCTGATGACTTGCATTGATTGGAATCAGACAGTATAGTGCTGATAACGTCTCGGTTTTCAAATGGAGGAGAAAAAAAGTTCCTCCTTCCTGTCTAATACCACATGAAAGTCGTTGGTTTTGGCATCTTATTTGTCCAGCTTCCATATTCGTTTTTATACACTTCACAAGAAATACATTGGCGGCAAACTCCGTAGCTTGCTAGTTGGTTTGCGCTGCCTTTAGGAGACTCTTATTTTGTTAGCGCAGGCGCGATGGAGCGGCACTTTTATTGTGAAGACAGGAACTGTGCGATCAGTCTTTAGGCTTTTGACGGGAAGTACCGTTGAAATAAAAAGTGTATGTTTTCCTTTAAACTTTTGATTGATTGGTTGATTGATTGAAACTTTTATTATTAGATTGCACAGTACAGTACATATTCTGTACAGTTGACCACTAAATGGTAACACCCCATTAAGTTTTTCAACATGTCGGATTCGACGTGTGACGGTCACGTGACCACCTGGCTCTGTTTGATTGGTCCAACGTCACCAGTGACTGCATGTGATTGGTGAAACGCAAGCATGCGTAGTTCCTACTTTGAATGCGTGTCTGACAGAATCAAAACAAACAAAACGTGCATTAACAGATCGATCAAAATAAAAAGTAGCGAGTAACGAGTTGATTGTAGATAAATGGAGCGGAGTAAAAGTAACGTTTCTTCTCTATAAATATACTCAAGTAAAAGTAAAAGTATGTTCCATAAAAACTACTATTAGAAGTACAATTTATCCCTAAAGTTACTCAAGTAGATGTAACGGAGTAAATGTTGCGCGTTACTATCCACCTCTGGTCATGGCTGTCTCGAGTTTCCAACACTTACTAAAAATCTTATTTTTTTTTGTGATAGAGTGATTGTAGCACATACTTGGTTGTCACAAAAAACATTAATGAAGTTTTGTTTTTTTATGAATTCATTATGGGTCTAAAATGAAAATGAAAATGTGACCAAATTTTCTGGATCAAACGTTTACATACAGCAATGTTAATATTTGGTTACATGTGCCTTGGCAAGTTTCACTGCAATAAGGCGCTTTTGGTAGCCACCCACAAGCTTCTGGCAAGCCTCTGGTTGAATTTTTGACCACTCCTCTTGACAAAATTGGTGCAGTTTAGCTAAAAGTGTTGGTTTTCTGACATGGACTTGTTTCTTTAGCATTTTCCTTTGGGAAAGCCATTCTAAAACCTTAATTCCAGCCTGCTTTAGCCATTCCTTTACCACTTTTGACATGTGTTTGGGGTCATTGTCCTGTTGGAACACCCAACTTCGCCCAATACCCAACCTCAGGGCTGATGATTTTAGGTCGTACTGAAGAATTTGGAGGTAATCCTCCTTTTTCATTGTCCCATTTACTCTCTCTAAACCACCAGTTTGGTAGTAAAACAGGCCGAAACCATAATACTACCACCACCATGCTTGACGGTATCAAAGACCTGGGATCAAAGACCTCACCTTTTCTCCTCCAAACATATTGCTGGGTATTGTGGCCAAGGAGTGGATCTAGTTAATAGTGTGAGAGCCCTGTCCATAGTGGGGCCAGCAGGAGATCAGGTCAGCAGCGCAGAGACGTCAACAACTGATGAACAGATGAGTAGTCCACCCTGGGTCCCGACTTTGAACAGCTAGCTCTTCATCTGTGGTCACCTAATGACATCTTCACGCAGGAGAGAGGGGCAGAGCAGAAAAGAGACGGCAGATCAACTAGTCTGAAAATTGGTCTTTTTAAATGTTTTTTCAAAGGAATTTTCAAATGGGACTTAAATGCTTTTTTTAATCCCCGAAGACCTTCAGCGTCTGAGCACTCATTCCTTGAGTGGACAAACAATGTACGAATATATCAATGGACAGTGTCACAATATGAACAATACAACAAATTAACACATATTTGTAAAAATAATCCACCAAATCATCACGTGAGTATCAGTCCGATACTGGTACGACTCTTGGTATCGCTATTTGTATCAATCCAGAAAGTGACAAAGCAGAAGTGGTTTGATATTGTCTATTGTGTGAATTTTATTATTATTATTATTATTATTATTATGGTTATTATTACTGTGTGAATGTATCTGTGTTAGCGTCTGCAGAAAAACAGAAGCATCAGCTGTCACTGTCCAAGGATGAACTTTATTTATCCCACAACGGGGAGATTATGTGGTTGATTTTTACATACTGCAATGAAAACCTAAAAACGAGTAATGAATAATACATATTACTGCTCTGTGTATATTGGCCGCAAGAAAGCAAATAAAAGTGTCATGTGGATGTCTATATGGAAGTGATGACTGATGCTTCAAAGCACAAAATAGGGAGTGTGGTTAAACAAACACAGGCCCCTCCTTTTTGTTAACGTTCCAACCTGATCATCTCTAAGACAGTTTTAATTAATCAGAATACGTAATATTCCATCAAAGTCCCTCCTCCACCACTTTCTCGCTCTCCATTATTGTCTCTGACTCTGTTCTTTTCTCTACCTAACTAGAGTTATGAGCACTTTGGGGAAATTGAACTGGCCTACCTGAAGCCCACCTGTCCGAGGTCCTCTGTGCATACCGTAGGCTAGCTATCGTGAACGCGGGGACTGCAGAAATCATTGTTTGAGAGAGATTGAGAACACACAAAAAGACATTTTTTACATTTGAGTCTGTTTTTTTTTTTGTTTTTTTGGGGGGGGGGGGGATATCACTCATTGTTAGTTTTTGCAATTTGTTTCATTGGAAAATATGCTTTTGGATTGGATTGACCTGCATTTTGTGTGTCCGTGTGAGTCTACAGAGAAAGAAAGAGAGACGGTGATCTTGGGGATGGGGGGTTCAAATTCCTGATGAACAGACGGAGAGAGACTAAGGCCATGTCCACATGCACACGGATGGGTTTTCAAAAAACGCATACAATTTTGTCCACATGTAAATTGGGTGAAGATTTTGTCATCTCCGCAGCATTTGTGCAAAACTGGTTAAGTTATTGACTTATGGGTGCGTTGGTAGACCTATAACACGCACTATGATCTAAAAAAAAAGAAGATTAGAATGATCATTTGCACAGCATCGAACACCTATACGTCTAATCAATCATTATATTATCATACCTCCCATTTCTCTCCAGTATTTTTCGTTTTAATAGCCCGAAACGGAACAGCTTCCGGTCTCCTTGGTGTAACACAGGGGTGTCAAACTCATGTTCATTTAGGGCCACATCACAGTAATGGTTCCATTCAGGGGGCTGCTTTTTTTTTTTTTTTTTTTTAATTGACATTATGCCTGCGGGTAGTAACCTGTGATTAATCATGATTAATCAAATGCATATGACTTAGACTTAGATAAACTTTATTGATCCACGAGGGCAATATGATTATTATTTGTACACTTTTACACTTTTCCACCACTTGTGGCAGTAATAGCAATCTCAAACCAACAGAGGAAGTCTGCTGTTAATGTTATAGAGAAGTTACTTAAGTGCAAAAATTATGACGCAAATGTTGAAGCTGTATTTTCATTTGATGATTAGACTTTTTTTTATGTATAACCTGTTCTAAAATCATAAATAAAGGTGACAAGCAGATATCTAACGATTTGTTTTTAATCTCACTAAAAGAGTTTTGCAATACAGTATATAATAATATAATTGGTATGATCAGATAATATGAAGATTTAGAATATGCATTTTTTTCCTGTCAAAATTAAAAGAACAAATGCATTTAGTTAGAAAAAATAAATAAATAAGTATTTTATTGAAACCCCAGGCTTTCCAGGCTTTCGCGGGCCACATAGAATAATGTAGTGGGCCAGAGCTGGCCCCCAGGCCTTGAGTTTGACACTTGTGGTGTAACAAATCCTGTCACTGATAAATCAAGCTATTCCACGGAATATAATCCCCTTGGTGGTGGAAATTCCTTATTTTACCCCATTTCATGGAAAATGTCCCTTATTTTCAAAGGCAATAATTGATAATAGGGCTGTAAATCTTTGGGCAGCACAAAATTCACATTGATTCGATTCCTGGGGATAACGATTCGATTCAGAATGAGTTGTTGATTCAAAGTCAATACCTTTTTTAATAACATTAGATGCCAGTTTTAATTAACTACATTCCTCCATAAAATAGGCTAACAGTTCTGATCAATTTCTTAAATAAATGGTTTTGTTTAATAAAATCATACCCAAACATTTAATGATGTTAAATAGAAATAAGGCAACAAGAGAAGTATCCAACACTTCTCCTTTCTAAGGTAATATGTTTAGTAAATATGGACATCTACATCAACAATAAGATTTGTCTTAGTGACTGGACAGGACAGATTAAAACATAAAAATCGATATTTGATTATTATTATTTTTTTAATCAAGAACTGTTAGAAATAAGACTCACAATTAATCTGAAAATTGACAGATTATAAAATAAAAATCGATTTTTGATTTTTGTAATTTATTGAGAACTGTTACGAATAAGAATCATGATTAATCTGAAAATCAACAGATAAAAAAATAAAAAAAGATTTTTGTTTATGTAATTGAATTAAAAACTGTTACAATTTAGGATTATTATTAATCTAAAAATTGACAAATTAAAAAATTTAAATCGATTTTATATTTGTGTAATTGATTAAGAAAACTGTTATAAATAATGATCACGATTAATCTAAAAATCAACAAATTGAAAAATAAAAATCGATTTTTGATTTTTATAATTGATTAAGAGCTGTTACAAATAAGAATCACGATTGATCTAAAAATCAACAGATTAGAAAATAAAAAGAGATTTTTGATTTTTATAACTGATTAAGAACTGTTAAAAATAAGAATCACGATTAGTCTGAAAATCATTTTTTTTTATTTCAACACCCTTAATTAATACAAACTTTTTTTAATGCACAACCAAGTCCACTTCTGATTGGCCAAAATGCTCTTGATAAAGTTTTTTTTATTACATGGACAAAAACATATTTTAACACGTTTTTGGAAAAAAAATATCCGCATTGGTGTGAACATGGCCTTAAAAGCTTGAGGGAAGGTGCAGGAGGGCCACTACTTAAGTTATTTGAAAACATAGCGCACCAAAATGGGCTTTGAGTAAACCCCGAAACAATTTCTAAGGTGTTTTAAATAAAAATTAAAACGTTTCTCTCTTTCTTCAGATCTCTGGCTCTCTCTTTCTCTGTAGAACCTTTAAGCCATTTTTCAGTAAAGAGGTAAAAACAAGTGCTAAAATGTGCCTTAAATGGCATTCAACTATGTCTTTTTTTTTTGTGGGGGGGAGTAATTACAGATGGACATTGTCAATCTCTATGCGTTGCTATGTGTATTCATGTCAAAGAACCGGACAATACTGTCCAGCTTCAGGGGGAGAGTATTTGGGAAAAGAGAGAAATGTGGAAGACTATCAACTTGTCAAGAGATGAAATGGGGTTTTTGGGGGGCACTTTTTCTTGTTCTTGTTTAATCAAAGCACTGTTTTGTGCCGACTGTGAACATGTGTGGTAAAAAACAGCAATCGCCATGTGTCTGTAAAACCTACTTGAAATAAAGTGTACACAAATGTCCTAAAGCAGCGCGTTTGTTTGCGTGGATAAGCATCCTGCAGGTTGATTCTCTGAGGATCCGAAGTCCGAGTGTGAGTATCTCTTTACCTCCCAGCAGGCGTGTCCCAGCTTTTTCCAACAAGGGCTGCCGCCAGTGTTCTTTTTGACTGAAATGTACCTTGGTTTTAGTTAGACTTTAGTGATCTAAAGTGATAGTTTAATTAGTTTGTACTAAGTGTGTAAGGTATGCCAATACTAGTATAGTATAAATGTATATATAAATATATAAATGTGAAGCAAGGCACACATACATAATGTGCATGTTCATATGTAAGCTTAGTAATTAGTAGTAACTGTAAGTAGTTGTTAAATCAAAATTAACTCCCGGATATTTATGTTGGTAGAAGATTTTAAGGACATGGTTAGTAAGATACACCAGTGTTTCCATAGGGCCATTGTTGGGCCGCCAAAAAATATCTGTTTCTCAGCTGTGGTCCGTATGGGCGGCAGCGGCGCTCAGTTGTAATACACTTTTCCACCACTTGTGGCAGTAATGACAATATCAAACCAACAGAAGAAGTGTGAAATTAAAATTATAGAGAAGTTACTTGGGCGCAAAAATTATGACCAAAGTGGTTAAGATGTATTTTAATTTGCGCTATAATTTTGTTGACAGTTTAGTTAAGAAACATTATTTATTTGGTTTATTTTAGAACAACATAATTGTATGTCAATTTATTTGTTGTCAGTTATTAATGACTCATTTCTAATGCTGTAGATTGGTCCATATTTATTTTTCTAATAATACAGGTTTATGTTTTGAATAAATAATGATATTTGTGATTAACACATGGTTTCATATCCTTTGACAAGATTTATTCAGTAAAACTGTAAGTAGGTTTGATATAATTACTGAATATGATTAATATCAAGAGTAAGATGACTAATTCAATTTGAGAACCCCTGAGATATAAAATCATTGTGTAAGACTGGCAATGGGACCTTTTTACAAACATCGACATTTCTCGACCAAATTCAAAAAATTTCACCATTAACACATTCAATTCATTCTGAAAATTTAAATTGAGATTATCACAAATTTCAATTTTTTATTTTTTTTTTCTTAGATTTCTCTATTACAAATCACAGTTTTATCACATTTTCCAACCATATGAAACCGTTCCAAGGTCAAAATGTCCCTCCCTAATTAATAAAGGTGTCTTCAACTAAGGATTTTCATATTTGAATCTGATTTGTTAGATCTTGCCCTTAGTCAATCAACAGTCCAATCTATGACGATTTCCTTCACTTAAGAAAAATAAATAGATATGTAGTAGAGTAAACTGACTGGTCACTAAAGGTTTGCGTGTACTAAAACAGGTGCAAACTTGAAAGCACATGCAACGCTTATCTACTAAACGTGTGCAAAGTTGATTGCGTCTGTTAAGAGAGCAGAATAAGGAATAAGATGTGCAATCCTTTTTTTTCGTCTCTGTATTCATTAATATGCAAAATATATGCTGATCGTCAAAAACGCCCACAATACTGGGAGGAGAAAAAGGAAATATAATTATTAAGCTGACGCAGCTTGATTTACTAAACGAGAAAGTGATCGCGGCACCTAAATTAGAGTCTTTATTTAGCTCATTTGAAAAGTATGTGCAAACTGACAGTTATACACACGGCTACAAGAAAAAAATCCTCCGTAACGGCCTTCCTGCCGTCCTCGTGTGGGTTGCGGAAACACCTGACACACGACGCATCATAGCAGCATTGATTTATTAGTTCAACAAATCTATTTTCTCTTGGCCCTTTGGTCGCGTCACTTTTCAGTGGGCTCCTTCGGCTCGGTTGGTAGAGCGGCCGTGC
This sequence comes from Nerophis ophidion, assembly GCF_033978795.1. Taxonomy (NCBI): domain Eukaryota; kingdom Metazoa; phylum Chordata; class Actinopteri; order Syngnathiformes; family Syngnathidae; genus Nerophis; species Nerophis ophidion. Next base: position 33,360,017 of record NC_084633.1, on the reverse strand, counting down.
CAACAACTTGAGGGTTGCAGGTTCGATTCCCGCTTCCGCCATCCTAATCACTGCCGTTGTGTCCTTGGGCAAGGCACTTTACCCACCTGCTCCCAGTGCCACCCACACTGGTTTAAATGTAACTTAGATATTGGGTTTCACTATGCAAAGCGCTTTGAGTCACTAGAGAAAAGCGCTATATAAATATAATTCACTTCTGCTGCCGCTGCACGCCTCTCGGCGTCCGGGGCTTGCGTCCGCTGCGGGGGTGCGTCATCGCTCTTGTGCTTTGGTTTGTCGTGCTTCTGGTCTGCTGGCCGATGTTTCCTCCTCCATGCTGCTCTCGCCGGTTGCTCCTCCCTCGCCCTTTTTATATTCTGCCAGCAGATAGACAGATCGTGAGCCGGTGTGTCGTATACGCACCTGCATTAGATTGCCGCTGCAGCGTCGCTCCGCGTGCGTCACGCCTCCTCTTGCCGCTGCATGCCCCGCCTCCCGGCCTCCAGGCGGGCCCGCGCTGCTGATTTCCGCCCGTTGTCGGCCCGTCGGCGGTGTCTCTCCACATCCTCCATCCTACATATTTAAACTGTTCGAAATTTTAATATTATTCGTAACACATACTAGCCATATATTCTGTTCAGCAACATCCTTTTATAATTTCAGACAGCATGCTGGGTGACTTAAGGAGCTGACTAAAACAAATTGAATCGATGGGTTCTGTTGTCCTTAAGTGTTTTTTTTATAGGCGTGGAATATGTATTAACATATCTCCTTCATGAAAAAAAAACTTTTGGATGTATACATTTTTTTTGCACAGTAAGTGCAACTTCTTCCCCCAAAAGCGCAAGTTTAGCACTGGAATTAAAAGGGCGAACAAAGTGGGTATAAAAGGTGTCAAAGTGCACCGTCCCCCTGCTGGAAAAAGTTTGGACACTGCAAGATGAGTGTGACTTAGTATTTTTTTATGTTTATGTACATCACATGCATATTGGCTCTATTGACCATTTCTACAGATGATAACAAGAAAGATGATGATGATGATGATGACGATGATGATGACAATGATGATGACAATGATGACGACGATGATGACAATGACGATGATGACGATGACGATGACGACGACGACGATGACGATGACGATGATGACGACGATGATGACGACGACGACGATGATGATGATGATGATGATGATGATGATGACGACGATGACGACGACAAAGATGATGACGATGATGAAAAATACAACAAGGGCTCTGTGTGCGCATATTGTGAATTCTGCGAGGTAAGTTTGTTTCGATTGCACCGTTATATACATTATGGTCCTGGTGTACGAAGATCCGAATACCACATGCTAAATAGTGTGTGCAAACGATACAATTGTGTGTACTCTTCGTGGGCGTGTTGCTTTAACTTGCGTGTGTGTGATCTGCTAAGACTGCGTGTACAATTTGAAAAGTTGTGCAAACCGCACTATTGCAATTAAGTTGTTGCGTGTATTACCGACATTATTTGCCCATAGAAACATTCATTTTCATCCATATTCATGTCATCATGCTCTCCAGCCAGTTTGTGATCTTGTCGAAATAGCAGAACACATCTATAATCTGTTACACCTTTTCCGCAATATACAAAAACTATTTATAGACAAGGAATACTTTTTTTTTTATCGCGCTGACTCTCTGTAGAGAGGCATTGGGCCATCCCAGCATCGCAGCGCATTCATGAGTCTGGAATGATCCGAACCCAAGAAAATGCATATTGCAAGACATATATAGGAGATAAATAATAATATCCTCATCATGAAGCTTCATTTCAGACTTCAACATCAAAGTAGACATACAATCACATACAGTGCATTAAAACAAATAATACAGTATAAAAGGCATCATATTAAAAAACGTATTGTACTTATTTTGAAGTGAAGTGAAATGAATTATATTTATATAGCGCTTTTTCTCAAGTGACTCAAAGCGCTTTACATAGTGAAACTCAATATCTAAGTTACATTTAAACCAGTCGAAAGTATCCAATAAATAAAAGCAGGAATAAAAAATGTACTACTGTTCTACAATAATTTAGTTCCTAAATGAAAAATAAAATGGCATTAAAAAAATTGTACTTGTTGATTTGTTTTATTCAGCCTTTTAAACCATCCAGCAAATATAAAATTATAAAATTATATTGCTGAATAGACGATATGTCTTAATATTTTCTATTTAATACATTCCAAATTTGTCAACACACACGAGAAGGACAAAGGATTCTCTGACCATCATCTGTTTTGTGCGCTATCAAGTTTGCACGTGTTTCAGTACGCGCAAACCTTTAGTAAATCGGGCGCTTAATCGTAATCATCTGTTCTGAGAACCATTTAAAGCAACAAACATTGAATACCACCCTGACTCAAATCCCTTTACATCTTTTTGTGAAAATTTTGCATCATCTTAGCAATTGTACGATGATTCCATCGCATTTCACAAGTTTTTAATGATATTGTCATATTTAGTAACAGAAACAAAATACAAAGACTCAAAATAATCCAAAAGTCAAACCAGCAGAATGCTAGTTTACCCCTAACTGTAAAGACGTTTCATTGAATTAATGCTATCACTCCTCCTGCAAGTAATTAATGACTAAAAAAAATGTTGAGAACAACTCAGAATTTCAAGGCTGGAAATAATCCACAAGGGCCAATCCATTGCAGGTGTACTCCCATACAAATGTTTTGTTTTTTGGTTACAAAGACATATTTTAATGCAGGAGGTGCCCAAACCTTTTGACTTGGTGGTCACATTGGGCTAAAATAATTTGGTCGAGGGCCGAAAGCTGATATATATATATATCTATATATATATATATATATATATCTATATATATATATATAGATATATATATATATATATATATAGATATATATATATATATATATTTATATATATATATATATATATATATATATATATATGTGTGTGTATATATATATATATATATGTGTGTATATATATATATATATGTATATATATATATATATATATATATATACACATACATATAGCCTGTACATATTATAGTCATATAATGGATATATTATTAATAATTAATATAATCGAATATCAAGAGTATGTGAAAGTTTGACTTCTACTTTGTTTACTTCTGTCACAACCTCTTATAAGTGTGGTAATAAATCAGCTGAGGTTGAACGTTTTGCATTTCTCCCACCATGCATTGCAATGGATTTAAAATGGTGCAATTTAAAAAGAAATGATGGTGCCTTGACGTTTTTTTAATAATGTCCACAAACTTCAGTGGCAGGTTGTAACCATGTTTGTTGACATTTTGTGTTAGTTGGATATTTTTTTTCACTATGACTAGGGAATGTTGTTTACATTGGGTCATATAACTAATTGCTGCGCCACTTTACATTCAGAGCATAATTAAAGGTTAATGACCTAAATTACTAGCGTCATCCATTAAAAGGCTACACTATTGTAGCATCAAAATCGTCAGACTATTGAAAAAAGGGCAAACTTCCTGTGGGAAAGACTCCTTAATAAACTCATGACCTCTTACGGGCCAAATTGAAGACATCGGCGCGCTGCGCTTAGCCCATGGGCTGTCGTTTGGGCACTTTCGTCTTGATGACGCAAAGGTTCATTTGTCCATTTGTTATAGTCTGTTCAGCCACAAGTCATATTGTGGTTATACTGCAAATGCAAAATTTCATTTTTTGTTCAAAACAACAACACAAATACATACATCAAAATGTCAATTACTTTTCGAAATGTATTTAAATAAATACTTTAAAACAACTGCAAATAATTTAAAAGAAAAATAAGGGAGATTAAAAAATGTTTGCTGGAATTATTTTCTAATCAGTAATTTAAAGATTTATGCATGCCCAAATAAATGCTGTTAAGCTTTTTATTTTGAAGGCCAAACTTGGTGTCTGCCTGCCAATCATTAAAAGCTATTTACAGCTAATATTGTGAGTACAATCCAATTAAAAAATAAAATACAGTACATGCACGGCTACATAAAACAGTGACGAATAAACTCCACTTTGATATTAAACTCCAGTGGAAAGATATTTTCAGACATAATTAGACGGTCAATTTGCAGACTAATCCAGTGGGTGCCATATTGAGCAAGGGTCTGACCCATAGGTTGGGTTATATGATATGTGATTCTTTCTTTCAGCACTGTGACAGCTGTGAAAGATGTCCTTGTGAAGAAGGGGACAAGTCTGCACACTGTGATGACTGCAAGGTGAGCCCTGTAGGTCGGACAGACGTGTCCACACATTTGGTGGCAGTTACTCTTCATAATCAAAACCATTTATAACCATTGATTTTAAAAAAATGTATAATAAAAAACAACCCAATGTGGGTTGAGATATCCTGGGGAAAAACAGTCGATATGTCATGAAAGAAATGTTTCACTTAAAGCAATAGATACTAAAATAACAAAAAAATTTACGAAAAATATTTTTCCTAATATTGTTAGCAGTATTATATACTTAAGATCTATTACATAATATGACACGTTTGTGTAATATACCGTTACCTATATATACACCTGCACCCAAAGATAAAGGTAAAATTACTATGCATGATGTTTACATTTTTATTTTATATATTTTCTGACGATCTAAGGTTGAAAGACAATTTAGCTTTGAAGTAATATGAAGTAAAAATATTTTTTTAATTAAAATTATTTGGTTTTTAAGTATGTATTATTAAGGAAGTAATTAAGTAAGTAATATTATATACATATATGCTATAGCAATATATATTTATTTATATATAATATTGCTCTATATATATATATATATATATATATATATATATATATATATATATATATTCACAAATGTACTCCGCATGAATGCTTTACCTGACTGCTGGACTTTAGTTGAAATTGATTTGTGCGAATTGTATATTCAAAACATATTCCTGTATGACATGCTGATAAAAAAAAAAAGACATTTATGTTCAAAGAATGCAGGGGTTTTCAACTTAATTTAAAATATGCAAGTAAATGATTACCGATGATTAATCATAATTAATCCAGATTAAATATGTGTAAAATCTGAATAGAACATTTCTAATTTTACAGCACTTATAGTGTATATGCATATTTCCTCAGATGAAAATCTATTTTGAATATTTAGCTTTTCAACCTGGTTATTCAAGGGTTTTTTTTGTAGTTTTTTTTTTTAATAAAAAAAAATCAAACACCTTCAGTGATCTGTTAATTTTTCTTCCTTTTATTTGCTCATCCTCTGCTTTCCTGTCTTGTTCACAGATGTGTAGTTTCTGCCACGTGTGTCCAGCTTGTCAAACTCTTTGCCAGCCTGGTGAGTAGCTCACAACTGACGGGGGAAGCTGATACTTTTTACTCTACCTTTTTCAAAATCTTTGAATGATATTGTGGTTTAGTCTTTAATTTTATAATCAGAGTAAAACACAGGACAAAAACATTGGGAATATTATCAGCAAACTGCATTAAAATAAGACCTATGATGAGCTCAATCTATATCGTAACGCTTCCTTGTGGTCTACATCAGTGGTTTTGAACTTTTTTGAGTTAGTTGCGGCCCAACTTTTCCACCACAAAGGGGCCCGAAGCCTATTCAAATATTAACACTGAAATAGTAATCTTACTTGTGATTTTAATCTAATTCAGTAATTATATCGACCTACTAAAAGTTTACAATCCGATACAAAGCCAAGTGTTGATCAGGGAGATTATAATGTATTCTACACACAAACCTTAGGCTTTGGTCAGGCTGATTAAAAGAATAAGTTTGAACCAAATACACTGCATTAGAAGGGACTTGTAAGTGACTAATGAAAAATACATTTACATACAATTATATTGTGCTAAATATCATTGAATATGTTTTATCTAAACTGTAAATAAAATGTAAGTGCAAATAAAAATACAGCTTCACCACTTTAGTCATATTTTTTGCGCTAAAGAAGCTTCTCTGAGTTTAGCTCAAGATTTCTTCTCTTTGTTTGATATTGTCATTACTGCCACAAGTGGTGGAAAAGTGTATTACAACTGAATAGTGCTGCGGCCCATACGGACCACAACTGGGAAACAGATATTGTTTGGCGGCCCAACAATGGCAGAGCATTGTACAGAAAGGGTTTGGCCAACCCGATTTCAAGCAATCTCCTCAATGATTGGTTAGGTGAATTCAGAACGCCATGATTGCTACCAACTTTGACGCTGGCCCTATGCTGTACTGCACTTTCGCACTATACATATCTTTAATTTTGAAGAGTTTCTTGTAGTGTAAACATGCTGTGTTGTGTGCTGCTGAGAGGCTAACAAAAGACCCGTCTACCTGTATCCTCTGAAACCTATGTTTACGATTGTAAAGACAAGATTTTGGACAACTATTGGACCAAGGAGGAATGTAGAACTGAACAGATCTGCAGTAGTGACAATGGTCTCTCTACGCAAGTGGCTCGCAAACACCGATTTACATTTTGGAGGGTTATCGGCCGTAATCTTGCCAAGGGGAAAAAAGGCTTGGCTCATTTTGGGAGTAAGTAAAAAAACACTGAAACTCTAATTAAAATATGTTATACATTCATCTGTGGGTGGGCAGCACTGTGGTAAAGGGGTTAGTGCATCTCCCTCACAATACGAAGGTCCTGAGTAGTCCTGAGTTCAATCCCGGGCTCGGGATCTTTCTGTGTGGAGTTTGCATGTTCTCCCCGTGACTGCGTGGGTTCCCTCAGAGTACTCCAGCTTCCTACCACCTCCAAAGACATGCACCTGGGGATAGGTTGATTGGCAACACTAAATCGGCCCTAGTGTGTGAATGTGAGTGTGAATGTTGTCTGTCTGGATTGGCCCTGCGATGAGGTGGCGACTTGTCCAGGGTGTACCCCGCCTACTGCCTGAATGAAGCTGGGATGGGTTCCAGCACCCCCCGCGACCCCAAAAGGGACAAGCGGTAGAACATGGATGGATGAAACGTACAATAGTGTATTATCATTTTTAAAAGCCTGCAGTGAGCAGGATGGGACATTTCACGCACTAGCAATAATGTCTGTTTTCCTCCAGGGGGTTTCCTTGACATGGTGACTGGGTCCATCTACAAGTGAGTCCAACGTCCACTGAAATGATTGTTATGTTTTCATCACCGGGTTTCAATCACTTCGTGTGTCCACAGGACTGTTGCTGATGTCTTTGACGACGATGACGAGGACAACTGAGTGTCGCCATCGTGTGGCCAGTCCAACATCTTCACTTTCGTTTGCTATTTTTGTTCCCTTTTTTTCCACAGCCTCATACTCGTGTTTGCATCTTTCACATCAGGGGGTAGAGTTTGGCACCCCTTGTGTTTACTAATGATTAATAATTAAACAGTAACTTAATAAACATCCACACTATTGTTATACTGCACATGGTCTGATTGAATTAAGCACCTAATATGTATGTAGCATTAAAGCGGTGACTATGACATTAATATTTATTGTTTTAAAGGATTTGATGCTGTCTGATGTAAAAAATCAATAACAAAACAAGCAATGGCGAATACAGTATGAACCGCTTATATCAACAACTGTCTGGGTGGAACACATCAAGGCCTGGTATGCCCTGTTCTTCTGGACTGTTCATAAAATGGGTATGTTTATGTCGACGTGTGTTGTATTGTATCATTAACTTCATAGTTGTCGCTAAGTTATGTTGGCAACTGCTTTTGTTGACGTCAGTCAGTGGGGCCAAGTGATTGACATGAACTGGTTCCACTGTACAAGGGTGTTCACAAAGTCTAGGCGCTTGAGTGAAAATGCATATATAATTAGAGATGTTCCGATCAAGGTTTTATGCTGCTGATTTTGATACCGATCAGCCATGAGTGAGATCGGCCGATACCGAGACAGATCACAGGTATTAAATGTTAATTTTTCTATTTATTAATGGTGAGTTCTATTGATTGTTTAACATTATCAACAAAATGCTTGAACTAGTTTGTCATGCTCTTTTATTACATACGATTGTTTAAGAAAAACAATGTCCTTATTACACTGTAACTAAACAAAAGCAAAAACTATTTAAACTGCTTGTTTAAATCGTTTGGTGTTTGCCTTCAAGGTCAACCTGTGTCCGGGGGAATTATTCCCTGAGTTTGTAAACATTCACAAAAACAATAAAAAATAATTTAGGAAAAAAATAAAAATATCGATCTACTCACTTCAGTATCAATTATATACTGATACTGCTTATAGCTTGGCTGGTAGAGTGACCGTGCCAGCAACTTGAGGGTTGCAGGTTTGATTGCCGCTTCCGCCATCCTAGTCACTTGGGCAAGACGCTTTACTCACCTGCTCCCAGTGCCATCCACACTGGTTTAAATGTTACTTAGATATTGGGTTTCACTGTGTGAAAGGGCTTTGAGTCACTACAGAAAAGCGCTATATAAATATAATTCATTTCACTTTTAATATCAACACACCAATTTTTTGACCAATCAGATCCTACTCTTTTGTGTTGTGTACTGACTGTGAAAATGCTGACATACCAACAGTTGTTATATTATCCTCTTTAGTCTTTAATTTTATAATCAGAAAAAAACACAGGACAAAAACATTTGGAATATTATCAACAAACTGGGGCTTCACGGTGGCAGAGGGGTTAGTGCGTCTGCCTCACAATACGAAGTTCCTGCAGTCCTGGGTTCAAATCCAGGCTCGGGATCTTTCTGTGTGGAGTTTGCATGTTCTCCCCGTGAATGCGTGGGTTCCCTCCGGGTACTCCGGCTTCCTCCCACTTCCAAAGACATGCACCTGGGGATAGGTTGATTGGCAACACTAAATTGGCCCTAGTGTGTGAATGTGAGTGTGAATGTTGTCTGTCTATCTGTGTTGGCCCTGCGATGAGGTGGCGACTTGTCCAGGGTGTACGCTGCCTTCCGCCCGATTGTAGCTGAGATAGGCGCCAGCGCCCCCCGCGACCCCGAAAGGGAATAAGCGGTAGAAAATGGATGGATGGAAACATTTGGAATATTATCAACAAACTGTATCAAAATAGGACCTATGATGAGCTCAATCTATTTTATTAATCTACTTGTTAATTTCCCTTTATCTGCTTACTTTCTACTTGAACCGGCTTCCATCTACACTTCTTAAACTTTACTAAGCGCTTCTTTATTAGTGTTGTTTCAAGATGGGTTAGCTTAGCTTTTAGCATGCCTGCTCCTGGCTTTCTCTCAGTGTGTAACATGTTTAGCCTCATCCTCCAGTGATAATAATACATGATAACGATACTTAAGGCACTAAGAAATACAGGTTCTTTGCCATAATGGAAGTGATTATGCGGGAGTGGCTCTACACTGTGTATGGGGACACAAAATGAGCTGCCAGCCTTTGTCAGCCAGAGAGGACCTGCAGCATTAAAGGACATTAATAGGCCAAACATACTTTTTCACAAAAATTAACCGATGCAGATCGATCGGGACATCCCTGGTTATGTTTTAAAATATCCAAATTCTGTAATTACATATACAGTTTTTAATATAATGTATGTGTATAGATTATAATGTTTACGTTCAGACTTTTGGAAAACCCTGTCACAATGTCTATAGTTGTCATCCTCTCCTTACATCAGTCTGCCACTGTGTGTGTTCCATCGGATGCAATTCTCCTGTGTTTGTTGACGAGAGAAAACATTGATTCATTCAAAGCTCGATATCTGCAGCAGGTCTCTCCCTAAATGTGTGCAGGGAAATAAAAACTATTTTGTGCTTTTAATCCATGTGTGAATGTCAATTTGTGAACAATTTAACAATACATAATTGCAACAATATGAGACAATGCAACAATATTAATAAAACAATACAATTTTCCTATTCCATACACATGTTTGAACAAAAATAAAGTCACTGTTGGAAAATAAGTAAACAAAACAATAACTTATTATCAAGGTTTGTCAACAATAGAACAATATGTGACTATAGCGGTGACTTGTGAAGTTCTAGGGCTTGTTTTTTTTTTATTTCATATGTTCCCATCAATGTTAATACAGGCTGCACGTTAAGAGGATAACAAGAAAAAGAAGAGAATGATTAACTTTCATAAACATTTTATCAAATTAAATCTTGTGTCGAAATTGTGTCAGCTTTTTCTATCTCACTGAAAGGATGCACTGTGTATCTTATAACAATGTGACCCCTGATTTGTAACAGGTTTTGCAGGTACCGCAGTATTGCGGTTTCAAAATCATCACAATAATGCTGAGACGTCTGATTGTGTGGAATGAAAATTTTACTGTGTGTAGTTTTTTTCTGGCGCTTTTGCATTTGCCGGTCTGATAATAAACTACATCTCCCATAAGGCAACTAAAACCCTACACCACACCCGCCCCCCACCACATCCCACCTCCGCGGATTGTAAATAATCAAATGTAAATAATCAAATATGTACACCGTATTTCCTTGAATTTCCGCTGAGTATATAGTATGCGCCTGCCATGAATTACTGCCGGGTCAAACTCGCTTCACGAAATAATTAGCGCATGCTTAGTATTACCGCCTGGTCAAAAACGTGACGTCACGAGTGAGACTTCCCCTGCATCATCATCTTCAAAATGGAGGAGGCCGATTTCAATACCGGTAATTTGAAATCGCATAAAGGGAAGATGATTAAGAGCTATTCAAATTTTTACTGCATTCCTTTGGTTAGTGCCGGAGTGAGAAAAGGTTTTAAAATAATTAGCGCATGCTTACTTTTACCGCATGCCTTTGGTAAGCGCAGGAGTGAGAAGAAGTTTTAAATTGATTAGCGCCACAGCGGCAATTCAAGGAAATACGGTACTTGTTCTTATGCTTTCTGAGCTCACTATGTTCACTGCTCGCTGTACATATCCTACGAAGTAAGACCTACACTGTTTCAATGTCCATTTCTCAGATGATATAAATATACTATCCCACTCCTCGGATTGTAAATTATGTAAATAATTCAATGTATATACTCTGATGATTAACTTGTGTGATGACTATATTATGCTGATAGTATATATTCGGGTGTTACCATTTAGTGGTCAATTGTACGGAATATGTACTGTACTTGGCGATCGACTAATAAAAGTTTCAATCAATCAATCAATCAATCAATTAATCAATCAATCAATCAATCAATCCTCTGCGCAGCGCAGGAACAGAGGGCTGGGCCGGAAGACGGGGGCGTGGAAGGCACTAAAAGGGAGAAAAGGTAGGAATAATGTTGAAAGTGTTATGGGAGTAGATAAAACACATTTTTTTCCTGAACATTTCCTAAAAGTTCATCCGTAACATTTTGAGTTATGTTGCTAACAAACAGACATAAAACCCCTAAGCATAACCTACAACGCTATTTTCGTCTGAAGGGTTTCCAAGACGACTTGATTGATTGATTGAGACTTTTATTAGTAGATTGTACAGTACAGTACATGTTCCGTACAATTGACCACTAAATGGTAACACCCAAGTAAGTTTTTCAACTTGTTTAAGTCGGGGTCTACGTTAATCAATTCATGTTAGAGCAGGTCACAGTGCACCGCCTCGTGGTTTCTACACACCACGGGAAATATAAGAAGCTACTTGATAAACCACCACCCGGAAAATACATTAAAATCCAGCGAAACTAAACTTACATTTTTGAGGTATTTACTGTATTAAATGTTAAATCGTCAGATGTTTGCTTGAAACAGTGGATGTTTCCGCACAATTATCTGCACCTCGAATACACGATTTTTAAAAAGTGCAGCCCGTCTGTGTCTTCAATGTGGCCCGGGAGAGGTCATGAATTTATTAAGGAATCTTGTCCTCTGGGTGTTTTCAAAAATAATTATAATAATCTGACTGTCTTGTTGCTGCAACTCTGCCGCTTCTCTTTTTTACCCCCCTGCATGGCGAGGTTACCAGGTGTCCACGGATAATCCCTGGAAAGGTACCAGTCTGGAGGACTCACTAGCTGTTACCATGTATTGATTAACGTGCACCCCGACTTAAACAAGTTGAAAAACTTATTCGGATGTTACCATTTAGTGGTAAATTGTACGGAATATGTACTGTACTGTGCAATCTACTAATAAAAGTCTCAATCAATCAATTCTAAGTTGTGCTTCTTAGTAGGTCACTCCTCTATGATATGGATGAAGACCTCCTACGACCCTCTGCTTGCCCCTTCCCAAGGTTTCTTTTTTTTCCCCCCATTTGTGGATTTTGGAGTTTTTCTTTGCCTCGTTATGGGTTCAAATCGATAAATGTTGTTGTGGTTTGGGCACCCCTTTAAAAAAAAACAAAGGTTATTCATTTAATATGGAAAAAATAATACAGGTAGTGAGAAACAGATACACCCTTTTGAGCACTTGTGATTCAGGGCTATATAAATAAGCTTTGATTGATTGACTGATTGATTGAAATCAAACAATGTAGCAATACAAAGAACTCCATTAAAACATATTTGTGAAAATACTATAATTAGCATAGAGGCAAACTGAAAATTATCGATTTTATCATGCCAGTAACAAGACAGCGGTATTACCCTTGATTCCTTTGGTAAGCAATAGTGCTATACTCCATAACTAATAATATTATAAATAAATAATAATTAGTGAAGTAAGTTATACTGGATTGGCAGACCGGGGTGGTGGTTCCTCTCTTTAAGAAGGGGGACCGGAGGGTGTGTTCCAACTATCGTGGGATCACACTCCTCAGCCTTCCCGGTAAGGTTTATTCAGGTGTACTAGAGAGGAGGCTACGTCGGATAGTCGAACCTCGGATTCAGGAGGAACAGTGTGGTTTTCATCCTGGTCATGGAACTGTGGACCAGCTCTATACTCTCGGCAGGGTTCTTGAGGGTGCATGGGAGTTTGCCCAACCAGTCTACATGTGCTTTGTGGACTTGGAGAAGGCATTCGACCGTGTCCCTCGGGAAGTCCTGTGGGGAGTGCTCAGAGAGTATGGGGTATCGGACTGTCTTATTGTGGCGGTCCGTTCCCTGTACGATCAGTGCCAGAGCTTGGTCCGCATTGCCGGCAGTAAGTCGAACACATTTCCAGTGAGGGTTGGACTCCGCCAAGGCTGTCCTTTGTCACCCATTCTGTTCATAACTTTTATGGACAGAATTTCTAGGCGCAGTCAAGGCTTTGAGGGGTTCCGGTTTGGTAACCGCAGGATTAGGTCTCTGCTTTTTGCAGATAATGTGGTCCTGATGGCTTCATCTGACCGGGATCTTCAGCTCTCGCTGGATCGGTTCGCAGCCGAGTGTGAAGCGACCGGAATGAGAATCAGCACCTCCAAGTCCGAGTCCATGGTTCTCGCCCGGAAAAGGGTGGAGTGCCATCTCCGGGTTGGGAAGGAGACCCTGCCCCAAGTGGAGGAGTTCAAGTACCTAGGAGTCTTGTTCACGAGTGAGGGAAGAGTGGATCGTGAGATCGACAGGCGGATCGGTGCGGCGTCTTCAGTAATGCGGACGTTGTACCGATCCGTTGTGGTGAAGAAGGAGCTGAGCCGGAAGGCAAAGCTCTCAATTTACCGGTCGATCTACGTTCCCATCCTCACCTATGGTCATGAGCTTTGGGTCATGACCGAAAGGATAAGATCACGGGTACAAGCGGCCGAAATGAGTTTCCTCCGCCGTGTGGCGGGGCTCTCCCTTAGAGATAGGGTGAGAAGCTCAGCCATCCGGGAGGGACTCAAAGTAAAGCCGCTGCTCCTTCACATCGAGAGGAGCCAGATGAGGTGGTTCGGGCATCTGGTCAGGATGCCACCCGAACGCCTCCCTAGGGAGGTGTTTAGGGCACGTCCAACCGGTAGGAGGCCACGGGGAAGACCCAGGACACGTTGGGAAGACTATGTCTCCCGGCTGGCCTGGGAACGCCTCGGGATCCCCCGGGAAGAGCTAGACGAAGTGGCTGGGGAGAGGGAAGTCTGGGTTTCCCTGCTTAGGCTGTTGCCCCCGCGACCCGACCTCGGATAAGCGGAAGATGATGGATGGATGATGGATGGAAGTTATACTTTATATGGTGAGATATATAAGATTATCTAAAACAGGGGTCGGGAACCTTTTTGGCTGAGAGAGCCATGAAAGCCAAAGATTTTAAAATGTATTTCCGTGAGAGCCATACAATATTTTCTAACACTGAATACAACTCAATCAATCAATCAATCTTTATTTATATAGCCCCAAATCACAAATGTCTCAAAGGACTGCACAAATCATTACGACTACAACATCCTCGGAAGAACCCACAAAGGGCAAGGAAAACTCACACCCAGTGGGCAGGGAGAATTCACATCCAGTGGGACGCCAGTGACAATGCTGACTATGAGAAACCTTGGAGAGGACCTCAGATGTGGGCAAACCCCCCCCCCCCCCCCCCCCCCCTCTAGGGGACCGAAAGCAATGGATGTCGAGCGGGTCTAACATGATACTGTGAAAGTTCAATCCATAGTGGCTCCAACACAGCCACGAGAGTTCACTTCGAAGCGGATCCAAGACAGCAGAGAGAGTCCCGTCCACAGGAAACCATCCCAAGCGGAAGCGGATCAGCAGCGTAGAGATGTCCCCAATCGATACAGGCGAGCGGTCCATCCTGGGTCCCGACGAGCGGTCCATCCTGGGTCTCGACTCTGGACAGCCAGTACTTCATCCATGGTCATCGGACCGGACCCCCTCCACAAGGGAGGGGGGGACATAGGAGAAAGAAAAGAAGCGGCAGATCAACTGGTCTAAAAAGGAGGTCTATTTGAAGGCTAGAGTATACAGATGAGTTTTAAGGTGAGACTTAAATGCTTCTACTGAGGTAGCATCTCGAACTGTTACCGGGAGGGCATTCCAGAGTACTGGAGCCCGAACGGAAAACGCTCTATAGCCCGCAGACTTTTTTTGAGCTCTAGGAATCACTAATAAGCCGGAGTAACGCTTTTAATGTGTGACTCAAAGGAGAGAGTTGGGTCGAAGATAATACCCAGATTTTTTACCGAGTCACTTTGTTTTATTGTTTGGTTGTCAAATGTTAAAGTTGTATTATTAAATAGAGGTCGGTGTCTAGCAGGACCGATAATCAGCATTTCCGTTTTTTTGGCGTTAAGTTGCAAAAAGTTAGTGGACATCCATTGTTTAATTTCATTAAGACACGCTTCCAACTGACTACAGTCCGGCATGTTGGTCAGCTTTAGGGGCATGTAGAGTTGGGTGTCATCAGCATAGCAGTGAAAGCTAATACCGTATTTGCATATGACGTCACCTAGCGGCAGCATGTAGATGCTGAAGAGTACAGGGCCAAGGACCGAACCCTGGGGAACTCCAACTAAATGCATGCATTGTTAATTAATAACAACATTTGTAGAGTACAATAAGTCTCCTATTATTTTGAAAAACATGTTTTACTCTAAAGCTAACCAATAATAAATAAAATACTTCTAATCAATAATGTGACTTCTTGAGCAGGTGCGGTAGGAAATGGATGGATGGATTTAAAATGCATTTATTTTGAACGTTATTTTTAACACTGTGATTACCAGCAAATAATTGTATTACTTATTGTGTTAACCAATGATGCTAATATTTATCTGAGAGCCAGGTGCAGTCATCAAAAGAGCCACATCTGGCTCTAGAGCCATAGGTTCCCTACCCCTGATCTAAAAAATAAATGGATGGATTAAATAAATTCGGAGTGTTTATCGTGGTTCTTATTTTTTGTACTTTTTAAACACTTTGTAAACATATTCAAGTTTATTCATTTAATATGGGAAACATAATACAGTTAATGAGAAACAGATACACCCTTTTGATGTACTTGTGATTTAGAGGCCTACTGAAATGAGATTTTCTTATTTAAACATTCTATGTGTCATGCCTAATCATTTCGCGATATTGCCATATTTTTGCTCAAAGGATTTAATAGAGAACATCGACGATAAAGTTCGCAACATTTGGTGCTGATAAAAAAGCCTTGTCTTTACCGGAAGCCGCAAACGATGACGTCACGTGGGTGAGGGCTCCTCATGTCCTCACATTGTTTATAATGGGAGCCTCCAGCGGAAAGAGCTATTCGGACGAAGAAAACGACAATTTCCCCATTAATTTGAGCCAGGATGAAAGATTTGTGGATGATGATATTGATAGCGAAGGAGTAGAAAAATAATAATAAAATGAAATAAAATAAAAAGCGACGGCTCCGGGCGGTGGGAGTGTGAGCGTTTCAGATGTAATTAGACACATTTACTAGGATAATTCTGGAAGATCCTTTATCTGCTTATTGTTTTAATAGGGTTTTAGTGAGATTGTAAAGACATACCTCGAGGTCGGATGGCTGCGGTGAACACGCAGTGTCTCAGAGAGAAGCCGAGGAGCAAAGCTCACAGCTGCCTTTTAAAAAGCTACTGCAGGAGGACGAATAATCCAATGATGTCTCCCGTAAGATATATATATCACAATTTTCCCATCCAAAAACATGCTGGTTGACGTAGAGAAACATGTTTGCTTGACCGCTATGTGTTAAAAACACAGAAACACCGGCTGTGTCTCGGTGCTGAAGACAGCTGCAATACACCGCTTTCCACCAACAGCATTGTTCTTTATAGTCTTCATTACTAATTAAACACATTGCATAAGATTCAGCAACACAGATGTCCAAAATACTGTGTAATTATGCAAGTAAAGCAGACGACTTTTAGCCGTGAGTGGTGCTGCGCTAATATTTGCTGACAGTCCGTGACGTCACACGCCATCATGCGTGTCATCATTCCGCGACGTTTTCAACAAGAAACTCCGCGGGAAATTTAAAATTGCAATTTGGTAAACTAAACCGGCTGGATTGGCATGTGTTGCAATGTTAATATTTCATCATTGATATATAAACTATCAGACTGTGTGGCCGGTAGTAGTAGGTTTCAGTAGGCCTTTAGGGCTATATAAATAAACTTTGATTGATTGACTGACTGATTGTATTCAAACATTGTAGCAACACAAAGGACGCCACTGAAACATGTTTGTGAAAATACTAAAATTAGCACAGAGGAAAACTGAAAAATATCTATTTTATCATGCTAGTATCAAAATAGAGCTTTGGTTCTTAACCTGGGTTCGATCGAACCCTAGGGGTTCGGTGAGTCGGCATCAGGGGTTCGGCGGAGGACAAAACACACCCGATTCATCGTGTCAATAAAAACTTATACCTATCGGCGTATTACGGATACGACAATAGCAGAAACCACACTGATTTGCAGGTGTGTAATTTTTTGTGAGTTTATGCAGTCTTGTGTGAGTTTAGTGTCGGTTTTGTTCTTTGAACAAGGTGATGTTCATACACGGTTCATTTTGTGCACCAGTAAAAAAACATGGTAACACTTTAGTATGGGAACATATCCACCATTAATTAGTGGCTTATTAACATGCAAATTAGTAACATATTGGCCCTTAACCAGTCATCATTAAGTACTTATTAATGCCTTATTCGGCATGGCCTCTTATAACCCCAACCCTCTAACCCTAACCCTAACCAGAAAACTCTAAATTAAGTCTTTGTTACTTAGAATATGTTCCCCTAGTGTCCAAAAACCTCTAAATTAAGTCTTTGTTACCTAGAACAGTGGTTCTCAAATGGGGGTACGCGTACCCCTGGGGGTACTTGAAGGTATGACAAGGGGTACGTGAGATTTTTTTTAAATATTCTAAAAATAGCAACAATTCAAAAATCCTTTATAAATATATTTATTGAATAATACTTCAAGAAAATATGAATGTAAGTTCATAAACTGTGAAAAGAAATGCAACAATGCAATATTCAGTGTTGACAGCTAGATTTTTTTGTGGACATGTTCCATAAATATTGATGTTAAAGATTTCTTTTTTTGTGAAGAACTGTTTGGAATTAAGTTCATGAATCCAGATGGATCTCTATTACAATCCCCAAAGAGGGCACTTTAAGTTGATGATTACTTCTATGTGTCGAAATCTTCATTCATAATTGAATCACTTGTTTATTTTTCAACAAGTTTTTATTCATTTTTATATCTTTTTTTCCAAATAGTTCAAGAAAGACCACTACAAATGAGCAATATTTTTGCACTGTTATACAATTTAATAAATCAGAAACTGATGACATAGTGCTGTATTTTACTTCTTTGTCTCTTTTTTTCCAACCAAAATGCTTTGCTCTGATTAGGAGGTACTTGAATTAAAAAAATGTTCACAGGGGGGGGAGGTACATCACTGAAAAAAGGTTGAGAACCACTGATTTAGAATATGTTCTCCATACTAAAGTGTTACCAAAAACACATAATTTTGTCTTGAATTTGAAAAAAAGCATTTTATTTTTCACTAAGAAGGGTTCGACAAATGCGCATATGAAACTAATTGGGTTCGGTACCTCCAACAAGGTCAAGAACCACTGAAATAGAGGTATTACCCTTGATACATTGTGTAAGCAATATTTCAATTGACCCACCCAACGTACCATTCACACTTAAGTCTATTTTTGCATGTTGTATTTAAGAAAAAAGCAAGACCAAGTAAAGACAATGATTTGATCACACTTTCACTTTAGAATATTTTTTTTCAGCATCGCACCACGTAATAAGAAAAGTGTCATTCTTCTCCAATACAGCAGATGACGCTACACGCACATCCAATATGCCCGCAAGCTGCTCGGGGGGAAAAAAAGCCGAAGAAGCGGCAACCTTCCGCCAGGCATGTGACGAGAGGCAGGTTACAAAATCGGAAAACTCCGAACACCTCAGTCCCGACTTCAACTTGCTTTTACGTCCCGGCCAATGGGGCTTGACAGGTTCTGCAGCCCGGACGGTTCCGATCAGTTCTGGGTGAGTTGGTGGTTTGTCATTGTTTTGAACGTATTCACCTTCTGTTTACCTCTCGTTGTCGGCTAGCTACCGGTCAGCAGCCGGTCGGCACATGCTAGCCGGCTGTAAACAAGCCTGCTGCTGTACGTAGCAATGGATGCCGAATAACCGGCTTAGCAACACCCCGACTGCCATTGTATTCAGTGTCAGTGTGTGCAACCTCTCATGTACTTTCATGCACGGGCGGTATAGCTCGGTTGGTAGAGTGGCCGTGCCAGTGTTGTAAGCACAATACCAATGGGCGCAATTTAATGTCAAATCAAAGTCAAATCAAATGTTTATTGGATTCATCACTATACAGCAGGGGTCTCAAACACGCGGCCCGCGGGCCAATTGGTTACTTTTAGACCTCCACCCCAGATCACACCTCAATCCAACCCACTTCTCCAAAGTGGGCTGGCTCAGGGTGGAGGACAGAGTAAAACAACTTGCACTGAGCCTAGTCTATAAAATCCGCTACACCTCCTTGATACCGAAGTACACGTCAAACCACAACACCAGGGGGAGCTCCACAAGCCACGTTAAACCCAGATTCCGATCTAACAAAGGTCTTAACTCATTCTCTTTCTATGCCACATCAATGTGGAATGCACTCCCAACAGGTATAAAAGTAAGTGCATCTCTAACCTCCTTCAAAACCGCTCTAAAACAACACCTCCAGGCAACTTCAACACTTTACTAATACCCTCCTCCATTCACATCCCATCTCCCCGGATTATAAACAACTCAAATGTACTTCTAATGTATATACTTGTTCTTATGCTATCTGAACTCACTATGTTCTCTGCTGGCTGTACATATCCTACTAAATAAGACCTACACTGTTTTAATGTCCACATTTCTCTGTTGATGCAATTGTTGATGACTGAAGTACTGATATCAACCAAAGCTCCTCATCCCAGCCCCCGGATTGTAAATAATGTAAATAATTCAATGTATATACTATGATGATTAACTTGTGTGATGACTGTATTATGTTGATAGTATATATTTGTACCATGAATTGATTAACGTGGACCCCGACTTAAACAAGTTGAAAAACTTTTTCGGGTGTTACCGTTTAGTGGTCAATTGTACCGAATATGTACTGAACTGTGCAATCTACTAATAAAAGTATCAATCAATCAATCAATCAATTGCGGCCCGCCAGACGTTATTTTGCGCCCCGCACCATAATATGAAAATTTAATGTTGGTGCGGCCCGCGATTTGTATATGAATGGCGCTTTACAGCGTCATACTTGTATACACTCGATTTTTCCGGGACACTACCAATTTTCAGTGCCTCTCCAGGGGTAATCATTCTCCCGAACTTCACCCAAACAACAATATTAAGGGGGTACCGGGAAGGCACTGCCTTTAGTGTCCTTTACAACCTGTACAAACAGCGTGACAGCCCAGCCACATGTTGAATTTGGCTTCTTTAGACGCAGTAAGCGACTGCAAGACATACTTGGTCAACAGCCATACAGGTCACACTGAGGGTGGCCAAATAAACAACTTTAACACTGTTACAAATATGCGCCACACTGTGAACCCACACCAAACAAGAATGACAAACACATTTTGGGAGAACATCCGCACCATAACACAACATATACACAACAGAACAAATACCCAGAATCTCATGCAGCCCTAACTCTTCCGGGCTACAATATACACCCTGTCCCCCCAACCCCACCCCCTATTGTAGCCTGGAAGAGTAAGAGCTGCATGGGATTCTGGGTATTTGTTCTGTTGTGTTAGTTTTGTTCTCCCAAAATGTGTTTGTCAATCTTGTTTGGTGTGGGTTCACAGTGTGGCACATATTTGTAACAGTGTTAAAGTTGTTTATACGGCCACTCTCAGTGTGACCTATGTGGCTGTTGATCAAGTATGTCTTTCAGTTACTTCCGTATGTCTGCAGAAGCCTCTTACAATATGTGACTGGACTGGCACACTGTATGGTGTAAAAGTGGATGAGGCGGCAGGTTGTAGAGGACGCTAAAGGCAGTGCCATCACGGCACACCCTTAATATTGCTGTCCAGGTGAAAACCGCGAGAATGATTTCCCCGGGAGGTTGTCGGGAGGGGCACTGATATTCAGGTGTTTCCCGGAAAGATCACGAGAGTTGGCAAGTATGTTGCTAGGGCGGGAAAGCCATTCAAAGAAGGTGAATTCATTAAAAAGTGCATGTTAGATTTTTTTAAGAAATCTTTTCTTGCGGCCCAGCCTCACCCAGTTTCTGCATCCAGTGGCCCCCAGGTAAATAGAGTTTGAGACCCCTGCTATACAGTGTACATCCACGGCTAAACTACTGACTAAACTACTACCACAACTTGGTTTACTATTTATAAAATATAATAATATAAGGTTACCTGGAACTTGAAATAGGCCACCCGGCCTGAATCCACACTTCCCTCGCCAAACACCTTCGTTTCCCAACCCTCACGCTTGGATAAATAGGCCTTGATGCCATCTACGCAGTGTTGGGAGACTGTTTTGCTTTTAGATCGCGTCCAAATTTGCAAAGTGCGCGAGATTGGTGAAATGCTTACAACACCAGCAAATTGAGGGTTCCAGGTTGGATCTCGGCTTCTGCCACTCTACTCACTGCCGTTGTGTCCTTGGGCAAGACACTTTAATAATAATAATGGATTAGATTTATATCACGCTTTTCTATTGTTAGATACTCAAAGCGCTCACAGAGAAGTGGGAACCCATCATTCATTCACACCTGGTGGTGGTAAGCTACATCTGTAGCCACAGCTGCCCTGGGGTAGACTGACGGAAGTGTGGCTGCCAGATGGCGCCTACGGCCCCTCCGACCACCACCAATCATTCATTCACCAGTGTGAGCGGCACTGGGGGCAAGGGTGAAGTGTCCTGCCCAAGGACACAACGGCAGCAATTTGGATGTCAATAAGTGGGAAGCGAACCTGCAACCCTCAGGTTTCTGGCAGAGCCACTCTACCCACTACGCCATGTCGCCACTTTACCCACCTGCTCCCCGTGCTACCCACGCTGGTTTAAATGTAATTTAGATATTGGGTCTCACTATGTAAAGCGCTTTGAGTCACTAGAGAAAAAGCGCTATATAAATATAATTCACTTCACATAATGCATGCGTTTGTCGTTTAAAAAGAAAGTACCTGCTCCATGCCTCTTTTGATACAACCTAAACAATACAGCAAAGGGGACCATTTGCTCATTTTTGATCGTCCCCCTCAGGGAACATTCTATACATCCAATTAAAATGAATCAATGAAGCAGTATGAAAGAGGATTGCCAGGGACATATTGAAAAGAGAAAGTTTGAATATTAAATGATTGAATAAGATAGATAGAACTTTATTGATTCCTTCAGGAGGGTTCTCTCAGGACAATAAAAATTCCAGCAGCAATGTTCAGAATTGAGATTGAATTTAAATAGTAAATATCCATCCACCCATTTTCTACCGCCTGTCCCTTTCGGGGTCGCGGTGGGTGCCGGAGCCTATCTCAGCGGCATTCAGGCGGAAGGCGGCTACACCCTGGACAAGTCGCCACCTCATCGCAGGGCCACCACAGGTAGACAGACAACATTCACACTCACATTTACACATTGATTGATTGAGCCTTGTATTAGTAGATTGCACAGTTCATTACATATTCCGTACAATTGACCACTAAATGGTAACACCCGAATAAGTTTTTCAACTTGTTTAAGTCGGGGTCCACGTTAATCAATTCATGGTAACACACTAGGGCAGGGGTCTCAGACACGGCAATTGCGGACCACGGGCCAATTGCGGGCCAAATTGTGGCCCGCGAGACGTTATTTTGCGGGCCCCACCTTAATATGAAAGTTTAATGTTAGTTTTGTGTGCGGAGCTGAAGGAATCTACCAATCACGGTGTGGTATATGTCTCTCCAGGGCGGAACATTGACGTCACTTGCGTGATGCAAGCAGGGAAACATTTTGCCGCTTTTCCACGTGACATGCATGCACTCTTCTTCCCTCGCTTGCTCTCTCTGTCGCTCTCTCGCTCTCTCTCTCGAGCTGTCTCCGTCACTGTGTGTGTGTGTGTGTGTGTGTGTGTGTGTGTGTGTGTGTGTGTGTGTGTGTGTGTGTGTGTGTGTGTGTGTGTGTGTGTGTGTGTGTGTGTGTGTGTGTGTGTGTGTGTGTGTGTGTCTCTCTCTCGCTCCCTCCCCCGGCGCCGCTGTAACAGTCCGGGCCGAAGGGCCGAGCTGTCCGGTAGCTTACGAAGCATTTTGCTGAAAGACCGAGCGACAATACAAAACTGGGGTACTGATACTCCGACAGTGAGTCGATCGCTGGGCGAATCGGACGTGCAACACATTAGTCGTGATGTTAGCCCGTTCGGGGCTAATTGTGCTACTGTAATTGTAAACTCTGGGGCTGCGAATCCTTGGGTGTCCCACGATTCGATTCAATATCTATTCTTGGGGTCGCAATTCAATTATGTATCGATTTTTTTCCGTTTCAACGCGATTCTCGATTCAAAAACGATATTTTTCCGATTCAAAACAATTCTGTATTCATTCAATACATAGGATTTCAGCAGGATCCACCCCATTCTGCTGACATACTGGCAGAGTAGTAGATTAAAAAAAAAAAAAAGGCTTTTATAATTGTAAAGGACAATGTTTTATCAACTGATTGCAATAATGTAAATTTGTTTTAACTATTAAACGAACCAAAAATATGACTTATTTTATCTTTGTGAAAACATTGGACACAGTGTGTTGTCAAGCTTATGAGATGCGATGCAAGTGTAAGCCACTGTGACACTATTGTTCTTTTTTTTTTATATATAAATGTCTAATGATAATGTCAATGAGGGATTTTTAATCACTGCTATGCTGAAATTATAACTAATATTGATACTGTTGTTGATAATATTTATTTTTGTTTCACGACTTTTGGTTTGTTCTGTGTCGTGTTTGTGTCTCCTTTCAATTGCTCTGTTTATTGCAGTTCTGAGTGTTGCTGGGTCAGGTTTGGTTTTGGAATTGGATTGCATTGTTTTGGTATTGCTGTGTATTGTTTTGTTGGATTGATAAAAAAAAAATCGATTTAAAAAAAAAAAAAGAAAAAAAAGAGAGAATCGATTCTGAATCGTACAACGTGAGAATCGCGATTCGTATTGGAATCGATTTTTTCCCACACCCCTAGTAAACTCCATAGCGTGCTCATAACCACATTCTAGCTGCTGACATGGGACATACAACTTTCACCAGGGCTACCGCGCATGCTCGTCACCACTGTTGCATGCTGGGTAGTGTAGTTCTTATATTATAATTATTGATTACTTCTCCTGAATGAATCAATAAAGTACTATCTATCTATAACATCACAGTAAGTATGTGTATAAATTGTTGCTGACTGGAGAAATCGAATTATTTTTGTTGTTACTTACGAATGATTCATTTACTTAATTCTCATTTTGTTCATTTAGATTTTGATTTTATTTTGTGTTGAAAATAAATATAAAGACATTTAAAAAATATTTTTTAGAAATCGTTTCTCGCGGCCCAGCTTCCCCCAGACTCTGCATCCAGTGGCCCTGAGGGAAATTGAGTTTGAGACCCCTGCACTCGGGCCAAATTAGAGTGGCCAATCAACTTATCCCCAGGTGCATGTCTTTGGAGGTGGGTGGAAGCCAGAGTACCCGGAGGGAACCCACGCAGTCACGGGGAGAACATGCAAACTCCACACAGAAAGATCCCGAACGCAGGATCGAATCTAGGACCTTCGTATTGTGAGGCAGACGCACTAAACCCTGTACCACCGTGCTGCAAAAAATAAATAATGGGGGTATAAATGGAAACAAAATAGAAAAATATTACAATAAAAATAAAACGCAACAATGAGAATGAAAATATAACAGTAAAATAAGAATATAACAAGAGAAACCAGGCAGTAGTGACAATGTTATGAAAAAGTATTGTACTGTTATTGTTTTGCATCAACTGTCATCCTAGTACCCCCACTCCCCTCCCAGAGAGGAGTTGTACAGTCTGATGGCGTGTGGGATAAAGGAGTTTTTTAGTCTATTAGTCATGCACTTGGGATGAAGCAGTCTAGCACTGAACAGGCTCCTCTGGCCACTGATAAGGGTATGCAGAGGGTGATTGGCATCATCCAGGATGCTCACAAGTTTTTCCACAGTCCTCTTCTCTGCCACCGTCACCAGTGGGTCCAGTTTTATTCCCATCGTAAAAACTGGCCCGCCTGATCAGTTTCTCTAGTCTGGGGCTGTCCTTAGATGTACTGCTCCCCCAGCACACTACGATGTAGTACAGAAAACTGGCAACCACAGACTGGTAGTACGTCCACAATAGTTTTTTTTACAGATGTTGAAGGAGCGCATGCCTCCTCAGGAAGTACAGCCTGTTTTGTCAAGATATCAAACCATGGAGAGTTTCAAAAACGCATATTTGGGGTTAAAACCTTCTCCATCTACACATGTTTAGTTTCAAAGCTGTAAATGTCTACACACAAATGCACATACACATGCTGTCATTTGCATTTTGTCCTATCAGAAGCCTGAAAAAAAGCAGCAACACCCGAGTTGAGTTGAGTTTGTGTTTATTTCGAACAAGCATGCATACAACATGATACATCATCACACATGCATGCATACAACATGATACATGATTGATCAATGTTTACATATATAGCCCTAAATCACGAGTGTCTCAAAGGGCTGCACAAGCCACAACGACATCCTCGGCTTAGATCCCACTCAGGGCAAGAAAAAACTCAACCCAATGGGATGACAATGAGAAACCTTGCAGGAGACATCACAATTTCCAGTTCCTCTATTCAACGTGTTCCATAAGGAGTTCGAAGAAGCAGAGCTTATTTAATCCTATCCCTTTTCCTTTACAGTACATAGCAGTTGCTAAAACTTGTGTCCACTTCCTGTTCTCGATTTATTTACAATATACTCCATAAGTAATAACATTAAATATAAATAAATAATAATTTGCTAAATAAGATTATCTAAAAAAAAAATGGATGGATGGTTCTTCTTCTTTGTACTTTGTAAACACTTTAAGTTTTAAGTGTTTCTTGAAGTGGATTATATTATTACATTATTTGATTTCTTTGCTTAATCCATTCCATAATGTCTGCATGTAACCAATCAGATAGTTGTGTGGGTGAGACAATGCTGGGTGCTGCAGAGACGTACTGACAGAGGTGGTACGAAGCGCAGCAGCTTGTTAAAACTTTTTAGTTTAGCACCAAATGATAATATAAATACATTTAATAAAGTCAAATACAAATAATTCAACAAGAGACGTATCCTACAGTTCTCTTTTGTAAAGTAAATCTGAACAGCCGATATGGAAATCTACATCAACTAGATGATTTGCCTAAAAAGCTCGATAGGACAAAAAAAATGTGTGTGTGTGTGTACATGTGTGTGTGTGTGTATATATATATATATATATATATATATATATATATATATATATATATATATATATATATATATATATATATATATATATATATATATATATATAATACTTTAGTTTAGGCGGTGGCTCTTTGTTGTTAAGGCGACCGCCTTAACAAAGTGCTGCAGGACACCCTGATACATGTCTACAGTATACATTGCTTAATATATATCCTATATATGAGGGGTCGGCAACCTTTACCACTCAAAGAGCCATTTTGACCCGTTTCACAAATTAAATAAAACAATGGGAGGCACAAAACTCTTTTGAAATTTAAAATGAATAACACTGTCTAATCCCCGTCTCATCCCCACAATTCCCCCCTCTGTCTTCCTTTTTTCTCTTTCTATCCCCTCCTGCTCCGGCCCAGCTGCACCAAATGATAATATAAATACATTTAATAAAGTAACATGTAAATAAGGCAACAAGAGAAGTATCCTACACTTCTCTTTTGTAAAATAAATCTGAACAGTCGATATGGGCATCTACATCAACTATATGATTTGCCTGAGAAGCTGGACAGGACAAAAAAATAAAAAATAAAATGAAATAACACTGCATATAAACAAACTATTATGGGTTACATTTATGAAATCAATGACCGACTGCAGAGAAAATGAAAAACAATTTCTGCATGCAACAAAACGTTTTTAACTCCGAAAAAGACGTCGGGTTGAAGGTTCAGTAAAATACTTAATGTCTGTTTACGTCCTCATTGTAGTAATGAAAAAACAAAACGCCAAACTTAAATTATCCACGGCAGAGAACCAAAAATGCCGTCCTCTCTCTCTCTGTGTGCCGTCATCCTTTTACTGCATGGCGCCGTGCAGTCAGCTGCCAACCTGAATAATAAAATGTCTATTTCACTGAACAATAAAAAAATGTCAATATATGCAAAATTATAGGAAATACAAATGTCTCCACATCGGTGCTGTATGACGTCACCCTTATCTTCACACAGGATTGTAAACTCTCATTTGTTTTTAATAAAGTTCATGTTGGAGAACGCCTGCTCACATACATATGTGGATCCAAAGATCGACAGGACTCCCAAGTGCATACTTTCTCATGTTCACATAAAAGTCAGGGATAGCATTCCAAGTTTCGCACACAAGTTTGTCTGGTTTGGGGAGGTTTTCAATATCACACCATTTGTGATTCTGAGCAAGAACGTCCTTCTGGCGTGAAACATCTTCAAGATCTGCTGTCAGGCGCTTTAACTTGGACACCCACATGTCTTTGTCGGCGTCAGGACAGAGACGTGCATGGCGCGTCCCTTGATGTGCGCGGCCGTGGGCGCGTCCCGAGGTTTGACAAGCAGAGCACAAGGATGACGGCGCTGGCAATGACAAGCTGAGCCGCATCAGAGTGATCAAAGAGCCGCCTCCGGAGCCGCTGGTTGCCGACCCCTGTTATATATATATATATATATATATATATATACATATACACACACACATTCTAGACACACAGTTCCTGAAATAAAGTTCAAACAAAAGGGTATAATCCAATGAATAACTTTACTGATAGATTTGAGCAGGATGACGAACACCTTTTACGACTCCCAAAAAAACATAGCAACCAGGCTAGCAACGCACCTCCTTTACAGCAGCTGTCGCAACGTTCTTAAATCAACCGCAGGACATACATGTCTTTTCTTTTCATGTCTTTGAAAATAACAAGATCACTTTGCATCAATAATCAATCCATACAATAATCAAGAGGTATTCAATCTGCTCAGAACAATAAAACAACAGCAGCATCTAAGCACAACATTTTAGTATCTGTTTCCCCCTTTTTTTTATTTTTTTATTTTTCAAGTTCACAGAGTCAGTGTGTCCACAGGTTTTATCAGTGTGCCAGAGCGTGTGTACAGTCCATCTTTTGCAGGAGGTGGATGGGCATTGAGTATTGGTGAAACTGTGTCAGTAGTAATGACAGGGGAAGGCTGCTGTGTAGCAGTGTCTTGTAGCTGTCCATCTGGAGGTAGAGTTGGTGTGTCTCCAGTTGGTTCAGGAACATGTTGCAGGTGACGACGGTTGCACCTCAGTGTCATCCCCTGTTGAGTCTCGATGATGTATGATCTTGGAGTTGCGCAGTCAGCAGTGATGACAGCGGGTGTTCCCCAGGCGTCCCAGTTTGCCGCGGACAGGATCACCAGGTCTCAGCGACGGCAGGGGCTTTGCTCCATGTCGGAGGTTGAAGTAGAACGCGTGTTTCTCCTTCTCCTTTGCATCTTTGCTCCTGACGGTTTTCAGGTTGGGCCATCGAGGAAGTAGGTTTTTCACAAGTGTTGGAAGTGTTGTTTTTATCTTCCTGCCCATAAGCAGTTCAGCTGGGCTTGCACCAGTGGAAGTGCAGGGTGTAGATCGGTAGCACATGAGGGCGAGTAGAGGATCTTTTTGTTTTAGTATAGTCTTTGCGATTTGGACTCATCTCTCTGCATGTCTGTTTCCTTGTGGATGATGGGGACTTGAGGTAATGTGCTCAAAGTCGTACTCTCTTGCAAACTCTCGGAACTCCTTACGTGAACCGGGGCCCATTGTCAGAAATTACTTGGTCTGGGCAACCGAATCTGGCAAATACTGCTTTTAGCTTTAACTCTACCCGTGAGGCAGTGGTTGTAGGCATGTGAAGTATCTCGAGGAACCTGGAGAAGTAGTCTGACACGACAAGGTAAGTATGTTTTTTATGATCACATATGTCAATTGCAATTCTCTTCCGGGGCCGGTCAGGCAGAGGGGTCAAGATGAGGGGCTCTTTGCGCTGTGTGGGTCTCATCTCATGACAAACCTGAGAGGTCTGGATTTTCTGCTTGATTTCAGCTGAGATGCCAGGCCACCACACCGAAGTGTTAGCCCGCTCTCTGCATTTTGACAGTCCCTGATGTCCATCATGGATTCGATCCAGGACATCTGCTCTTATAGGGCTTGGGATTATCATGCGACATCCTCTAGTGATGATTCTGTTGTACTCCGACAGTTCACTCCTTATAGGGTAATAGTCTCTGATGGCTAGTGGAACATCAGCCACATAGTCCGGCCATCCTAACTGGACACATTTAAGCACCATCTGCAAGTTGCTGTCAGCTGCTGTGGCTGCTCGTATGGTCCCAAGCTTTTGCGGTGTTGCTGGCATGTTGTCAACAACGGCTGCAATATAACATTCCACATCCAAGTGAATGTCGGTTACCTCTGTCATGTTCTGGAGTGGACTACGCGACAGAGTGTCTGCTACAGTCAAGGTCTTTCCTGGTGCATATTCAGCGGTTGGCTTGAATCTCATTAGTCTCATTAACAGTCTCTGTCACCGTATCGGAACATTATCCGAATCCTTCTTGTTCATTAGTAGCACCAAGGGCTTGTGATCAGTGACTAGCCGAAAGTTCTCAAGGCCGACAAGGTACTTTTCAAACCTTTCACATGCCCAGACGCTTGCCAGGCACTCCTTTTCGATCTGGGCGTATCTGGGTCCCGCCTCAGACAGACGACGTGAGCAATAAGCGACTGGTTTCCAGTCTCCATCGTGTACTTGCAGCAGCACTCCGCCAATGCCGTAGCTACTAGCATCAGCCGACACTGTTGTAGGTAAATTCACGTCGTAGAACTTTAGAACTGGAGAAGTAGACAGGATGTCCTTGATTCGCTGGAACGCCTCCTGCTGTGCATGGTCCCACATCCATTCGGTTTGGGATCTCAACAGTTCATAAAATGGCTGGCCTACCATTGATTGATTTTGGATATTTTCCCAGGAACGTGAACATTCCAAGGACATGTCTGACTTCCTGTACGTTCTGTGGTGGTGGTAGCTCTTTGATGGCTTTGACTTTATTGAGGTCCGGTTTCACACCTGTTTTGTCGATAACCTGGCCAAGGAAGTTAAGCTGCTTCTGTCTGAACACACATTTGTCTCTGTTTAGCTTTAGGCTAGCTGACTTGACTCTCTCAAGCACCTTTGTTAGATGCTGGTCGTGCTGTTCTGGAGTGTTTCCATACACCAGGATGTCATCCATGTAAACAGCTACTCCATCCAAGCCATTCAGAGTCTCGGCCATTTTCCGTTGAAAGATTTCTGGAGCATTCGTGATGCCGAATGGGAGCCGCTTAAAAGAGTATCTCCCGAAGGGTGTAATGAATGTGGTTAACTTACTGCTTTCAGGATTTAGGGGTATCTGCCAAAACCCTGAGGCAGCGTCCAGTGATGTAAACATTGAAGACCTACTCAGCTTTGCAGTTATTTCGTCAGCAGTTGGAAGGACGTACCTTTCTCTCCTTACAGAATCGTTTAGCCTCTTCAGGTCCACGCAGATGCGCACGTTGTTGTTTTTCCTTGCAACTGGCACCATCGGTGCACACCAGTCTGTAGGCTCAGTCATCTTTTTAATGACAGCATTTTTCTCCATACGCAGTAGCTCCTCTTTGACCTTCTGTATGAGAGGCAGTGGTACCCTGCAGGCTGTATAGACTGCATATGGCTCAGCATTATCCTTCAACAGTATTTTGATTGGGTCTGTTTTTAGAGTTCCATGTTCTCCATATGCACTGTGCACTTCAATGCGCTTCACCAGCCCCATTGCACATGCAGTGTCTCTGCCTAGCAGGTTGTTTGCAGTTAAGCTGCGGATGACATACACTGGGAATGAGTAGTGCTTCTGTTTGTACTTTGCATTAGCTTGAAACTTGCCCACACATATCAGCTGACCCCCAGGACGGCTCATTGGTGGAATATTTGACTGCACCAGTTGCTGCTTAGGGCATAACATGTTGAATGTCTCTTCTTCCATGATATTCAGATCTGCCCCAGTATCAATTTTAAATTTAACTGGTGTCACTCCAATCTCAATCTGTACAGTCCACTTGTCAATATTTATGCTTGTATTGGTGACGGCGCCTAAAAAGTATGGAGTCTGTGAGACAGGCTCTGTCTCTGTTACTTCTCTGACTGTCTTTGTATGACATTTAATCTCCCAGTGACCCACCTTTTTGCATTTGTGGCATGTCGATTTCAGGGCTGGACACCTTTCATGGTTTTTATGCTGTATTTATATATCACTGATGAAATATTAACATTGCAACACATGCCAATACGGCCGGTTTAGTGGACTAAATTGCAATTTTAAATTTCCCGCTGAGTTTATTGTTGAAAACGTCGCTTTACGTCACGGACTGTCAGGAAATATTAGCTCAGCACCAGTTACGGCTAAAAGTCGTCTCTTTTCATCGCATAATTACACAGTAATTTGGACATCTGTGTTGCTGAATCTTTTGCTATTTGTGCAGTTAATAATGGAGACTATAAAGAACAATGCTGTTGGTGGAAAGCGGTGTATTGCAGCTGTCTTTAGTACCGAGACACAGCCGGTGTTTCTTTGTTTTTAATACAGAGCGGTCAAGCGAACATGTTTCTCTACGTCAACCAGCATGTTTTTTGATAGGAAAATTGTGATATATATCTCACCGGAGACATCATTGGATTATTCGTCCTCCTGCAGTAACTGTTTAAAAGGCTCCTCGGCTTCTCTCTGAGACACTGCTTGTTCACCGCAGCCATCCGACTTCAAGGTATGTCTTTACAATCTCACTAAAACACTATTAAAACAATAAGCAGATAAGGGATCTTCCAGAATTATCCTAGTAAATGTGTCTAATTACATCTGAAACGCTCACACTGCCGCCGCCCGGAGCTGTCGCTTTTTGTTTTATTTTATTTTTTTCTAGTCCTTCGCTATCAATATCATCATCCACAAATCTTTCATCCTCGCTCAAATTAATGGGGAAATGGTCGTTTTCTCGGTCCGAATAGCTCTTGCTGCTGGAGGCTTCCATTAAAAACAATGTGAGTACGTGAGGAGCCCTCAACCTTGGGACGTCATCGTCTGCAACTTCCGGTAAAGGCAAGGCTTTTTTATCAGCACCAAAAGTTGCGAACTTTATCATCGATGTTCTCTACTAAATCCTTTCAGCAAAAATATGGCAATATCGTGAAATGATCAAGTATGACTTTTAAATAAGAAAATCTCATTTCAGTAGGCCTTTAAATGTTTTTTTAGAGAGATGAGCTGAGATGACAGGCTTACCAAAAAGTACCCATTTTATTTATGGTATTATAAATAATATCATTTATATTCATTAAATGTTTTTGATTTTATAAATAACATATTAAAACGATTACTATTTGAATGAATGGATCAACACATTTAAACTCATTTGGTATAAAATCATTTATACTGTAGACTGTTTTTTTTTTTCTGACACTTTCAATTACTACTACATCTGTGTCTCAGAATGACAATATCATTTGAAATTGGCAAGGCGCTACCACACATAAGGAGAAGTTAATTTAAAAGAACACTTGTTAAAAATTTGGACTGGCAAACAAAAAATGATATGCACACATGTTAAAATGTCAGCCTTTTGCAATGCTAATTAATGCTGTGAATTGTAATCCAAATGAATGGGAAAAGTACCTGAATCAATGATGCAAACATAAACAATGTAGTTGGTAATCATCCACTGTAATTAGTTACACATTCACAAAAACATCCGATACCACATGGTTTCCCGTGGAACGGCATTCTCTTTGTGGTGGTGGGGTGTGTGGCCAGGGCATTGTCAATATGAAGTCATCATATAATTTGCATAATCTGCTATGATGCATATGTATATATATTTTTTAAAAAGCCAAAAAATAGCTTGGAATTATATGATGTTCCTTCTGACTCATTAAATATTAGGGGTGTATATCATTTGTAGATACCGCGGTATTTCGTCTTTAAAGTCTTCACAATAACACTGTGACGCCTTACGGTATCAAACAAAAACCTGATTTGTAGTTTTTTCCGGCGCTTTAGCGTTGGCCAAGTCTGAAAATAAACTACATCCCCCCAGAATCCCCTGCGCATCGCGGGGTGCCAAGGGGGGGACGGAAGTCAAGTGTGTTTGTAGTGGATGAGGAATTTAGTTTTTTGTACATTTCCTATAAAATGTCATCAGAATCTATCCATAACTATTTGAGTTATGTTGCTAACAAACAAACAAACCCTGGCGAAAACTAACCTCTTTGGCGGAGGTAAGAAAGTGTGCGTTTTGCAAAGCAATACGTGCCACTTTGTGTCTGGAGCGTTTCCAAGGCGAGACATAGCCAGCTGGTCACGAGGTAATTGCCAAACAAAAATGTTCAACACGGGAAATACGAGGAAACTGAAAAACAACTTGATAAATCCTTAATCCATAAATCCCCTTTCCCACCATTTTTCTCTCTGTGGGTGAAGGTTTTTTTTTTTCTTTTTTTTGATGCATACCACAATAATAATACACCATGTGGCCTTAATACCGTGAAAATATCATACTGTGAGGTTTTGATACCGTCACATCCCTATTGAATATGCGCGGTGGTTGAGCCAGCGTTTGTTCTCAATGGGTACTAGGTGCCATTTAGCCTTTTCTGAAGAAAAATGCCCGGTGCTTGTTTTTGGCTTTGTGTACCGTTCAAATTCGCGAAAATGAAAAACGTTTCTTCAGAGTTCCTCGACAGGTAATCGAGAAGGGTGGAAGAGTGCAAGGTTTTATGAAACGACGACGAGAAAAGTGGCATATTTTTCCGGGAGAGTCTTGATACCATTTTGCTTGACCCAGCCACACGCGAAGAATTTGTAGGCCTCAATGTTTTTCCAAGTTTTTATCTGTTTAGTTGTGGAGAATGACATCTGGAGCACCAGATAGTCAGACATGTCTGGGAAAACGACCGACAGATAAAACTTGAAATCTTTTTTTTTTTTTATAAAGTGTATAGCTCTCTTCCATTGCATATTTAGATTTTTTGTTCATAACTAGATCTAGGCCCCTTGCGTACATGTTGGCTTGGTTGACCACCACTTGTTTTCACTTTTGGGAAAAAGTCACGTGACTGAATACAAGCCATTGTTGCTGCTTGTCGTACAATGTACTTTGTTTAGAATTTTTCAAGTTAGTAGAATTCCCCAATCCTTTTAGTAACTGTTTCTTTATTAAAAGCAACTAGCAACAAATCCAGCATATTTTCCTGGTGTTATTGAAGATTGTACTTCTGTCGTTCGATGTCCGCGACAAACAGCGAGAGCTGCAGCGAGCCGGGCATCAAGTGACGGAAGTAATGCGTATCCAAACACTTGCTTTGCGCTGTTGCTCCAATTGCATTTTCCTTCCTTATAAGCCGCAACTGTCTTCTAACTATTTGCACATTGCACAGTAGCATGATACAATGCATGAAAATAAATAATAAACTCCAACATCGAGATTATTACAGACTAGAGATGTCCGATAATATCGGCAGTCCGTTATCGGCCCATAAATGCTTTAAAATGTAACATCGGAAATTATCGATATCTGTTTCAAAATGTAAAATTTATGACTTTTTAAAACACCGCCGTACGGAGTGGTACACGGACGTAGGGGGAAGTGCAGAGCGCCAATAAACCTTAAAGGCACTGCCTTTGCGTGACGGCCCAATCACATTATATCTGTTTTTTCACACACACAAATGAATACAAGCACACTTGGTCAACAGCCATACAGGTCATACTGAGGGTGGTCATATAAACAACTTAAACCACACACTGTGACCCCACACCAAACAAGAATGACAAATACATTTCGGGAGAACATCCACACCGTAACACAACAGAACAAATACCCAGAAGCCTTTGCAGCACTAACTCTTCCGGGACGCTACAATATACACCCCCCGCTACCCCCTACCTCCCCACCCACCTCAACCTCCTCATGCTCTCTCAGGGAGAGCATGTCCCACATTCCAAGCTGCTGTTTTGAGGCATGTTAAAAAAAATAATGCACTTTGTGACTTCAATAATAAATATGACAGTACCATGTTGGCATTTTTTTTCCATAACTTGAGTTACATTGTTTAATGCAACCAGCGGGGTATCACAACAAAATTAGGCATAATAACGTGTTAATTCCACGACTGTATATGTTGGTATCGGTTGATATCAGAATCAGTAATTAAGAGTTGGACAATATCGGAATATCGGATATCGGCAGAAAAGCCATTATTGGACATCTCTATTACAGACCAAATTTTCAACTTCTGTCTCAAATAAAATAATTTTGTAAACAAAAGAAGTCAAGAAGGATGGCAATTATCAATAAATAGTATCAAAAATGAATCAGATCAAAGAAGTGCTAACTTAAAACTTGAATTAACATCCATCCATCCATTTTCTACCGCTTATTCCCTTTCGGGGTCGCGGGGGGCGCTGGTGCCTATCTCAGCTACAATCGGGCGGAAGGCGGGGTACACCCTGGACTAGTCGCCACCTTATCCCAGGGCCAACACAGATAGACAGACAACATTCACACTCACATTCACACACTAGGGCCAATTTAGTGTTGCCAATCAACCTATCCCCAGGTGCATGTCTTTGGAAGTGGGAGGGAACCCACGCATTCACGGGGAGAACATGCAAACTCCACACTTGAATTAACATAATTCTGTAAATAAACGTAGCATTGTATATTGTATGCAAATGAATAATCAAGTAAAACACTGAGATGACTCTGTCGTTTTTGTAAGTGGATATTTGCAGGCTTTTCCATGAAGTATTCTGGGTTCCTTGTTGGTATGTACTGATCAGAGGGGACCGTCAAGTCCTCGGGGGATAACTGCGATGAAGAAACAGCCAGTCTGCGCCAGTTCCACTGTTCTGAGTGGTCGTTTAATAGCTCTTGGATCGTCTTGTTTTGATGTTGTCTGTCCAGGATTTCAGTGCTCTTCCTCGCTTCCTTCCACCCTTTAGTTTGCCCTACATGATGGTCTTGCACAAGGTCTTCAAGGTAATTTCTTTCTTTTGACTGTTGTGAGCAGGGGTTCTTGGTGACCGAGTCTTTTGATCTTGCCTCGCACATACTCATTGGTTCTGTGTTAGTGGTATTATCTTGAGTATTCTTCTGAGGCACTTGTTTTCAAAGGCTTGTATTTTTCGTTCTGGGATCTAAAAACCCATCCATCCATCCATGGATCTTCTTCCGCTTATCCGTAGTCGGGTCGTGGGGGCTGCACCCCAAGTAGAAAAGCCTTGGCTTCCCTTTCCCCCGATCTAAAAACCATGCTTGAAAAATCAATGAAGAAAGCTAACACTGTTTACAACAGATTTTAACATTAAATAACAACAGATGTATAGTCCAGTCTAAAACAGTTACATCATCTTATTAAATATTTTGTGCAGCTGTATGATTGATGCTGGTGATGGCAAGTCCAGAGAGACGCTCCTGTGACATTGTGGACCTCGATTACATTTTAATTATCTTCATTACTGTCCCTGGCAGTCGCAACTTATTCCCCTTGCCTCGAACCCAGGACCTTTGTTTTGGAAGGCAAACGCACTAACCCGTCTTCCACCGTGCTGCCCATGTATGTTTAACAACTTATGTAAATTTT
Source organism: Nerophis ophidion (assembly GCF_033978795.1). Taxonomy (NCBI): domain Eukaryota; kingdom Metazoa; phylum Chordata; class Actinopteri; order Syngnathiformes; family Syngnathidae; genus Nerophis; species Nerophis ophidion. Next base: position 33,323,282 of record NC_084633.1, on the reverse strand, counting down.
ATTTGTCTGAAAATCAATAGACGAATGTTTGAAAAAAAAAAAAAAAATTTGGTTGTGGCTTATATCCCGATTCGCTTTATATTCCGGAAAATATGGTATATTACAGCGATCGAGTGTTTTTAGGAATCGGTTGCAATAATGTTAATTTTTACAAAATTTTCAGCTGAACTCTATGGCTGGTTTGATGTCAGTCCGCCAGTTGAATAGCCCTACTTTACAGTATATCACAGGTGTATTTTCTTCCTTCTTGTCTCTACTAGGATTGGAACCGCTCATGGAATACTTCAAACCCGTACTTCACACAGTGCTTCCAGAACACTGTCCTGGTGTGGCTGCCATGCCTTTACCTCTGGCTGTGTGCCCCCATCTACATCATTTACCTCCGTAGCCATAACCACGGCTACATATGTATGAGTCACCTTAACAAAGCCAAAACTGTGAGTCATACTTAACATTACATGACACTTATATGCAACTGTGCATCAGGTGTGTTACTAAAAACTGCTCCTCTCTCCACAGGCTGTTGGCTTTCTTCTGTGGCTTATCTGCTGGGCAGATGTTTTCTATTCTTTCTGGGAAAGAAATTCTGGCAGTGGGGCTCCTGCGGCTGTCCACCTTGTTAGTCCTACTATACTGGGCTTCACCATGGTGAGTGAGGGAGTTATGTAATATACTGATGATGTATTAAGGTTCATGGAAGACCCTAAAATTCCCCTTAGTTTTGAATATGAATGGGTTAATCAATGGTTTGCTGTCCCTTTAGATTGATTCATACCACAGGTTCAAGTTCGCAATTCGGAATTAGTGCCTCTACCCGATATTTGTGTGTTCGCAATTACACCGATGTCATGTTTTTTGTTTGTAATCCGTTCCGAAAAGTGAAGCCCTTTTTTCCCATAAGAAAAAATGGAGATCCAATAATACAATCTAGACACCCACCAATATGAACTCACAACACATTTTATAGAAAATACGAACACAGGAAAAATGTAAAATACATATACTATAAATTCTGGACCATAAACCGCAACTTTTTCCCCACACTTTAATCAATCAATTAATCAATCAATGTTTACTTAAATAGCCCTAAATCTTGAGTGTCTCAAAGGGCCGCACAAGCCACAACGACATCCTCTGCTCAGATCCCACATCAGGGCAAGAAAAAACTCAACCCAATGGGATGACAATGAGAAACCTTGGAGGGGACCGCAGATGTGGGGACCCCACCCCCTGAGCGCCCGGTGCAATGGATGTCGAGTGGATCTCGCATAATATTTTGAGAGTCCAGTCCATAGTGGATCTAATATAATAGTGTAAGAGTCCAGTCCATAGTGGGACCAGCAGGAAATCATCTTGAGTGGAGACAGGTCAGCAGCGCAGAGACGTTCCCAACTGATGCACAGATGAGTGGTCCACCCTGGGTCCCGACTTTGGACAGCTAGTGCAACATATGTGGTCACCGAATCTGTGCTCCGCCTCTCCACGACGGAGAGGGGGGCAGAGCAGAAAAGAAACGGCAGATCAACTGGTCTAAAAGGAGGGTCTATTTAAAGGCTAGAGTATACAAATTAGTTTTAAGATGGGACTTAAATGCTTCTACTGAGGTAGCATCTCTAACTGTTACTGGGAGGGCATTCCAGAGTACTGGAGCCCGAATAGGAAACGCTCTATAGAACGCAGACTTTTTTTGGGCTCTGGGACTCACTAATAAGCCGGAGTTCTTTGAATGCAGATTTATTGCCGGGACAAATGGTACAATACAATCAGCAAGATAGGATGGAGCTAGAACGTGTAGTATTTTATACGTAAGTAGTAAAACCTAAAAGTCGCATCTTAAGTGCACAGGAATCCAGTGCAGGTGAGCCAGTATAGGCCTAATATGATCAAACTTTCTTATTTTTGTCAAAAGTCTATCAGCCGCATTTCGTACCAACTGTAATCTTTTAATGCTAGACATGGGGAGACTTTAAGACAATACGTTCCAGTAATCGAAACGAGACGTAACGAACACATGTATAATGATCTCAGTGTCGCTAGTGGACAAAATGGAACAAATTTTAGCGGTTTAAAAAACAGTATGGCTAATTTATGTATTTTTTTTCCTCCAATTGCCAGAATGTTTTGTTTTCAAAAGTTTTGGGCAAAAAGGTTGGAGAGAAGGGAGAGCCACACAAACGCCACCTTTGTACTTTGCTTTGAGTTTTTGAATTAAATTTGTTTTCCATCCATCCATTTTCTACCGCTTGTTGCTCATGGAGTCACGGAAAGGCAGGGTACACCCGGGACAAGTCGCCACCTCATTCCAGGGCCAACACAGGTAGACAGACAGCATTTGCATTTACATTCACACCCTAGGGCCAAATTTAGTGTTACCAATCAGCCTATCTCTAGTGCATTACTTTGGAGGTGGGAGGAATTTTCTCACCATTTGTTTTAAGTGCTGGTACTTGCAACTTTTTTTGGCCCCATGTAGGGCCCTACCAAGTTTTTACAAATGTTGTTTTTTAAGTTTTTAGAATGTGTTTTTGTACCTTATACATCTATTTTACCTCAATTTATTGTGTACTTTTTTGTGTCCGTGATTAAAATGTCCATTAATCAAATAGAAAATCCTCACATTTATGGATGCAGTTCATCATCGGACATTTTTTTCCTGGTATTTAAAGCCAACGCATCAAAATAATAATCAAAAGTTACGTACAAAGAAATGAAAGCTATTTTTCTAAAACTTATGGATGCAGTTCATCATCGGACATTTTTTTCCTAGTATTTAAAGCCAACGCATCAAAATAATAATCAAAAGTTACGTACAAAGAAATGAAAGCTATTTTTCTAAAACCTTTCTTTAGTTAGCTCAGTTAGATGAGATGTAGTGCACAGGGCTGTTATTGTCAAGAGTTAAGGGCTCTTGACAGCTGCTGTTTGAGTGGAAACGAGGCTGTGTTGGAAAAAAGTAAAAAAAGAAGTCTCTTCAGTCAGGGCTGCCGTCCTGTTTGTACATTGAACTTGCGTCACAACAGTGGTCACTTTGCCACTTAAAATTTTTACTCTTAGTATCAGTATCAGAAGTATTAGCTAGTATTAGTAGCTGTCAAGTTCTCATTAACTTACCAGTAACAAGCTTACTTACTGTCCCTGGCATCGGTGGTCTCGTCCACAAAGACCTACAGCTTTTTTCCCATGGGTCTTCTTAAGCACAGTTTTGCGGCTTGTCTTTGCTAGCATTAGCAGGATCACGGGGTTTCTCTATGTTTTTTTACATGACTTTGGGAGGACAAGTGGTCATCAAACATTTTTGTGTTTCCGTTCAACAGTTTTGCAAAACAGCATATCACCTGACGTGTACAAGTCATTGTGGAACTGTAGGGCTGTGTAACCAGTGTTTCAATTGGCCGCTTCGACATTGTGTTTTTTTTTTCGAAAGGGGTCAGGTTTATGATGAAATACCATGTGGTGCCTTGAATGAACAGATCCCAGAAACACAATTCCCCCAGACTAAGGATACTTCTCCTTACGATAACATCTAGGGATGAAACAATATATAAATGTTATATCACAGTTATAATTATCGCGATATTGTTGATTGTGCTCAAAAAGTACAAACTGAAATCTTCTAACCAAGTTAAAAAAAAAAAAACTTAACTAAAATAAATATCCACTTAATATACTTTCTTGGCAGAAGTAACATTAAATATTGTTCTCGCTTCATAAGAGCCATATTATTTTGGCTTGTTTAAATATGTTTATCTTCTTTCATTTTTATTTGTGAACATTTTAGAATGTTTTTTTTAATAAATGCAAATTAGGACTTCCGTTAGCTTCATTTCCGGTTTATGTGACATTATGCGAGTTCACTTTTTGTTGATTACACTGTCGAGTATAGATTTATCAATTTGTTGTGAGTCAGCTTAGCCTTTATGTTCAATGAGAATATGTTAGTTGTTCAGTTTTTAAATGGGTAAAGACGCTATTCTCTCGTGTTCATTTTAGCATTTAGACTAGCGAGCGCTAGTCTGTTCATACATTTATCAAATTGTGGTTATCGGTCACTTTTTTTGGATAACTTTCATTTAATACGATAATCCGGATGTCAGTTTTACCATGCTTATTATTACTGTTTATCGTTACATCCTTAACAACATTTCAGTCACATTATGTACAATTTTGTTATGCTACAGGTTTAACAGTATGTTCTGTTTTTTTTTGGCCAATTCCGCAATCCATTTAATTGGAAATGATAGGGTTCTACCAATGGTGGGTTATTTTGCAGGCATACTCGAGTATGGCACGCATACTTATAATAGCAAATAAGTATAACATCTACCAGTAATGATGTCATAGGAGCTGGGGAAGATTGACTTCTGTGTAGGTAACTAATAGGGGTGTCAAAACGAAATAGATTTTCGAATGAATCACAATTCCTTTTTTTTAACGATTCTTAATTGATTCAAATCAATCAAAAATCTATTATTATTATTATTTTTTTTTTTTTCAAAATGCATCCTATCAAGCCACTTAAGTAAATGTTTGGTTAGAATGTTATTAAACTAAACCAGTTTTCTTTTAAGTAATATAGAAATGTATCAGAGCTGTTTATTTATTTTATAGGGCAATATAGTTAATCATAGAACTGGCAATCAATGTTATTTAAAAAGTATTGATTTTGAATCAAGAATAGTTTGGAATCAAGAATTGATTCTGACTCTAATCGTTACCCCCAAAAATCTAATCGAATCATATGGTTCCCAAAGATTCACAGCCCGAGTAACTGAAAACAGGCTAACAAAGGCATGTTTTGTAATAAAGACCCATTGCAGCAAACTTTTGGCAAAAATATGTGTTGAAAATCGTATCATATTAAAAGTGGGGCGTACTAAAACCATGGTACCCCTGTATATTTCAAATGACCAATATGTAGTATGTAATATCATTGTGTTTAAATTTGGTAAACACATGAAACAACCAAAGTAGAAGGGAGCAGTTGCAAGCTGTGCAGACTCGACTCCCATGTCCATGTTGTGCGTATAATTACTAGGTTGGTACTTTTTCAAATGATTCAACAAATTTGTTGTGTTGTGAATACTGTGTCCGTCGGCTTGATTTGTCGGACCTCACTTTGACGAATTAAAGCACCACCACACAACCAATGGTGAGTTACCTTTTCTTTCCAACAATGGCATCAGCTTCAGAGGATGACTGTAAGTCACAGCTGAAATTTATTTTACTGCCCTCAGCTGAGCGTTTTTTTTTTTTACATTCCAGATAAATAATCAAACGAAGGGTGAACATGTCTGTAAAAGGGCTTTGAAATTCCACTGAATATAGATCACTGTAACTGTTGACAAAGCTGGGGTTTCAAGAAAAGTTTGAAAGCTGGAAAAAGTACTACATTCTGACCATTAACAAGGACCTAGTTGTGATAGTGAGAAGACCGTGTGGGAGAATCCTCAAATAAAGAGGTCAGGCATGGTGTCCCTGCTGTGCAGTGCTTAGCATGTCATCGACCTGAAGAACAGTTTTTCAAAACAGTAGGTTATTTATTAGTGGGTGTTCGGTTAAGATGAAGACTTAACCTCCTTTTACAACTTTGACCTCTCATGTGAAGAAAAACAGAGCGCGCCACAGACATGAAATGATTATTTGATCTCCTGTTGGTTGTGTAAGTTTAGCCTTGTACGACATGAACAGTCTGTTATTTGTGGGGTAAGTTTATGGCCTTTATATTTGTATTTGATTACGTGAAATAAGTATTTGTTTCCATACATCTAGCAAAAATTCTGACCACCAGAGACTAGTTTTGTGTCCATGAAGCACACAAATTAGTCCTGAAGTTTGGTGAAAAAGACAAGTGATAATTTGAAAATGGAAAACATACAATAGTTAAATTACCTCCACACGGAGCTCCACTCCATGTAAGACGTCATTTTAATGGACGATTCTGAAAGAGGTAGGGGATCAGCCCTGAACTACACAGGAAGAACGTGGTACCAAAGTCCTCAAGAAAAACAATGCTGTTTTGCTTTTGTAGATGCATTTGGGGATAAGTTGATTCGCAACACTAAATTTGTTCTAGTGTGTGAATGTGAGTGTGAATTCTTGTCTGCGTTGGCCCTGCAATGAGATGGAGACTTGTCCTGGGTGTACCATGCCTTCCGTCCGAGTACAGGTGTCATAGGCTCCATCTACCACTGACCCTGAGAGGGACAAGCGGTAGAAGATGGATTGACATTTGCAGTGGCCACAAGGCCCCACTGCTAAAAAAGACACATGTACAGGGCAGGCCCATCTGAAGTTTTCCAATGTACACCTGAATGATTTAGAGAAGGCTCAAGAGAATATTTATCCCTCTGGTAAAAACTTGACACCCCATATTTGTAGACAGAAAAATACCGAATAACCCAAGAGCAACATCTTTGCTTTTAAAGATGAAGATGGAGACATTCTGCTTCGGGACTGTTTCTCTTTAAAGGGTACAGTAAGGCTTCACTGCATTGAGAAACCAATAAACAATGTGAGACGATGGTGCGGCAGCATCTTGACACTTACAATCCGTCCGTTTAATGAGCAGCTTCTCAAACTACCCAGTGTGTAGTGTTCAATAGTTTATACACTAAGGTCTTCTAGTGTGTAAAACTGAAACTAACTTCAAATCGACTGCATTTATTGTACCACCTTGGCTGCACTCATCCTACCTGGCTACCAGACACCTTCTCCACTGACAAATAGAACCCTTGGTAAGTTACAAATTGCAATACTGTATTTATTGGCAGGCTTAAATAAGTCATAACAAATATCAAAAGTGATCGATCAATATGAAAAATGTATACCATGATACAGTTTTCAGCCATATTGCCCAGCCGGATCAAAGATACAGATGGTATCTTTTGAGCATGTGAAAGGATCTACTCTGATGAAATAGATAGTCTTAACTAAGCAGTTTAGTGGTTTACTTCTGCAACACACCCTCCAGTGAGCTAGACCAGGGCTCGGCAACCTTTACCATTCAACGAGCCATTTTGACCGGTTTCACAAAATAAAGAAAACAACTGGAGCCACAAAACTCTTTTGAAATTCAAAATGAATTAACGCTGCATGCAAAGTTTTTTTTTTGCTTTGTACTATGTATAAACCAGGAGTCTCAGACACGCGGCCTGCACCTTAATATGAAAATGTAATGTTAGTGTAACCCGCGAGATTTATATGAATGCCGCGTGACAACATCACGCTTGCCAACCCTCCCAATTTTACCGGGGGACTCCCGAATTTCAGAGCAGCTATTCTCTCGAATGTCTGCTGAAAATCACCCTTACAACAAAATAAGGGCATGCTATGATGGCACTGCATTAAGCGCCCTCTACAACTTGAACTAACAGCTTGCCGGCCCGGTCACATGTTGCATGTGGCTTCTGCAGACACACGTAAGTGACTGCAAGACATACTTGTTCAACAGCCATACAGGTCACACTGAGGGTGCCCGTATAAACAACTTTAACATCGTTACAAATATGCGCCACATTGTGAACCCACACCAAACAAGAATGACAATCACATTTCAGGAGAACATCCACACCGTAACACAACATAAACACAACAGAACAAATACCCAGAATCCCATGCATCCGTAACTCTTCCGGGCTACATTATACACCTCCGCTACCACCAGCCCCCCCGCCCGGTGCGTCGGTTGAGGGGGGCGGGGTTGCCTTTCAGTCACTTACACGTGAGAACAGGGACGGCACACTACATTTGACCGGCCGGCAAGCAAATAGCATGGTGTAAAAGCGGACGCGACGTCATGTTCCAGAGGATGTTAAAGGCTTTGCCATCACGGCACGCCCTCAATATTGTTGTCCGGGCGAAAATCGGAGAACATACTGTATGCCCCGAGAGATTTCTGGGAGAGGCACTAAAATCCGGAAAACCTCCCGGAAAAATCATCAGAGTGATCAAACAGCCGCATGCGGCTCCGGAACCGCGGGTTGCCGACCCCTGAGCTAGACAATCACATGGTATTAAGCAGGAGCACTGTTTCGTTTAATTCTTGTCCTTAATAGTTGTGTTCCTATATTTTATATGATCTCCAAGTGTTCTGTGTACATAGTAAATGTCTTACACAAAAACTTTACTTTGTAGTTAGGAACGAACAGAGGTGTACATAGCTTGAGGACCTCCTGTAATGATAACATGAGCAAAAACAAAACTTCCTTTGACAGAGGTCACCTCATACTAATTGTGATTCTGTGTTTGCTGCAGTTGCTGGCCACCCTGCTGATTCAATATGAACGGATGAAAGGGGTTCAGTCGTCTGGAGTGTTGGTGGTTTTTTGGTTTTTGGCCTTGTTCTGTGCCACTGTGACCTTCTATTCTAAGGTCCTCCAGGCCCTAGACCAGGTCAGTACTGCTGCAAAAAATTATGATCCGCAGATTGTGATATGTTCTCCGAATTAATAATGTCTGCTTTGTCCCAGCCGTCTGCTGTTTCTGTGTGGAGATACACTACCTTTTTTGTGTATTACACCCTGCTGATGATTGCACTGATCTTGTCCTGCTTGTCAGACCAGCCTCCCCTCTTCTCCGAAGTCGTGAAGGACTCGGTAAGTCTCTTCCCTACCTACAATATGTCAGTCTTATATGTCAAACTTCAATCATTTTGATCATTGAATTGTAGACAATGAAAATGATTTTGGCGCCACGCTGCAGCAAAATTAAAGCCGCCACACCTAAAAATGGACAAAGTCTTTGATCACCTAAGCAGCACTGCCGAAACCGGATGTTGTTGTTGGGGGCGGTATAGCTTGGTTGGTAGGGTGGCCATGCTAGCAGCTTGAGGGTTGCAAGTTCGATCCCCGCTTCCGCCATCCTAGTCACTGACGTTGTGTCCTTGGGCAAGACACTTTACCCACCTGCTCCAAGTACCACCTAGACTGGTTTAAATGTAAAAATTAGATGTTGGGTTTCACTTTGTAAAGCGCTTGGAGTCACTAGTGAAAAAGTGCTATATAAATATAATTCACTTCACTTCCCTGTTATGGCGTAGGCAATACGCACGCAATTGTCTGGAGCGGACGCAGCATATTTGCATATTGGACGTACTTTAAGAGATCTGAGATATACCCGCAGACAGCGATCAACAAAATGTGCAATGTGCAATGTGCAAATATTAAGACGACCATGGCGCTCTTTCAAGGAGAGAAAGTGCACTTGGAGCAGCAGCGCAACGCAAGCGTGACGTCACTGAGTGTTTTAGGACAAAAAAAGCTTGCTGTGCGTCACGGACATGGAGAAACAGAAGTAAAGACTCTGAACATGAGTACAGTTTCCAATAACACCGGAAAAATATGCTAGATTTCTTGCCAGTCTGTTTACAATAAAAGAAAAAGAAAAACATAAAGTACATTGTACAATAAGCATCAATGATTTAAAACTGATGCAAAACAATATGAGAAAAAATGTTGATTCTAATAATGATGATGCAGATTAATTTTTGGATTTAAAAATCCCGTTTCCATATGAGTTGGTAAATTGTGTTGGATGTAAATATAAATGAAATACAATGATTTGCAAATCCTTTTCAACCCATATTCAGTTGAATGCACTACAAAGACAAGATATTTGATGTTCAAACTCATAAACTTTATTTTTTTTGCAAATAACAATTAACTTTGAATTTCATGGCTGCAACACGTGCCAAAGTAGTTGGGAAAGGGCATGTTCACCACTGTGTTACATCACATTTTCTTTTCACAGCACTCTATAAACGTTTGGGAACTGAGAAAACTAATTGTTGAAGCTTTGGAAGGGGAATTCTTTACCATTCTTGTTTTATGTAGAGCTTCAGTTGTTCAACAGTCCGGGTTCTCCGCTGTCGTATTTTATGCTTCATAATGCGCCACACATTTTCGATGGGAGACATGTCTGGACTGCAGGCGGGCCAGGAAAAGTACCTGCACTCTTTTACTATGAAGCCACGCTGTTGTAATACATGGCTTGGCATTGTTTTGCTGAAATAAGCAGGGGCGTCCATGATAACGTTGCTTGGATGACAACATATGTTGCTCCAAAACCTGTATGGACCTTTCAGCATTAATGGTGCCTTCACAGATGTGTAAGTTACCCATACCTTGGGCACTAATACACCCCCATACCATCACAGATGCTGACTTTTGAACTTTGCCCCTACAACAATCCTGATGATTATTTTCCTCTTTGTTCCGGAGGACACAATGTCCACAGTTTCCAAATATAATTTGAAATGTGGACTTGTCAGACCACAGAACACGTTTCCACTTTGCATCAGTCCATCTTAGATGAGCCTGGGCCCAGCAAAGCCGGCGGCGTTCGTTTGTGTTGTTGATAAATGGCTTTCGCTTTGCATAGTAGAGTTTTAACTTGCACTTACAGATGTAGCGACCAACTGTAGTTACTGACAGTGGTTTTATGAAGTGTTCCTGAGCCCATGTGGTGATATCCTTTACACACTGATGTAGGTTTTTGATGCAGTACCGCCTGAGGGATCAAAGGTCTGTAATATCACTGCTTACGTGCAGTGATTTTTCCAGATTCTCTGAACCTTTTGATGATTTTACGGACCGTGGATGGTCAAATCCCTAAATTGCTTGCAATAGCTTGTTGAGAAATGTTGTTCTGAAACTGTTCGACAATTTGCTTACAAATTGGTGACCCTCGCCCCATCCTTGTTTGTGAATGACTTAACATTTCATGGAAGCTGCTTTTATACCCAATCATGGGACCCACCTGTTCCCAATTAGCCTGCACACCTGTGGGATGTCCCAAATAAGTGTTTGATGAGCATTCCTCAACCTTATCAGTATTTATTGCCACCTTTCCCAACTTTTTGTCACGTGTTGCTGGCATCAAATTCTAAAGTTGATGACTATTTGCAAAAAAAAATGTTTATCAGTTTTAACATCAAATATGTTGTCTTTGTAGCATATTCAACTGAATATGGGTTGAAAATGATTTGCAAATCATCGTATTCTGTTTATATTAACATCTAACACAATTTCCCAACTCATATGAAAACAGGGTTTGTATGTATAACAGTTTTTTAGCCTTTTTAAAGAAAACATGTATCATTACAGGTTATGCAAATTGTATCATGATGTCATATTGGCACAAACGATGCCCCCACTGCCACAGGTATATATGCAATTTGGGGAAACCCTACAAATGGAGGAATTACTCATGTAATTGTTCATCCCCCCAGTTGTATTTGAAACATGTTCATCTCTTATTCTTTTTTTTTAATCAGTTTTTTAACAGTTTAAGTGTTGGCCAACTCATTAAGTCCTGGTTCCCCGTGTTCTTCTCATCACTAATAAAGTGCCTATTTAGGTCGACATAACATTTGAGACCAAAAGGTAAATTGTTTTTTTCTTCTTTTACATTTGGTCTTTCATTCCCCTTCATGCAAATTTTGTGACAAAATGCATCTCTTTAAAAACTCTAAGCCACCGGAAGAAAGATCTGCAATTATACGCAGGTTAAGAAAGCATTCAATCTCGCCCTTTCGTACTGTGTCTCTGGCAAAAGTCCCGAAAGGTGTTTATTTAAACAGGTTCCGTTGAATGCGGATTATAATTAACTGATCAATTGTATGTGCAATATTTTACCCTACTCTGCTGGGCTATTTTGAAATGCAGATGTTAACAGATGCACCAGTCTATGTCTGTAAATGGAGAAATTGTATCATCTCCTCCTTGTGTTTGTAATGGTTTGCAACAAGGTATTATTTTGTCTCTTTGTATATTTGTTTAATGTCCAGCATGTTCGGCAGCGCAAAATTACGGTTTACTTACAAACAGACACAGTGTGTTAAAACTAACGATAAAGGTGGGGGGGTCCTTTTTTTTTTTTTTTTTTTTTTTTTTTTTTTTTCCTTTGTCATGAAAAAGGAACGTTTTTGTCATGAAAAAGGGAGGTTTTTGTGGTTGGTGCACTAATTGTAAGTGTATATTGTGTTTTTTATGTTGATTTAATAAATAAATAAAAATATATTTATATATATTTTTTTTTTTAAATAAAAATGAATAAAAAATTATTCTGCGGCCCGGTACCAATCGGGCCCGGTGGTTGGGGACCACTGCTTTAAAACATGGCTAGCTAGCTAGTGGCTAATAGTCCATCCGCAGTCAACAGTGTTTTAGGTTCTCCTAAATCACTAATCCTGGCCTCCATGGTGAAAAATAAAGTGAGTTTTTTTACAAGTATCATCCCTGCAGGACGAGGAATAGCTAAACATGCTTCGCTACACACCGTAGGAGGATACAATAGGTCACCGGCGTCACAATGTAAACAAATGCCATGGATGGATCTACACCTGACATCCACTGTAATGATACTAAGTAAAAGAGCATATCTAGTCGTTACTACTATTATTACCTCAATATTTTCTATCGTCACAAAATCGTTTTTCTTTTTAAAAAAAAAAATCATATTTTCATAAACTCAGGAAATATGACCCTGGACTCATGAGAACTTAAATAATGACCAATGTATGACCCTGTAACTACTTGGTATCGGATCGATACATACATTTGTGGTATCATCCAAAACTAATGTAAAGTATCCAAACAACAGAAGAGTAAATGTTTATTACATTTTAAAAGAAGTGTAGATAGAACATGTTGAAATAGAAAATAAGCAGATATTAACAGTAAATGAACAAGTAGATTAATAATTCATTTCCTACCACTTGTCCTTAATTTGGACAAAATAATAGAATAGGGAATGACACAATATGTTACTGCATATGTCAGCAGACAAATTAGGAGCCTTTGTTTGCTTACTTACTACTAAATGACAAATTGTCTAGTATGTTCACTATTTCATTTAAGGACAAAATTGTTCTTAGATTGCAATAAGAAACAAACAAATGTTTAATGTACCCTAAGATGTTTTGTTAAAATAAAGCCAACAATGCATTTGTTTGTTGGTAACTATTTCATACTGCACCACTGGAGTATTTTCTTTGTTTCTAACAGATGTTTCATTTGTTGTTGTTAGAATCCTTGCCCAGAGCCAGGAGCTTCTTTCCTTTCCAAAATAACATTCTGGTGGATCACCAGGTAAGCACTAATGGGGCAAATCCAAGAAAAGAGCGGGGGGTGGTGGTGGGAGTAATACACAAAGCACATGTAAACCGGGTGAGCAAACTCTTTTGCACCTTTCTGTAATCTTGCAAGTTGGGCTTGGCGTAGGTAAGTGTAGTACATAATCCGATTCAAGTTTCAAATCAGTGCTTTAGAAACGGTTTTAGTGCTTAGTTGATGCCCAAACTGATACTTTAAAAGGGAAAACTTGCCTCAACACGATTTGGTGGCATACTAGTTAAACAAAATATTAATTTAAGTAATGTACATAAAATCAGGATTTGATATGAAATACAATACAGAAAACATTATCATTATTACCACAGCAAAGTCAGCAACACTACAAATGCCTTGTAAGCGTTTATCATACTCCCAAGTGCATATATTCTGCACAATTCACGCAGAAATTGATCATTGATGCACAATTGTGCCGATTTGGACCAGCGTTAGATTAGATTAGATTAGATTAGATAGTACTTTATTTATTCCGTCAGGAGAGTTCCTTCAGGAAAATTAAAATTTTCAGCACAATCCCATTCAAGATCAGACAAACATTACAGGGAGACAGAACGGGATCGCTGACGGGTCTGCCGGCTTCCAGCGCCCCTTACAAAAAAAAGATGACATACAGGTAAACAAGGGAGGGAGGGGGGGAGAAAAGAATAGAAGATTAAAATAAAAAAAAATAAAAAAGTTACAACAGTTAGATAATCTTACATGCAAGTGTCTGGGTTGTAATGTTGGTGTTTATAATTTTGGGGTTTGTGAACGCCCTGAGTATTATTGGTGACAATGAAGAAGTTGTCGGAGTGGGAAGGTATGGTAAAAAGTCTGTGCGAGTTTGAAACAGAGCACTGCTGTCGGCGCATGTTAAGGTCAGCAGTAACATTGAAAAAGACCGGCAGACTGTGTGTGCTTCTGTGGGGATGCCAGACATTACTTGCACGATATCACCTTCAAGCACTTGTTGCAGGTGTCTGCGTCTGCAATAAATTTCCACCGGAATGAGCCGATACTTTTTTCCAGTCGGATTACTAGCCGTGTCCCGATACTACTTTTTTTACTTCCAATACCATACCAATATTGGAGCTTTGAGTTCTGGCTGATGCAGATATTGATCTGATGAGATATCAGCACAAATCAAACTGAGAACAATGGTATGTAAGAAAAATAATGTATTTATTGTTAACTGTCTGAAATAGACTTACCCTTTCTTTAAAGGGGAACCACAGTTTGTTTTTAAATTTTGCTTATTGTTCACAATCATTATGAAAGACATGACAACGGACAGCTTTTTTTTAAATGCATTCTTAACATTAAATAAAGGTAAATAATATTCCGCTTGCAGCGGAAGCTCCACTCTTCCGTCCATAAAATCCGATGAATAACCATTCAAAAAGTGCCAACAATACTCAATTTACATTTCGTGACTTGTATATTTACCAAGTATTAGTGATATTGTTATTATAAGCGCTAATGCAGACAAACTATAGCGGTGAAATGATCACTTCCTGTGTGTCCCTATGTTTACATCGAGTGGTCTGCTGCTTCCTCGCTCCTTGGAAGTTTATTAAAGATCATAAATCATGCCTTTCACCTAAAAAAGTAGATGGCTGAAGATATAAATCCGACAAGTTGGGAAACTTTGACAGCCTTTTTGACCCAGGAATGGTGAGAATGACACGAAAAGCGCTTGTCCCCCTCTTCCCCTCGCCCCGTTTATTTGCGAGGATTATGAGAAATTTTTCACCTAAATAAGAAAATATGAACATCCTAGCAGTGGGCATCATAATGACAGCAGACCTTGTACAGTAAGTGATGTTTTGTTACATTTATTGGCTCTCATAAAGTCTGCAGTGAGTAATCAGAAGGAAAAAAGCAAACGTTGTGATGCGTTTTTGAAATGAATGCGTTATCTACGCTTGAAATTATCAAAATATGTGAATATTAAATATTATAAATGTACTTCTTACTACTACATTACATATATACTTACATCATGTATATAAAAGCGTAATGATTTGGCAGTTTTTTTTAGGGACTCTATAGGTAGAAAGGAACGGCTCTGATAAGGCTCATTGCAAGCGGACTTTTGATTGAATTTGTTTAATATTTAGAAAGCATTACAAATATCCATCGATCATGTCTTTCATAATAAAAAAAAAAGTGCAGTTGCCCTTTAAGTTAAAGTGGAAATAATTTTCTAATGACACGCATTAAGTTGAATGATGTCGACACGTTTGATACTAAAAACATTTTGCCTTGGAGACTTAATATCCATAACTAATATGCAACTATAATTATTTGATATTGGGTATTGACAAATTTGTGTTTTAGACTGCAATATTGATCAGTAAGAGCCATTTACCACATATGTCTAGCTTGCGTGCAACTGTTTGCTTAGCTGTTGTGTAGCTGCTCGTTTCGAGTAGCCTTTAGTTTACCATGTTTAACCTGTTTGGGAATGACTTCACTGAAATGCAAGAAAATACCAACTTTGTGTGATTATTAGACAACATTTAGATGTTAACTGGATGTTGAGGTTTACAAAAATGAATACCCTGCAATACTGCTTGTATCGGAGCTCTTTTATCTGAGATTTTAGATGCAAGCCGATATAATCCGATTATATTATAATCGGGTTTTTTTTTTTTTTGCTGATATCTGTCCGATATCAACATCGGATCTGGACAGCCCTACTGGTTAATACTGTTATTGTTTATGGTATCGGATTTCAGTACTCTTGTGTAGAGCTGGCCCAGTGTTCCAGAACCCGGACGGAAACCACATTCTGTTTACAATGCTAATTTCTTGTCTTTTTGTACTCACCAGCATGATGATGAAGGGCTACAAGCATCCCCTGGAGGAGAAGGACTTGTGGTCCTTAAACCCCGAGGACTGTTCTCAGAAAGTGGTACCAAGGCTGGTCCAATGCTGGAACACAGAGTGTCAAAAGGGCAAAAGGTCAGGAGCGCAGCATGACATGGAAAGTTTGGCCATATAATTTGAAATAGGAAATTCTTACCAATACTTAAATACTGTCCAGCAATTAATTTCCAATAGCCATATATGCAGCAGCCCTTCCCGTCACATTTAGTGTTGTAAATGAACACATTATACTTCCTTTTATGCTGCCAATTAATGTATTTCACGCAAAACAAAAAATATCTGCGCTAAAAAAGACTCACAGGCCAATGCAAGTTAAATCAAAAGTGCAGTACTATTTATATATGTTTAGAAATATGTTTTTTAACATTCTTAGAGCCCTCTCGACATGATATAACACCCATATAGTCGCCTTGGTGCGTTGTACTTGCCGGTTGCCAGAAAAGCTGCCAAGAGTCACTGCTCAGTCCGTTGTCGAGGCTTCCAGCACGGACAGCCCCTACGTAGAAACACTTTGTCACACCCTGTGTATCTCCTTTTAGTTGGAACTGGGTTTCGATGTGCTGGAAACATTGGCAAAGATTGTTCAACTAAAAAGTTAGAAAACATGATCGTCGCGCCGAAGATGGCACTGACATTAACCATGTTGTTAGCATTGAGTGCCTCAAAATTCTCGCTGTTGACATTCAATATCGTTCAATCAATTAATCAATCAATCAATTCCTTTTATTGTCATTGTCGTAGTAACATTTAAGTCATACATGTCAACAAGATTTTGTTTGGGCTTCATGTAGCGCAGGGGTGTCAAACTCAAATACAGAGTGGGCCAAAATTTTAAACGGAACAAAGCCGCGGGCCAAGGTTGAACTAATTAACCTTTTAATAGGGACCCAAACAAGTTTTGCATTAAATATTGAACAAGCAAGGCTTATATAACTTTAGTGACATGCAAAATCCAGTTTCAAATAATAATAATTAAAAAAATATCAATGGCATATCAAATAAAATTTAAATAAAAATGTTATGCCTTGTTTTCTATTTGCAATCTTCTGAGGTAAATATCAATTTTTTTCCACAGGCTAATAATAAATTTGAAAATAAAATAACAATAATGAATGAACCAAACATTCAAGCCTTGAAGTAGCAAGAGAAAATGCATGAATAAAACGTTAATTATTGGTCAGTTTGCTGGAAGTTTTCCGGAAGAGTTAGTATTGCAAGGGGTTCTGGATATTTGTTCTGTTGTGTTACGGTGCGGATGTTCACTCGAAATGTTAAATAAATAAATGATAAATGGGTTGTACTTGTATAGCGCTTTTCTACCTTCAAGGTACTCAAAGCGCTTTGACACTACTTCCACATTTACCCATTCACACACACATTCACACACTGATGGATGGAGCTGCCATGCAAGGCGCCAACCAGCACCCATCAGGAGCAAGGGTGAAGTGTCTTGCTCAGGACACAACGGACGTGACGAGGTTGGTACTAGGTGGGAATTGAACCAGGGATGCTCGTGTTGCGCACGGCCACCCTCCCCGCTGCGCCACGCCGTCCCTTAATGTGTTTGACATTCTTGTTTGGTGTGGGTTCACAGTGTGGTGCATATTTGTAACAGTGTTAAATTTGTTTGTACGGCCACCCTCAGTGTGATCTGTATGGCTGTTGATCAAGTATGCCTTGCATTCACTTATGTGTGTCAGTAAAAGCGCGTACATATTGTGACTGGGGCGACACGCTGTTAGTATGGAGGAAAAGCTGACGTGACTACAGGTTTTAGAGGGCGCTAAAGGCAGTGCCTTTGAGGCATGCCCCCAATATTTTTTTTACGAGTGGAAATCGGGAGAAATTCGGTAGAATGGTTGCCCAGGGAGATATTCGGGAGTCTCCCTGTTGTTTATAGGGCCACCCTCAGTGTGACCTGTATGGCTGTTGACCAAGTATGGGTTGCATTCACTTGTGCGTGTGTGTGTGTGTAAAAGCCACAAATATTATGTGACACGCTGTTAGTATGGAGGAAAAGCGGATCTGATGACAGGTTGTAGAGAACGCTTAAGGCAGTGCCTTAAATGCCCGCCCCCTATATAGTTGTCCAGGTGGAAATCGGTAGAAATTCGGGAGAATGGTTGCCCCGGGCGATTTTCGGGAGGGGCACTGAACTTCGGGAGTCTACCGGGAAAATTAGGACGGTTGGCAAGTATGAGTATTAGCGGTGAATCCGGTGTTACAGCGGCACCGACGCTGTATAACACCGGCGGGCCAGCTCTAATGCTAAATTGATATTGCCTCAAGGGCCAAATTAAATTACACAGCGGGCCAGAGTTTGACACCCATGATCTAGCGGCATAGAATTGCATTGAAGTGCAGGTTGACAATAGTTTACATTTAAGCATTGTCTAGAAGATCGGGAGTAGAGGGGCATGGGGGTGGGAAGAGTCAGATGTCTGATGGGTGTGACGTTGATGTTGCAGCAATGCAATGTTCAGGGCACAATTATTGAAGTGGTGAAGAGTGAGGTAATAAGATGGTTGGGGGCAGTAAAGGAGCAGGCTGTTCATTTAGCAGTCTCACAGCCTGGGGATACAGACTGTAAGACATTCTGGTGGTTCTGCGCGAATCGATCTATACCTCCTTCCAGAGGGTAGCAGGTTGAAGAGGCCATGTGCTGGGTGATGTCTGTCCTTCAGGATGTTGTGAAGTGAAGTGAATTATATTTATATAGCGCTTTTCTCTAGTGGCTCAAAGCGCTTTACATAGTGAAACCCAATATCTAAGTAACATTTAAACCAGTTTACTCGCTTTAACCACTCACTGGAGGGCCTGTTGGTTCGCTTTAGTGCAGCTAGCAAACCACACTAAAAAGCCGTAATTTAGGACACTGCTGATGGCACAATTGTAAAAGTTTACCATTGATTTCTGCGGAATGTTTGCGCATTTTAGTTTCCTTAGAGTGAAAAGACGTTGTTGGGCCTTTTCCGACTTTAGAAGCAGCTCACGTCAAAGGCTCACCAATTTGGAGATTTGTTATCGATGACGAAAGAGAGATGAAGTGCATCAACTGTTATACTCTGTATTTAACATGAAAAACAAGCATGTCAAAAAGGAAAGTTCCCCTTGGTGAATATCTCTCTACAGTCTTGCACATCGATTTGGATAACCATGACATAATAGAAAAAAGGGCAAATACTGTACTTTTGTACATATAAGACAAGGGTGTCCAAACCTTTTCCTCTGAGGGCCGCACTCTGATAAATCAAAGCATGGAGGGGCCATTTTGATATTTTTTCCGTTTCAATACCAATATATCTGAGAGTTTTTTTTTATCTTTAGGGCTTCCATCAAGTTTGATTTCTGGGACCCAGAATGGTCTGTCATAAAAAGTCATATTTTTTTATTTTTTCAAACTCTTAAATGTTTATATCAACTTCAGATATATCTGTTGACATAAAGTTATAATGTTTTTAATCTTTTATGCCGTTTCTAATTGCAAAACCACAAAATATGAAATATATATCACCCGCAACATTTGCAAAGTGCAATATTTAAGTATTTGGACTCTTAAATAGGTCGGTATTTCATAACAATATTGATTGTATTTGATAATTATTTTTTGAATGACAGTTTAAACAAAAAATATCTCACTAAAATTATTGGGGAGCATAAAGAGTCCAACTCATAAAAGTGTTAAAAATAAGTCATACATTTCATTTTTTTACTTTCAGCACTTAAATCTCCAGATCAACTTAAGCTCATCCACGATTATAAGTTGTTGTTTTGTTTTTTTAATTTCATTTTATGCCCTTTTGTCATAGAAAACATAAGTTTCAATGCAAACACACAATACAGTATATGCAATTTTTGTCTCTTTCAAAGTGGAATATTTGACATGAAGTAATGGGAGCCTTTAATAGGATATTAAATCATGACAGCATTGATTATGATTCATTATTATTATTATTTGATAATCCATCCATCCATCCATCCATCCATCCATTTTAATAACAGAAAAAGACAGCCTGCATGGTAGCTTTGTTTTTATCAAAGTCAACATTGCAACTTTGCCCCTTTATAATTTTACCTTTTTTCTCTTGTATCCAAATTGTATCATGTGTATTTTTGTAATGGTATTTTTAGAATGTGCAGTAGGTCATTAAAAAATTAGCTGCTGGCCGCAAGTGCCCCCTGGGCTGCACTTTGGACACAGCTGATATAAAACATACAATAAATACAACCTAGTATAGTCCAAAAAGATGTAAGATTTGCTTTACAAAACATGATAGAGTAATGCCTGAACATTTGAATTGCAATATGGCGAAGGACTGGTGAATGGAGAACATTTGGTATTTGGATGATATTTGGCACGTTAGACCATGTAAAATTGACTCAGTGAAATCCATTTAAGTGGACCTTGTTTTTGTCAGCAGCCCAATAAAGTCCCGACTCACTGATCAAGTCCACCGTTTTCTTCTTACTAATAGTTACACATCAGTGGAATGTTGGCGACAACCCGCCTACGTCTTATCAAATTCTAGTCCACCAAATTTTGTAGTAATACATGGTCAACCACTTTAGTTGGCATAGAATTTGAAATTGAAAATATTTATTGTTTACGTCCATGTGTTGAAGTATTATTAACTTAATCTCTATTGCTTATCAGCATGAAACAACGGCAGCATAACTCCTGTCAAGTAGTCACGCAGCATTTAAATGTGTTGTACACAGTGTCTGTAGTCCTGTTCAGTGCAAAGTAAGCTTCAAAATAAAAGCATGGCAGTATTAGCCTGAATTCTACAACGGCAACTAAGAAAATGCACCCTTTAAAAAAAATATTTAAAAAAAAAAATATATATATATATACTGTATATATATAAGTTTTTCTAGCAACCCGAAAAAAGATTTGCACATTGGCAAAGTTATTTTTGTTTATATCGACAACCACTTATGTTGACATGGGTCTGTCAATGTAAGGGATGACCATACTTAAGTATGGTTCTCTGTATTCGTTATTGTCAACACTCCACAGGCTCCAAGTTTCAATTCATCGCCTCTTTACTAGACCAGGGGTCCCTAACCTTTTTAACCAGTGACTGGTTTAATGTAGTTTTTATTTTTATGGACCGGCCTTCCACTTGTGGCAGATAAATACAACAAAAATAAGTGCATGAACAATGCAACTCACCATAACGCGGAATTATTGGGAGCCCTGGCCCATACCCCTTTGCAAAAAAGCTCTCCAAAGACTTTTGTTTTTTACTTACTTTCTCTAGCTTTTTTTGGCTAACGTATATTATAAGTCACTGTTGAGGACAAGAGCATAGATTTGTGAAAACATTAGATATACTTACCATTAGTTCCAATGGATTTCTACAGCTTTTTTTATGGATGTCTAATTATAATGATGTATTCATATTATGTACAATATTTCATGCATAGATATACTTACAAACCCCATTTCTTTATGAGTGGGGAAATGGTTTTAGATGTAAATATAAACAGAATACAATAATTTGCAAAGCCTTTTCAACCCATATTCAATTGAATGCACTACAAAGACAAGATATTTGATGTTCAAACTCATAAAATGTATTTTATTTTTGCAAATAATAATTAACTTAGAACTTCATGGCTGCAACATGTGCCAAAGTAGTTGGGAAAGGGCATGTTCACCACGGTTTTACATCACCTTTTCTTTTAACAACACTCAATAAACATTTGGGAACTGAGTAAAACTAATTGTTGAAGCTTTAAAAGTGGAATTCTTTCCCATTCTTGTTTTATGCAGAGCTTTAGTCGTTCAACAGTCAGGGGTCTCCGCTGTCGTATTTTACGCTTCATAATGCGCCACACATTTTCGATGGGAGACAGGTCTGGACTGCAGGCGGGCCAGGAAAGTACCCGCACTCTTTTTTTATGAAGCCACGCTGTTGTAACACGTGCTGAATGTGGCTTGGCATTGTCTTGCTGAAATAAGCAGGGCCGTCCATGAAAAAGACGGCGCTTGGATGGCAGCATATTTTGTTCCAAAACCTGTATGTACCTTTCAGCATTAATGGTGCCTTCACAGATGTGTAAGTTACCCATGCCTTGGCCACTAATGCACCCCCATACCATCACAGATGCTGGCTTTTGAACTTTGCATCGATAACAGTCTGGATGGTTCGCTTCCCCTTTTGGTCCGGATGGCACAATGTCGAATATTTCCAAAAACAATTTGAAATGTGGACTCGTCAGACCACAGAACATTTTTCCACTTTGCATCAGTCCACCTTAGATGATCTTGGGCCCAGAGAAGCCGGCGGTGTTTATGGGTGTTGTTGATAAATGGCTTTTGCTTTGCATAGTTGAGCTTTAACTTGCACTTACAGATGTAGCGACAAACTGTATTTAGTGACAGCGGTTTTCTGAAGTGTTCCTGAGTCCATGTGGTGATATCCTTTAGAGTTTAATGTCAGTTTTTGATACAGTGCCGTCTGAGGGATCAAAGGTCACGGTCATTCAATGTTGGTTTCTGGCCATGCTGCTTACGTGGAGTGAATTCTCCAGATTCTCTGAACCTTTTGATGATATTATGGACCGTAGATGTTGAAATCCCTAAATTTCTTGCAATTGCGCTTTGAGAAACTTTGTTCTTAAACTGTTTGACTATTTGCTCAACCAGTTGTGAAAAAAGAGGTGTACCTTGCCCCTTTCTTTCTTGCGAAAGATTGAGCATTTTTTGGGAAGCTGTTTTTAAATAGTAAATGGTTGTACTTGTTTAGCAATTTTCTACCCCTTTTTAAGGAGCCCAAAGCGCTTTGACAGTATTTCCACATTCACCCATTCACACACACATTTACACACTGATGGTGGGAGCTGCCATGCAAGGCGCTAACCAGGGCCCATCAGGAGCAAGGGTGACGTGTCTTGCCTAAGGACACAACAGACGTGACTAGGATGGTAGAAGGTGGGGATTGAAGCAGTAACCCTCAGATTGCTGGCACAGCCACTCTCCCAACTTCGCCATGACGTCCCCAATTTTATACCCAATCATGGCACCCACCTGTTCCCAATTAGCCTGCACACCTGGGGGATGTTCCAAATAAGTGTTTTGATGAGCATTCCTCAACTTTATCAGTACTTATTGCCACCTTTTCCAACTTCTTTGTCATGTGTTGCTGGCATCAAATTCTAAAGTTAATGATTATTTGCACAAAAAAAAATGTTTATCAGTTTGAACATCAATTATGTTGTCCTTGTAGCATATTCAACTGATTATGGGTTGAAAATGATTTGCAAATCATTGTAGTCAGTTTATATTTACATCTAACACAATTTACCAACTCATATGGAAATGGGGTTTGTACATGTTTTTTGGTGCAATTTTCCAAGCGTAAATATACCTGTTAATGTTAACTATTTGTGCAATAATAGCAGCACTTTAACTTCCTAAGCCAGGGTAGATGTGTATTTACTTCCTTTAGCACACTTATTATGTACAACAATTTAGCACACTTGCACTTGAGCTTTAGGTTAATGCAGCAACCCACTGTTTTATATGTGTCTCCATTTTATTAAGCTTATTGGTGTAAATGGTAAATGGGTTTTACTTGTATAGTGCTTTTCTCCCCTTTTTTTAAGGAGCCCAAAGCGCTTTGACCGTATTTCCACATTCACCCATTCACATACACATTCACACTGATGGAGGGAGCTGTCATGCAAGGCGCTAACCAGGACCCATCCGGAGCAAGGGTGAAGTGTCTTGCCAAAGACACAACGGACGTGACTAGGATGGTAGAAGGTGGGGATTGAACCAGTAACCCTTCGATTGCTGGCACGGCCACTCTCCCAACTTCGCCACGCCGCCCCCACGTGTATATATTTTAACAGGCAAAAGTTGAGTTAGAGAAAATGTAATTGTTATAAATGATTTAATGTTTCTGTGCGGCCCGGTGGCAAATACGTCACGGACCGGTACCGGCTCCTGGACCGGTGGTTTGGGAACACTGTACAAGACAATTATTGCTACACCACTTCATGACAATGCTAATAAGTGCCTGAATAATTTAACCAAAATTAGTACGTTACTGTATTTTAAAGCGTGCTTTAAATGAGTTGTCTATATGACGGTTAGGTTTAAAAGAATATTTGGAATCCCGCTGCAAATGTGGATAAAATGGTAAATGGTTGTACTTGTATAGCACTTTTCTACCCTTTTTTAAGGAGCTCAATAGGCACATCCACCCATTCACACACACATTCACACACTGATGGCGGGAGCTGCCATGCAAGGCGCTAACCAGGGTCAATGAAAGGCAAGTGTGAAGTGTTTTGCTCAAGGACACAACGGACATGACTAGGATGGTGGAAGGTGAACATTTTTGTCTGAGTACCAAAATAATATAGGTGTGGGTTACACGTAATTTTCTAAATAAACACTAAATTGGCCCTAGTGTGTGAATGTGAGTGTGAGTGTGAGTGTTGTCTGTCTATCTGTGTTGGCCCTGCGATGAGGTGGCGACTTGTCCAGGGTGTACCCCGCCTTCCGCCCGATTGTAGCTGAGATAGGCGCCAGCGCCCCCCGCGACCCCGAAAGGGAATAAGCGGTAGAAAATGGATGGATGGATGGAAATAGTTCTGACAATTTTATCCTCTTTACTTTGGCAAGACTTGATTTCACAATTATTTCCGGCGATCTCACCTTCTGTATTCCCAGCACAGAGCAGAAGACCATGTACTCCCCCAAGCGGGCCCGTGACCATGACAACAAGGATAATCAAAGTGTGGAGGAGTCTGAAATTCTACTGATTAAAAAAACACAAAGAAAAGAACCGTCCCTGCTGTGGGCACTTTGCTTGACCTTTGGGCCGTATTTCCTCATGTCCTGCTTCTATAAGTTCATCCAAGACATTCTCATGTTCGTTGGCCCAGAGATCCTCCGGTAAGAAGACCCTGTTATTTTAGCAATATGAATGAGTTTTGATATTTTTTCCCAAAGTTAACTCTCTTTACTCAATCATCTTCAGGCTGCTGATCCGGTTTGTCAACAATTCTAGTGCCCCCTCCTGGCATGGCTTCTTCTACACAGCTCTGCTCTTCCTATGTAACTGTGTGCAGTCAGTCATCCTCCAGAGGTATTTTCACATCTGCTTCGTGTCAGGCATGCGTCTCCGCACTGCCGTCGTTGGAGCCGTCTATAGGAAGGTACTTTCATATTGATAGGATGACTTGTAAGTTGCATAATGACTTGTCAACACAGAACAATACTCAAAAAACAAGCATTATGAACTGGAAATTACTTACTTTACATAGCTTTTCTTCTTCAATAGGTGTATTAGTTTTCCTTTTCAATGGTTGCTCAGTTTTCCTTAGTAATGCATTACAAAAGTTTAAATGAAAACCGAATCATACAAAACAGATTAAATTGGTTTCATAGAAAAAATGCAAATCTAATTATTGTATTTTAGACACACAAAAATGTTTGCGTGAAACACCTTCTATAGAGAATATTTATATTTTTACCTAATGAAAATAATGCAAATATACATACACACTGTGTTCCAAATGATTATGCAAATTAGATTTTAGGTCCAAAAACATTTTTTTTTTTTGATTTTGCATTAAGTTCATGGATGGTGTTGTGTCTCAAGGCTCTGTAGATTATTAACATCAATCTCAGACAACTGTGATAGTCTCCCAGCTGAGCCCAATCAAAGGAAAACTGCTTAAAAGTGATGTTCCACATTATTAAGCAGGCCACAAGTTTCAAGTGATATCGGGAAGAAAAACAATCTTTCTGCTGCTGAAAAGTGTAAGATAGTACACTACCTTGCTCAGGGTATTAAAGCATTGGATATTTCCAAAAAACGTATGCGTGCTCATCAAACTGTAAAGAAATGTGTTGCTAATTCAGAGCACAGGCGAGTTTGTGCGCATAAAGGCAAAATAAAAAATATCTCTGCCAGACAACTTCGTCGGATTAAGAGAGAAGCTGCTAAAAGGCCATTGCAAAGCAATGAAGTGAAGTGAATTATATTTATATAGCGCTTTTTCCTCTAGTGACTCAAAGCGCTTTACATAGTGAAACCCAATATCTATTTATTTACATACAAACCAGTGTGGGTGGCACTGGGATCAGGTGGGTAAAGTGTCTTGCCCAAGGACACAACGGCAGTGAATAGAAAGGCGGAAGCGGGGATCTAACCTGCAACCCTCAAGTTGCTGGCACGGCCGCTCTACCAACCGAGCTATACCGCCTATACTGAGCTATAAATATCCAACTTATTCAGGAAGACGAAACAAACGACAATAAATAAAGTTAACAAATAAAAGTTGACAAACATGAATCTGGATGGTTCTACTTTTTTTTTTCTGAGATATTTTTTATGTTTATTTACTTTTACCCCTTTAGTAATACCAAAGAGGTATTACTAAAGTGTAGGATCCTCAAGAAGTTTACAAGTGTGCTTAAAGCTAATATTTGGCCACCCCTAAACAATGCTCACAAGCAGAAACGGTTGCAGTTTACCGGTGAGTTCCATGCAATCCTAGATGTCCCAGATGGCTAAAGCAGCGAATGGTTAGTGAATGGCCACAATGTCCCAACAAGGCTGAGACGGCAGCAAGCATGTTTTGGGCTGGAACAATTGTGACCTTTAGGGTCCCTTAGGGTTTAAAAATGACCTCTGCAAAATATGTAGAGTTCCACTGACCACTTTCTTCTATGGTACAAAAAGAGTATTTCTGATTCTGAGAAGAACCGTACCTTCCGACAAAAAAATCATCTTCATGCATGACAATGCTGCAAAGAACACCACTGAGTCACTGGCTGCTACGGGCATAAGAGGAGAGAAACTGATGATGTTGCCACCATCCTCTCCTGACCTCAACCCTATTAAAAACCTCTGGAGCATCATCAAGCACAATATCTATGAGGGTGGGAGACAGTTAATATCCAAGCAGCAGCTCTGGGATG
This sequence comes from Nerophis ophidion, assembly GCF_033978795.1. Taxonomy (NCBI): domain Eukaryota; kingdom Metazoa; phylum Chordata; class Actinopteri; order Syngnathiformes; family Syngnathidae; genus Nerophis; species Nerophis ophidion. The sequence continues at coordinate 33,296,333 of NC_084633.1, read as the reverse complement.
CTATTCTAACATCCTGCAAATAAATTAAAGGTGAAACTGTCCAAGAACTCACAAGTTCGATGGATGCAAGGCTTACGAAAGTGATATCAAGCAAGGGGTCTTATATTAACATGTAACTCAGCCTGTTTGATCAAAAGTTATTTCAATCAAAACATTTTATTTATTTATATAGTCTAATACAGCTACAAATTCAACATGTGACCATTTTGAGTTCTTTACAGCCTATAAAATGTCTTTAAACGCTGTTGTGCTTAATCATTTGGAACAGTGGACTTTGAGTTATTTAGTGTATTTATTTGTATTAAAAATATTGTTATTTCCAGATTTGTTCAATGAAATTTGAATTAAACTAACGGCTAATGACTGGAAAATTATACTGACTGACATATACATCAATTATTTATGAAAATGTAAGTACAATGTACTTTGCATAATAATTTGGAACACATTGTAAATGAAGAATAACACACGAGTGCTAGAAAATGTTTGCTTTCATAACAGAAAGCAAACATTTAAAAATAATGCACAAAGTGAGAATAAGAACATGTTATTTTTTTTCATGTGACTGCGCTGCTGCATGCCATAGAAAGAGCGGAGGAGAAAACATGCGCCTTTATGCTTCACACTGATGGCTCCTCAACAATTACAGTACATTTGCATTAGAAAACTACAGCCTTTTTTTCCACCTGTCAATATCCAAAAATATCATTTATTTTATGTGATTGCTATTCTGCACACGATGAAGAGCAATTGAGAAATTTTAAATGCGTGGCCGTGTAGAAAGTTAGAATGCTATTAAGTAAATAAGATATATTTACAGTAGGTTGTGTGCTAATAAGAAAGAACAATGTATGGAAATTATCCTTAAATAACTTCTTATAGTCCGTCACATTATAGAAAATATACAGTGGTAAAGGAACACTGCATGTCTGTCCAACTTGCGTTTTTTTTTTTACCATCTCACACATTTCTGGCTGCATTGCATCCTCATAATCTTTTGTTCCCTTATTGTCTGCTGTGTTAGGCCCTGGTTATCAGCAGTGCTGCACGCCGCACTTCCACAGTGGGGGAGATCGTCAACTTGATGTCAGTGGACGCTCAGCGTTTCATGGACCTCATTGCTTATATCAACATGGTATGGTCCGCCCCCCTGCAGGTGGTGCTGGCGCTGTACTTTCTGTGGCAGGTAGGAATCCTCAGCAACTATTTCCAAGCACCATCGCCAACAACCAATTCTCACTTTTGACGTTTTTAGAGCCAAATGTTGACTATTTTGTTATTGTATTGAAAAATAGAAAATTGTTTCAGTCACTCCTTACATCGACCAACTCATCATGTTCACCGTAAATATACTGCAAGTGGGCCGACTTGAGTTGACGTCGACATACAGCCATGGTCAAAAGTTTACATACACTTGTAAAGAACATAATGTAATGGCTGTCTTGAGTTTCCAATAGTTTTTACGACTCTTAATTTTTTGTGATTTAGTGATTGGATCACATACTTGTTGGTCACAAAAAACATTCAGGAAAATTGGTTCTTTTATGAATTTATTATGGCTCTACGGAAAATGTGACCAAATCTGCTTGGTCAAAAGTAAACATACAGCAATGTTAATATTCGGTTACATGTCTCTTGGCAAGTTTAACTGCAATGAGGAGCTTTTGGTAGCCATCCACAAAATTCTGGCAAGCTTGTGGATGAATATTTGACCACTCCTCTTGACAAAATTGGTACAGTTCAGCTAAATGTGTTGATTTTCTGACATGGACTTGTTTCTTCAACATTGTCCACATGTTTAAGTCAGGATTTTGGAAAGACCATTCTAAAACCTTAATTGTAGCCTCATTTAGCCATTGCTTTGCCACTTTTGACGTGTGTTTGTGGTCATGGTACTGTTGGAACACCCAACTGCGTCCAAAACCCAACCTCCATGCAGATGATTTTAGGTTGTCCTGAAGAATTTGGAGGAAATCCTCCTTTTTCATTGTCCCACTTACTCTCTGTAAAGCACCAGTTCCATTGGCAGCAAAACAGGCCCAGAGCATAATACTACCACCACCATGCTTGACGGTAGGTTTGGTGTTCCTGGGATTAAAGGCCTCACCTTTTCTCCTCTAAACATCCATCCATTTTCTACCGCTTATTCCCTTTCGGGGTCGCGGGGGGCGCTGGCGCCTATCTCAGCTACAATCGGGCGGAAGGCGGGGTACACCCTGGACAAGTCGCCACCTCATCGCAGGGCCAACACAGATAGACAGACAACATTCACACTCACATTCACACACTAGGGCCAATTTAGTGTTGCCAATCAACCTATCCCCAGGTGCATGTCTTTGGAAGTGGGAGGAAGCCGGAGTACCCGGAGGGAACCCACGCATTCACGGGGAGAACATGCAAACTCCACACAGAAAGATCCCGAGCCTGGATTTGAACCCAGGACTGCAGGACCTTCGTATTGTGAGGCAGACGCACTAACCCCTCTGCCACCGTGAAGCCCTCCTCTAAACATATTGCTGGGTATTGTGGCTAAACAGCTACATTTTTGTTTTATCTGACATCACATGTACAATGATAAGACCTTCTGGAGGAAAGTTCTGTGGTCAGATTAAACAAAAATGGAGCTGTTTGGCCACAATTCCCTGCAATATGTTTGGAGAAGAAAAGGCGAGGCCTTAAACCTGTGGGACAATGCTGCAACAAATTTAGCTGAACTGCACCAATTTTGTCAAGAAGAGTGGTCAAAAATTCAACCAGAAGCTTGTGGATGGCTACCTTAAGCGCCTCATTGCAGTGAAACTTGCCTAGGAACATGTAACCAAATATTAAACATTGGTGTATGTATACTTTTGACCGAGCAGATTTGGTCACATTTCAGTAGACCCATAATAAATTCATAAACGAACCAAACTACATGATTGTTTTTTGTGACCAACAAGTATGTAATCCAATCACTCTATCTAAGCAAACAAAAAAAAAAAACAGTTTTAGAAACTATTGGAAACTCAAAACAGCCATGTTATTATGTTCTTTACAAATGTATGTAAACGTTTGACCAAGACTGTACGTGCTTGACCACTATTTGTTAACATAAACTTTTACCACAAAGCGGTCATTTTTATTTCAAAGATCAGTCCGATTATGTTGGTATGTGTTATTGTTATCGCTTAGCAGCATGGAATGACAACAGCAAAAATTAAGCTTCACAATAAAAGCTTTGCAGTATTGACCTCGATTCTACCACTGCAACTAACAAAATACACTCTGGATGCACAATATCTTTTTAAGCAGATACCGGTACAGTCAACTTCCTGCTTCCCAAAGTTGATATTGATAACTTAAACGTATTTATATTGAATATGGTTTGTTTTTTTAAAGTGTAGGGTTAACTGTAGTTTGTCTACAGCTTTCTTTGCAGCTGTCTTTGGGGCAGTTTCTTTAGCAGCACAGGCATTTCTGCATGCTTTCAAACGCTACACAGTGTTGCTGGCTATTCAGGTGGCTAAGGTTTCACATGTTAAAACACAATGGGATTTTTTTTTTACCTCGTCTTGGAATCCATAACATTTAGTGCAAATAGCAGGCAAAAGGTCGTCTTCTGATTTAGTGATTAACATCAGGTTTGTTGATGGTGAACTTAGGGCAGTCCTTCTCAAATAGTGAAGCGTGTTTGACCCCGAGGAATATGCCTTATTGGTATCATGCTTCAAACTTTGCTTCAAAAAGCTCTGCGCTACAAAACATACTCATTGTAGCCATCAATCCCAACTTCCTCATTTTGATAAAAAAAAAATCAGCACAAATAGTTTTTATTTTTGTTTTGGTGGTTAGTCTTTTGTATATTGTGCTCCTGAGTTAATATTGTGGACCAATTTGAATGTATTATTATTTATTGAGTTTATAAAATTGAATTTTTCAGTATCAATGGTTTTAAGTCGGTCAAAACATGTTTATAGTTAAAATAATTATATATATATTTTTGATTTCAGTCAAATTGATGCATTTTAAATCTTTTCTGTTACAGACTATAAGATAATGAAGTTATTCAAATCAAACTTTATTTCTATTGCACTTTATATACAGAGGCAAGTGGCAAACACAAACAACGAAAAAAAAATACTGGAAGAAAAGAAAACATACACACATGCATGCTCACACACGCACACACAGCTCTATTGACAATACCAAAGCAAAAACAAAACAAAAAAGGAAAAAGGCCACCTATAAAGCGTCCACAGTGGAGAATAACTAAATTAAATCCATTAAAAATATATATATTGTATAAAACCTATGATCAAATATATGTACTAATTTAAATAGAAACAATATAAATAGTAAATTAATAAGTTAAGAAAAACATAACATTGACAGAACAATTGTAGAAATAGTATTAATTCATATGTGTTGTAAGTTGAGTTATAGTTTTTTTTATTTTTTGGTTTCTTTAATGTTAAAAGAATACAATAGTATACAGAAGTGCACTTATAACTATTTTGTAAACAAATGATAGTATTTACAGTTGTGGCGGCGAGTGGGTCGGGCACGAGATGTTTTATCTTCCTAGGGGCGGTGTAACAGAAACAAAAAAGAAAAACACTGGCTTAGGGGAAGTTCACATCATGGCGCAGGTAGTAGTGAAGAAGCGCTTGATTTGCTCAACGTAATCCACCTACAACACAGTAAGGGTGGGTATGACCGTCATAATTTCTCATATTGGCCGTAATAACTATACACATATTTATTTGTTTTTGTTTTTTTAGAATCGTAACCGCCGAAGGAAAGATTTGTGCATGTACAAAAGCTTTACATACAATGACTTTATCGCAGCAGCTGTAAGATAAGAGTATACAATATCACATGAAAACACAAAAATAAGAATAAAAATATACGCAAATGGTGCAAAGCCACACCAACAAAAATGGCTATCTTTGATTTTGGTTGTGTCAACAACCGCTTATGTGGATCAGCCAGTCGGAGGGGTGTTGACGTTATTGTGTTGCACCGTACACCCCTCCCTTATACCAGTGGTTCTCAACCTTTTTTCAGTGATGTACCCCCTGTGAACATTTTTTTTTATTTCAAGTACTCCCTAATCAGAGCAAATCATTTTTGATTGAAAAAAAGCGATGAAGAAGTAAAATATAGCACTATGTCATCAGTTTCTGATTTTTTAAAATTGTATAGCAGTGCAAAATATTGCTCATTTGTAGTGGTCTTTCTTGAACTATTTGGAAAAAAAGATATAAAAATAAGTAAAAACTTGTTGAAAAATAAACAAGTGATTCAATTATAAATACAGATTTCTACACATAGAAGTAAATGTAATATTGATGTTAAAGATTTATCATCTATATTTATGGAACATGTCCACAAGAAATCTAGCTGTCAACACTGAATATTGCATTGTTGCATTTCTTTTCACAGTTTATGAACTTACATTCGTATTTTTTTGAAGTATTATTCAATAAACATATTTATAAAGGATTTTTGAATTGTTGCTATTTTTAGAATATTTTTTTAAAATCTCACGTACCCCTTGGCATACCTTCAAGTACCCCCAGGGGTACGCGTACCCCCGTTTGAGAACCACTCCCTTATACAATTGTTCCACTGATAATGATTTACTTGTGACTCGTAATTTTCAAATTTGATTTATCATCACCACGGTGGAAGAGGGGTTAGTGCGTCTGCCTCACAATACGAAGGTTCTGCAGTCCTGGGTTCAAATCCAGGCTAGGGATCTTTCTGTGTGGAGTTTGCATGTTCTCCCCGTGAATGCGTGGGTTCCCTCCGGGTACTCCGGCTTCCTCCCACTTCCAAAGACATGCACCTGGGGATAGGTTGATTGGCAACACTAAATTGGTCCTAGTGTGTGAATGTTGTCTGTCTATCTGTGTTGGCCCTGTGATGAGGTGGCGACTTGTCCAGGGTGTACCCCGCCTTCCGCCCGATTGTAGCTGAGATAGGCGCCAGCGCCCCCCGCGACCCCAAAAAAGGGAATAAGCGGTAGAAAATGGATGGATGGATCACCACCCAGCTAGGATAGGCTTTAGCTACTGCCACTAGTCTGAGCAAGAGAGGTGGTCTAGAAACTATAGGGATGGAACGGGTGGTTGGATTGTTGGAGAACATTTTGAGAAATCTATCTTGAATCTTTTGTTACTACTTTAGAACCTGGGCCCATCTGTTCTAGCTGGAGTGGCTGTGATGATTCTGATGGTTCCTATTAATGCCTTTATTGCCATGAAAACCAAAACCTACCAGGTGAGACCCAGACAGACATGACATTTCTATTCCCATACACTAAAATTTATCTTGAATATACCTATGTGTTGCCTAGAATATTTTACCTCTGAGTACAAAACTATGTAGTAGTGTTTTTTTTGTGTGTGTTTTTTTACCTTTTATGATGCAGGTCGCACAGATGAAGAGTAAAGACAATCGCATAAAGCTGATGAATGAGATGTTTAACGGCATCAAGGTGTTGAAGCTGTATGCCTGGGAGCTTGCCTTCAAGGGAAAAGTTTCAGATATCCGGGAAAGTGAGCTAAAAGTACTGAAAAAAGCTGCTTACCTTGGCGCAGTGTCTACCTTCACCTGGGTCTGTGCACCCTTTTTGGTGAGTGCAACAAAGAAGAATCGCAATACTCATTCATATAGACCTACTGTTACAAACAATTAATAGTATGTTGTTGTTTTTTAAATCCTTACCAAGTATCACTTTTTATATCTGATAAACTTTAATATTGGTCTTTGGCTCTGCAGGTTGCCTTGTCCACTTTTGCTGTGTATGTGCTGGTGGATGAACATAATGTGCTTGATGCCCAGAAGGCTTTTGTTTCACTGGCTCTCTTCAATATCCTGCGTTTTCCTCTCAACATGTTGCCTATGGTCATCAGTAGCATGGTGCAGGTCAGTAGTAAGTGTCGAGCTGAATAAAGATGCAGTTAAATTCATTTGCTAGTAACGTTTGGGTCTCATGACTTTCTCTGGCTGCTTGTTACAAGTTATTTAAATTAAATGCAAATATTGATGCTAGTGTTTTGTCTGTTTAGTGAAGTCTCAAATTTCCCCAAAACGGTATGGAACTACAACCATCGTTAACTTATTAGCAGCACAAAAAAGTCTGGCATGATTAGTCTTAGTGTCGTTGAAGGAAATGGCAAATGTGATGCGTCTGTGAAATTAATATGCAACCGTATGCTTAAAATGACAAAAATAAATTAACTATTTATTTATGAGAACTTTGATTATTGTTTATGTATGTATTTAATAATTATTTACTTACTCATTGTATATTTATTTTCTGTTGCGCTACATATAGCGAGTAAACAAATGGAATAAAACTGCTATGGTACGAAAAGGGGTCGGATCAAATAAGCTTTGCTTCTTCCAACTCCTTTTTGGACATGCTGTAATGAAACAACTAGAATTATGTGATGCATTACAGTGCAATTGTATGCATGTTCGGAATAAACTGACACGTACTGACCGACATTTGAGGAAAAAAAACAAAAGAGAAATTCCTTTAAAACAATTTGGGAAAATTTGTTGTAAAAAGATTGAACATTTTGTCCATTTGGTTCTCGCCATTCTGTCTTAAGGCGAGCGTCTCCTTGAAGCGATTGAGGGTCTTTCTATCACACGAGGAGCTACAAGAGGACAGTGTTGAACGCAAAACAATAGCTGGCTGTGAGTCTTTCTGGTTTCTTGCCCTTTGCTTTCTGTCATTACTTAATTTCATCAAAGCACTAGCCGTGTGCCTTTTGAAGTGCATTTGAACACCTTCTTCCTGCCTTGCAGCCTCAACGAGTATATCCATCGTGGATGGAATTTTCAGTTGGTCTAGAGCAGAATCTCCAACACTAAAGAGGTATCCAAACAAATTATTAATGTGTAAATAAGTTCTTTGTCTAGCTTTTTTGTTTTGTTTATAGATTATATATATCAGTGGTTCTCAAATGGGGGTACGTGTACCCCTGGGGGTACTTGAAGGTATGCCAAGGGGTACGTGAGATTTTTTTAAAATATTCTCAAAATAGCAACAATTCAAAAATAAATATATTTATTGAATAATACTTCAACAAAATATGAACATAAGTTCATAAACTGTTAAAAAAATAATGCAACAATGCAATATCTAGTGTTGACAGATAGATTTTTTGTGGACATGTTCCATAAATATTAATGTTAAAGATTTCTTTTTTTTGTGAAGAAATGTTTAGAATTAAGTTCATGAATCCAGATGGATCTCTATTACAATCCCCAGGGCACTTAAAGTTGATGATTATTTCTATGTGTAGAAATCTTTATTTATAATTGAATCACTCGTTTATTTTTCAACAAGTTTTTAGTTATTTTTATATATTTTTTTTCCAAGTAGTTCAAGAAAGACCACTACAAATGAGCAATATTTTGCACTGTTATACAATTTAATAAATCAGAAACTGATGACATAGTGCTGTATTTTACTTCTTGATCTCTTTTTTTCAACCTATAATGCTTTGCTCTGATTAGGGGGTACTTGAATTAAAAGAAAGTTCACACCACTGATATATATTATTAATTTATATCATATTATGCAGCTGAGATAGGCTGCAGCACACCCCGTGACCCCGAACAGGACAAGCGGTAGAAAATGGATGGATGGATGGATTATATTATTATTTGTGGTGTGTTTTCCTGTCCAGGGTACTGAAAAGCCCCCCAAGGGCGTAATGTCCAAGTACCATTGCGCCTTTACCTAAACCTCCCACTCGCCTCATTGTAGCTGGAGCACAGAAGAAGAAAAAAAGATTAATTACCAGCACGAGCAGAGCGTTGAAAGACAATTTATAGAAACTCCAGCTTCATTATAATCTGTTGAATGCCCCTCGAGAGAGACAGCATTTCACCCTGCAGCTCACGTCGTGTTACCTCACATGTAATTACATGTGACTGAACTATCGGGCTAGACTGGGAAAATTAATTTACGTAGTAAGCTAATTGGATATTTAATATTAATATTCAAATCACACTTTTTATTTTTGTATTTGCTTTGATTCTAGTCCACATTTATGCCATGTCCAAAAAACCTTCACAAACACTTTATAGTTAGTTTTTTGTCCAAAAATATTTTTTTATCCACTGTTTGTGTATAAGAATTCCTAAAGTGGTCATTGATCTTGTTTTATGCTGGCACACATTGTTGCAGCATTCCTGGTTCAAATCCAGCCTTCTCCATCCTAGTCACTGTTGTTGTGTCGTTGGGCAAGAAACTTCACTTGAGTAATTATAAGATATTTAATGTTTATAAAGTCCGCAATTTGGGTCAGTGATTGCCATTAATGTGTGACAGGGAGTCCCGCTGCTAAACTACTGGGGAGAAGCACTAGCGTAAACGAGTGGTCAAGGAATATATTTGAAAGTGTTTGATTATTTTAACAGTAACTAAACACATCAATCAATCAATATATTTTATTTAAGCAGGTAAAAACTCATTGAGATAAAATCTTTTTTCCAAGAGTGACCTGGCCGAGAGGGCAGCAAGAAGTTAGAGAAATACATTTAAGAACAACAAAAACAGCAGCAGTCAGACATCACAATTAAAAAAAAAAATAATGATAATAATTAATTACCTAAATATATAAACATAAAACATGTGATAGGTCAAAACAATGTAGAAAATGTCTGAGTGGAATCAACTTAAAGACAAGTACAATCCCCATTAGAAACAATTTCTCCATCCTTTAAAATGGCCTGAATTTCCCCCATGGTGATGAGTTCAGGTAACCTCAGATCCTTCTGTAAGTTATTCCATGACCATGGAGCAGCATATCCGAATGCTGTTTTTTCCAAGATTTGTGTTAGCTATGAAGAAACATTCTAAGTATGTTCTGCGACCTTCTGTAAAGACTGGAATCTCTACACATAAAATAACACAAATAAGGGGGAACCAGCCTAAGAAGTTATTTATACATAAAACACAATTATTGAGAAAATCTGCGTACTGACAAAGATGAACAGCTTTAATTGCATATAAAGTGCAATGGTGGAGAAGGTTGCCACAACCAGTAATAAAACATAAGGCGCAGTTATATAAAAGATACAGTTTTTTTCAAATAAGTGTTGGGTGCATTCAAAAAAAGAAATAAATGTCTTAAAGTATTCTGTACACCAGTGATACTTTGTGCAAAATAAACAGACAATTTTGATGAGAAAAAAGTGGTTTTCCTTAATCACAAAAAAATCTATCAAATGAACCGAAACTGTGGTCCAAAAATCGAGGTATGGACTATACAGTGGGTTACCTTTCCCGTTGCCCTCCTAGCTTGTATGCATCTGGTCTGCCAGAGAATAAGTAGACATAGCAGTATTGCCAACTTAGCTATATTTAGCGAGTATTCAGAGCCCTCTCGACACTATGAGTGTATTTATTGATAAATACGAAAGGCAACGTTTTTGCTGCACAAGCGGCAATCCAGACATGCCAGGCACTTCCACAAGCCCTGGGACCCTGTATCACAACCATCACGAATGGTAAGAGCAATTAAACTAAAGTGAAGCCCAGCCTTAGACAAGCAGCAGTCATGGCTAGCAATAAAGCTAAAAACACTGGTGTCAAAAAAATCGATTTTTTAATTAATCGCAATTTGTACTTATAACAATACTTAATCGATTAAAAAAATTAAATACAATTAAAAAAATCACTCCCGTCCAGACACTCAGGCAAATCATATTGTTGATGTAGATGATCATATTAGCTGTACAGATTTACTTTAGAAAAGAGAAGTGTAGGATTCTTGTGTTGCTTTATTTGTATTTTAGTTCAATTCAGTTCAATTTGGAACATGCATACGATACAATGTAATGCATCACATATTTCAAGTAATTTCATTACAGCACATCCGAAAAAGAGTAGGTTTTTGACTTTATTTAATGTTTGGATAGAATTTAGATAGACAAAAACAGTTTTACTTTTAGTAATATTTAACTATATCTGAGCTGTTATCTATTTTATACAGAACTACAGTATTCATAGAACTGGCACCCAATGTTATTAAAAAGTATTAATTTTGAATCTAGAATTGTTTTGAATAGAGAATCGATTCTGAATTGAATAGTTACCCCCAAGATTCAACTTGAATCGTGTGGTGCCCAAAGATTCCCAGCCCTAATTAACAGACTTTTTTTTTTTTTATAGAAAGTAGTCTTTTGGGCCTCAGATTTGATGTCAACAAAAGCGGTTTACCATTTACGTAGGCACTATTTAGTCCAGAACACGGTGGACCAGAATTTGTTGATTCGTTCAATGTAAACAGTTTGTTGCCATAAAAGTTCTGCTGAATCTATACAGTTTATTGATGTGTAACTATAGTAAGTAAGTAGTAAGTTTCTAGCTTTGACACCTATGATGCTGAGAATTAGTTTTCTGAATGTTCACTCTCATTATCTTTCTGTTCTTCATTATTACTCTTTATCATTCCACGTTGTCTGCAGGCTGAATGTGTGTATCCCAGAAGGGTCCATCGTAGCCATTGTGGGACACGTCGGGTCTGGAAAGTCATCTCTGCTGTCTGCGCTGCTTGGGGAGATGGAAAAAATTGAAGGAAGCGTGGCTGTTAAGGTTTTAGCCCATATTTGAATTCAATGTTAAATTGTGCAAAGTACACCAATTTTCCCTCCAATTTTTCAAATGTGTGAGCAAACGCCAAAACTCCTTGAGCATTCAGTGGCCCACATGTGAGCGACGGCAGACGTGCACACTGTTTTGCGCTTATCTTTTTATTCGATTTTGGTGCGGCCCAGATTTGCCGTGCGCAGAGGACGCGTGAGCAGTGTGCAATTGCACAGGCGCGTACCTTAGAGGGAACGTTACACTGCACATTGCTGAAGTGTGGAGTTTAAGGCTTGTGAAGCCACTGATGCCATTTCTTTCTGTCTGTAAATGGTGGAATTTGCAATTTCTCCTGTATTGTTCATCAGATACCGAGCACTTGTACAATGTTCCTTCGATTATTGCGGGGTTTGCGTTCCAGACCCCCTCTTGGTCGATGAATATTTGCTAAGTAGGGGCAATATTATTTTTTTTATATACATTTAACGTGATTTTTAAGCCATCCACACAGCTTTTACACACACAAACACACTTTGTGCCTTTTAAAACACTTCTTACAGCCTAAAAAGTATGTAGTTTTAGCATTAATTAATTAAATAGGTGCTGAAATCTCAATGATACTTTAAAATCTACAGTAATTGAACCGTGAAGTGACTAGGGAACACGTCATGTCAATAATGTCGCAAAAATGTTTGGTCATATGTGAGTGTGTATTTTTTTTTTTCAAATGAATTGGTAAAATTAGTACAATATTGATAATATTATGTTACAGTGTTTATAACAATTTGCATTCACCTCATAATTGATTACATTTAGTTTGAGATTTCAGGTGGCAAAAGTACAAAACCAAAACTAGTGAAGTTGCACGTTGTGTAAATACATCTATCCATCTTCTTCCGCTTATCCGAGGTCGGGTCGCGGGGGCAGCAGCCTAAGCAAGGAAGCCCAGACTTTCCTCTCCGCAGCCACTTCGTCCAGCTCTTCCCGGGGGATACCGAGGCGTTCCCATAGTCTTCCCAACGTGTCCTGGGTCTTCCCTGTGGCCTCCTACCAGTCGGACGTGCCCTTTAGTGCCCTAAACTAGTGTTTAGGGCACGTTCTCATCTCACCTATGGTCATGAGCTATGGGTTATGACAGAAAGGACAGGATCACGGGTACAAGCGGCCAAAATGAGTTTCTTCTGCCGGGTGGCACGGCTCTCCCTTAGAGATAGGGTGAGAAGCTCTGCCATCCGGGGGGATTTGAAAGTAAAGCCAGATGAGGTGGTTTGGGCATCTGGTCAGTATGCCACCAAACGCCTCCCTCGGGAGGTGTTTAGGGCAGAGGAAAACAGAATACAATGATTTGCAAATCCTTTTTAACTTATATTCAATTGAATAAACCAGTGGTTCTCAAATGAGGGTATGCGTACCCCTGGAGGTACTTGAAGGTATGCCAAGGGGTACGGGAGATTTTTCAAAAATATTCTTAAAAATTCAAAAATCCTTTAAGTTTATTTATTTAATAATACTTCAACAAAATATGAATGTAACTTCATAAACTGTGAAAAAAAAATTCAACAATGCAATATTCAGTGTTGACAGATAGATTTTTAGTGGACATGTTCCATAAATATTGGTGTTAAAAATTTCTTTTTTTGCAAAAATGTTTAGAATGAGGTTCATGAATCCAGATGGATCTCTATTACAATCCCCAAAGAGGGCACTTTAAGTTGATGATTACTTCTATGTGTACAAATCTTTATTTTATAATTGAATCGCTTGTTTATTTTTCAACAAGTTTTTAGTTATTTTTATATCTTTTTTTCCCAAATAGTTCAAGAAAGACCACTACAAATGAGCAATGTTTTGCACTGTTATACAATTGAATAAATCAGAAACTGATCACATAGTGCTGTATTTTACTTCTTTATCTCTTTTTTTTTTCAACCAAAAATGCTTTGCACTGATTAGGGGGTATTTGAATTAAAAAAATGTCCACAGGGGGTACATCACTGAAAAAAGGTTGAGAACCACTGGAATAAACTGCAAAGACAAGATATTTAATGTTCGAACTGAGAAACTGTTTTTTTTTTTTGTGCAAATAATCATTAACTTAGAATTTAATGGCAGCAACACAGTGCAAAAAAATTGTCACAAGAGCATTTTTACCACTGTGTTTAATGGCCTTTCCTTTTAAAAACACTCAGTAAATGTTTGGTAACTGAGGAGACCAATTTTTGAAGCTTTTCAGCTGGAATTTTTTCCCATTTTTGCTTGATTTACTGCTTAAGTTGTTCAACAGTCTGGGGTCTCCGTTGTGGTATTTTAGGCTTCATATTGCGTCACACATTTTCAATGGGAGGAAGGTCCGGACTACAGGCAGGCCACTCTAGTACCCGCACTCTTTTACTATGAAGCCACGCTGCCAACAAGTGGCTTGGCATTGTCTTGCTGAAATAAGCAGGGGCGTCCATGATAACGTTGCTTGGATGGCAACATATGTTGCTCTAAAACCTGTATGTACCTTTTAGCAATAATGGTGCCTTTACAGATGTGTAAGTTACCCATGCCTTGGGCACTAATACACCCCCATACCATCTCAGATGCTGGCTTTCGAACTTTGCGCCTAGAACAGTCCGGATGGTTCCTTTTTTCTTTGGTCCGGAGGACATGACGTCCACAGTTTCCAAATACAATTTGAAATGTGGACTCGTCAGACCACAGAACACTTTTCTACTTTGCATCAGTCCATCTTTGATGAGCTCTGGCCTAGCAAAGCGGGCAGTGTTTCTGGGTTTTGTTGATAAATGGATTTTGCTTTGCATAGTAGAGTTTTAACTTGCAAACTGTAGTTACTGACAGTGGTTTTCTGAAGTGTTCCTTAGCTCATGTGGGGAAATCCTTTACACCCTGATGTGGCTTTTTGATGCAGGGATCGAAGGTCACTGGCATTCGAAGTTGGTGTCCGGCCTTGCCGCTTACATGCAGTAATTTTTCCAGGATCTCTCAACCTTTTGATGGACCGTAGATGGTGAAATCCCTAAATTTGTTGCAATAGCTGGTTGAGAAATGTTGTTCTTAAACTGTTGGACAATTTGCTCACGCATTTGTTCACAAAGTGGTGACCCTCAAACCATCCTTGTTTGTGAATGACTGAGCATTTCATGGAAGCTGCTGTTATATCCAATCATGGCACCCACCTGTTCCCAATTAGCCTGTTCACCTGTGGGATATTCCAGATAAGTGTTTGATGAGCATTTTTCAACGTTTTCAGTCTTTTTGCCACTTGTGCCAGCTTTTTTGAAACATTTTGCAGGCATCAAATGCCAAATGAGTTACTATTTTTAAACAATGACAAAGTTTACCAGTTCGAACGTTGAGTATCTTGTCTTTGCAGTCCATTCAATTGAATATAAGTTGAAAAGCATTTGAAAATCATTATATTCTGTTTTTATTTACGATTTACACAACGTGCCATCTTCACTTGTTTTGGAATATGTATTTCTAAAATGTTGTTTTTCGGTCTGCCAATTCATTTAATTTCCTACTTTTGTTACTGTAAACAGCTAATAAATAATTAAATAAAAATATATGTATTGTTCTTGTTTTATAGGGTTCAGTTGCCTATGTTCCCCAGCAGGCCTGGATACAGAATTCCACACTGAAAGAAAACATCATATTTGGCCAGGAGACAATTGAAAATTGGTATCAACGTGTAGTGACAGCTTGTGCTCTTCAACCTGACCTTGAGATGCTGCCTGCTGGAGATGGAACAGAGATTGGAGAAAAGGTATTCTTTCCTGACAACATACATAATCTGACTGGTGGAACAAATATTGTTGAAAAGTTATGTCAGTGTAAGATTGAGCTCTTTTGGGAATATCGATTGGTTAATTTTGTCTTACTTTTTTATATTGCTAAATCATCATCATGTTTTACTACAATGTATTCTGATGGTTGGATTTTATTTTTTTTTTAAAAAAGCTTTTGAATGATCAAGTTAATATGCATGAACCACGGCCCCCAGACACATTATTTCATGTTGCCTGCGGAAGCCTGAAAATAATGTGCGTCAATAAATTATTCATCTTTCTTACTAAACATATATGTTCTTTAAATTTTGATTTAAAAAGTGCATGCACTCGAACAATTGCAGGACTTTTAAACTTAAATATCAAATCATGCAATCACTCAATTTTTGTAAAAATAAATACTCTTATCTGCTTCACTCTCACTTATGATTTCAAATAAAGTTATCCATCAATGTGTAAATAAAATTAATTTTAATGGCATTGGCAATTCTGTATTAATAGGGACCTGCATTTTTTGGGGAATTTTGCCTATCGTTTATAATCATTATGAAAGACATGACGATAGATGTTTTTTTTTAATGCATTCTAAATATCAAATACATGTAAATAAAAGTCTGCTTAAAGCGGAGCCAATTGGAGAGCATCTATTCCGCCAATAAAATCCAATAAATAAACATCCAAAAAGCGCCAACAATATTGCATTTACATTTCATGATTTGAGTATTAACCAACTATTTGTGATATTGTTATTATAAGTGCTAACGCAGACAAGCTACTTTTAGCGGCAAGGTGATCACTATCGTATGTCCCAATGTTTACATGAAGTGATCTACTGTTTCCTCGCTTCCCTAAACACTGGGAGTTTATTGTAAATCATAAATCATGCCTGTCACCTGGAAAATAGATGGCTGAGGATGTAATCTGACAAGTTGGTACATTTTGACAGCTATTTAGGACTCGGAGCTGGGGAGAACTACACAAAAGGACACTTTTTTTCTTTGCAAGAATTATGGGTCATTCTTAATCTAAACGGGAACAGTCGACATTCCAGTGAGAGCAGACATTGTACAGTAATATTTAATCATGTTTTTTGGCTCTCATTAAGTCTGCAGTAAGTAGTAATCAGTGATGTTGAAGGAAAAAACAAACATTTATGAAATTAATACGCCGCTGTATCCTTAAACTGAGCAAAATATGTAACATATTATGAATATGCCTGTTCTTACGTTACATATATACTTAAAGTGGGTATATAAAACGTTGATGGAAGAGTTTGAATATTTTTTAGGGGCTTTATAGGCTCCTCTCTGAGCTGCAACCTTATCGTGGTAGAGGAGTTTGCGTGTCCCAATGATCCTAGGAGCTATGTTGTCCGGGGGCATAAAGCCCCCTGGTAGGGTCTCCCAAGGCAAACAGGTTTTAGGTGAGGGATCAGACAAAGAGCAGCTCGAAGACCTTTATGAAGAAGAAAAAGCATGGACCCAGATTTCCATCGCCCGGACGCGGGTCACCGGGGCCCGCCTCTGGAGCCAGGCCCGGAGGTGGGGCACGATGGCGAGCGCCTGGTGGCCGGGCCTGTTCCCTTGGGGCCCGGCCGGGAACAGCCCGAAGAGGCAACGCTGGTCACCCCTCCAATGGGCTCACCACCCATAGCAGGGGCCATAGAAGTCGGGTGCAATGTGACCTGGGCGGCAGCCAAAGGCAGGGCACTTGGCGGTCCGATCCTCGGCTATAGAAGCTAGCTCTTGGGACGTGGAACGTCATGTCACTGGAGGGGAAAGAGCCTGAGCTAGTGCGCGAAGTCGAGAAATTCCGGCTGGACATAGTCGGACTCACTTCGACGCACAGCAAGGGCTCTGGAACCACTTCTCTCGAGAGGGATTGGACCCTCTTCCACTCTGGCGTTGCCGGCAGTGAGAGGCGACGGGATGGGGTGGCAATTCTTGTTTCTCCCCGGCTCAAAGCCTGCACGTTGGAGTTCAACCCGGTGGACGAAAGGGTTGCCTCCCTCCGCCTTCGGGTGGGGGGACGGGTCCTGACTGTTGTTTGTGCTTACGCACCAAACAGCAGTTCGGAGTACCCACCCTTTTTGGGAACACTCGAGGGAGTACTGGAAAGTGCTCCCCCGGGTGATTCCCTTGTCCTACTGGGAGACTTCAACGCTCACGTTGGCAACGACGGTGAAACCTGGAGAGGCGTGATTGGGAAAAATGGCCGCCCCGATCTGAACCCGAGTGGTGTTTTGTTATTGGACTTTTGTGCTCGTCAGAGTTTGTCCATAACAAACACCATGTTCAAACATAAGGGTGTCCATATGTGCACTTGGCACCAGGACACCCTAGGCCGCAGTTCCATGATCGACTTTGTAGTTGTGTCATCGGATTTGCGGCCTTATGTTTTGGACACTCGAGTGAAGAGAGGGGCGGAGCTTTCTACCGATCACCACCTGGTGGGGAGTTGGCTGCGATGGTGGGGGAGGATGCCGGACAGACCTGGCAGGCCCAAACGCATTGTGAGGGTCTGCTGGGAACGTCTGGCAGAGTCTCCTGTCAGACAAAGTTTCAATTCCCACCTCCGGAAGAACTTTGAACATGTCACGAGGGAGGTGCTGGACATTGAGTCCGAGTGGACCATGTTCCGCACCTCTATTGTCGAGGCGGCAGATCGGAGCTGTGGCCGCAAGGTAGTTGGTGCCTGTCGGGGGGGCAATCCTAAAACCCCTTGGTGGACACCAGCGGTGAGGGATGCCGTCAAGCTGAAGGAGTCCTATCGGGTCCTTTTGGCTCATAGGACTCCGGAAGCAGTGGACAGGTACCGACAGGCCAAGCGGTGTGCAGCTTCAGCGGTCGCGGAGGCAAAAACTCGGACATGGGAGGAGTTCGGGGAAGCCATGGAAAACGACTTCCGGACGGCTTCGAAGCGATTCTGGACCACCGTCCGCCGCCTCAGGAAGGGGAAGAAGTGCACTATCAACACCGTGTATGGTGCGGATGGTGTTCTGCTGACCTCAACTGCGGATGTTGTGGATAGGTGGAAGGAATACTTCGAAGACCTCCTCAATCCCACCAACACGTCTTCCTATGAGGAAGCAGTGCCTGGGGAATCTGTGGTGGACTCTCCTATTTCTGGGGCTGAGGTCGCTGAGGTAGTTAAAAAGCTCCTTGGTGGCAAGGCCCCAGGGGTGGATGAGGTCCGCCCGGAGTTCCTTAAGGCTCTGGATGCTGTGGGGCTGTCTTGGTTGACAAGACTTTGCAGCATCGCGTGGACATCGGGGGCGGTACCTCTGGATTAGCAGACCGGGGTGGTGGTTCCTCTCTTTAAGAAGGGGGACCGGAGGGTGTGTTCCAACTATCGTGGGGTCACACTCCTCAGCCTTCCCGGTAAGGTTTATTCAGGTGTACTGGAGAGTAGGCTACGCCGGATAGTCGAACCTCGGATTCAGGAGGAACAGTGTGGTTTTCGTCCTGGTCGTGGAACTTTGGACCAGCTCTATACTCTCGGCAGGGTTCTTGAGCGTGCATGGGAGTTTGCCCAACCAGTCTACATGTGCTTTGTGGACTTGGAGAAGGCATTCGACCGTGTCCCTCGGGAAGTCCTGTGGGGAGTGCTCAGAGAGTATGGGGTATCGGACTGTCTTATTGTGACGGTCCGCTCTCTGTACGATCAGTGCCAGAGCTTGGTCCGCATTGCCGGCAGTAAGTCAAACACATTTCCAGTGAGGGTTGGACTCCGCCAAGGCTGTCCTTTGTCACCGATTCTGTTCATAACTTTTATGGACAGAATTTCTAGGCGCAGTCAAGGCGTTGAGGGGTTCCGGTTTGGTAACCGCAGGATTAAGTCTCTGATTTTTGCAGATAATGTGGTCCTGATGTCTTCAGTAATGCGGACGTTGTACCGATCCGTTGTGGTGAAGAAGGAGCTGAGCCGGAAGGCAAAGCTCTCAATTTACCGGTCGATCTACGTTCCCATCCTCACCTATGGTCATGAGCTTTGGGTCATGACCGAAAGGATAAGATCACGGGTGCAAGCGGCCGAAATGAGTTTCCTCCGCCGTGTGGCGGGGCTCTCCCTTAGAGATAGGGTGAGAAGCTCTGCCATCCAGGAGGAACTCAAAGTAAAGCCGCTGCTCCTTCACATCGACAGGAGCCAGATGAGGTGGTTCGGGCATCTGGTCAGGATGCCACCCGAAGGCCTCCCTAGGGAGGTGTTTAGGGCATGTCCAACCGGTAGGAGGCCACGGGGAAGACCCAGGACACGTTGGGAAGACTATGTCTCCCGGCTGGCCTGGGAACGCCTCGGGATCCCCCGGGAAGAGCTAGACGAAGTGGCTGGGGAGAGGGAAGTCTGGGTTTCCCTGCTTAAGCTGTTGTCCCCGCGACCCGACCTCGGATAAGCGGAAGATGATGGATGGATGGATGGATGGATTTATAGGCAGAATAGAGGGCCTCCTATAGGCTCCATTGTAAGTAGACTTTTGCTCACATGTGTTTACTGGTTATAATACATAAAAAGAAAAGAAAAACACGTGTGCTTGTCGTGGGATTGTGAATGATAGGATAAATTAAAAAAAAAAGTGCAGTTCCCCTTTAAAGCATTAATATTGACTGACAATTTTGTGATTATATGGCATTGCCGATTCTGAGTTACTGTGGTTCCTAAAAACCTTGCATTAATGCATTCTTTTTTGGGGGAATAATGACGCCGTGATTTGCTTATCTTGAATGTTTATACAGGGTGTCAATCTGTCTGGCGGTCAGAAGCAGAGGGTGAGCCTGGCTAGGGCTGTTTACTGTGACCGCTCTGTCTACCTGCTAGATGACCCTCTGTCCGCTGTTGATGCTCATGTAGGAAAGCATCTATTTGACCAAGTCATTGGCCCACAGGGCTTGCTGAAGAACAAGGTGTGTATGATCCTACTTGTATGTCTTTTGAGCTACAAACTCAAGCGAATAAAAAGGCAAAAGAGAAACCTCAGAGTCGTTCAAGTTTCATCAGATTTATATCAGGATTCACTATTGTTTTTAGTGGTTCAATATAGGTTTGATCATTTACACGGAACTCGGCTGGGCGATATGGACCAAAACTAATATTGCGGTGTTTTCAAGCCGAATGGTGATATACGGTGTATACCGGTAATATCTTAAACAAAACATGCAAAGTGCTGAAGGTTTCCTGAGTGTTTTATGGCTTGATAACCAGTGTTGAGTGTACTCAGATTATTTTTGTTATAAGTTGTAACGTGTTGTTTATTACATCAAAAAAGTTAGTTAGCCGTTGCTATGTCAAAGCAGTTTTTGTTAATTTTTTTCATTAATGTTAGGTTTATAGCCTCACGTTTGTGCGCAGGGATAAATGGAGCTTCTACTCTCTCACTGTTCAGTTTGAAACAACTCTTCTGCCACCCACTTGGTTAGTCCGCACGGCCTATGGGGAGAGGTACTTTTAAACCGAGGAGTAGCTAAACATTTGACACACTAAGCGAGCAGCAAAGAGGAGTTATCGCTAGCTGCAGTGCTATGTCGCTAACAAACCTGAACAACATAAACAGATGAGATTAGTGGTAAAGTCGCTACAAGGAGAGATATGGGTTCTAAGGCAAATTAGTGTATGTGTAAATAAAGCTGTAGTTACTCACCAAGAGCCAAATGCGGTCACTGTCCAAAGCATTGCAACACTCAGGCATCGCCACCGCCATATTCTTTTGAAAAGAGTGTTCTGTTGCGTTATTGTACGTCAGAGAAGCCTGCGTAAACACGCATGGGTGCTTCGCCCGTCAAGTGCAGCGGAGAGGAAATGGCCGTTACAAAGGCACATCAAAAGATACCGGTATGGCGGTATTGTCTCAAATATACTGTACATCTCCTTCTAAAATATACCGGTATTAACTATAATTCCAGGTATGTCGCCCAGCCACTACACGGAACTGATTAGTGATCAGCAGTGAAGAATTTGTGACTGACACATTCTTCCAAGCTTGACGTTGCCTGTTCATGAGGGCTTAGATTTTAGCAAATTTTAATGGTAAATCGAGTCATATGAAAAGTAAGCTGTACAGAAACCGAGGTACCACTCTGTGCACATTTTACTTATCCTGGCCATTTGGGTCAGATATAATTAAAATCAAGTCTCTTGACTACATAATACTAAAGAATACTGTGGTAATTGGGTCTTATCTAGTTTGGGTATCGGCAACACTTTGGTGTCAGCTTTACTGGGTTTGAATCTCTGTAAGCTGTTCTTCCTGTGATTTT
Organism: Nerophis ophidion; assembly: GCF_033978795.1. Taxonomy (NCBI): domain Eukaryota; kingdom Metazoa; phylum Chordata; class Actinopteri; order Syngnathiformes; family Syngnathidae; genus Nerophis; species Nerophis ophidion. The sequence goes on along the minus strand of NC_084633.1, from coordinate 33,274,692 downwards.
GCTCAACTTTGCTCGAGGTACTACAGCTTCGTCCCATATTCTAAAAAACATCCATGTTTGTTAATTGGAGATTCTTAAGTGTGAATGATTTTCAGTGTTTATGTGCCCTCTGATTGATTGATGACCAATCTACGGTGTACTCTGCCTTAGACCCGTGTACTGGTGACTCATGGGCTCAGCTACCTTCCCCAAGTTGACCTAATCCTGGTCATGGTGGATGGAGAAATCACAGAGGCAGGCTCATACCAACAGCTTATGGACACTTCAGGTGCCTTTTCTGAGTTTCTGCATACATACGCTGGTGTCGAGCATGCGGACAACAATGGTAAGACAATATTGCACATTACACATAGGCCTATGTGAGTGGTTGTAAAAGACTAATTATTGGTTTGTTTCCCGCCTTAAATTCAGAAACTGAGCCCAAAACAGGATCCAGAGGAATAGAGAATGGCAGCGTACCTGGTCTTTCTGGGTGAGACTTGCTCGACAAGGATATAATGACAACAGTTGGCAGGATTGTAGATTGTGTCCATGCATGGTATCTGCTAGGAATGAGCCATATTGCCTAAAATCCATATTGCGACATACAGTATACAGTATATAGTAGGCCTGGGCCTATATTCGATAAGTCAATTAACAGAGGATAAGTGAAAATTAAGTCTGTAAGTTTTCCAGCTTCGATAAATCGCCATGTCCATGCTTCAAGAGCATTCAAGCGTTTGTGCCCCAGCAGAATGAAAAGATGGGGTAAAACTCCCGACTATTAGTATTATTGTATTAAATTAAAATGATTGAAGAACCGTCATTCATAACTGCACTTTGATATGGACGAACTGACTGGTGGTAGCTTTTGAGCTAACTTAAATGCTAACATGTAAACAAAAGACATTTATAGTCTTTCCCCATTACGAAACGTAATTCCCCAATCTAAACTTTTACAAACACATTGCTGTCTAAAAAACTAAGCTACAGTATTGATATTAAACATAAGGGGTGTGCTGTTTTTGCACGAAGTGATCAATAAACTGGACACTCACTCCCCTTTACAATTTAAATTGGAGGAAGATAAACATATTTAAACACACAAATAATGATGATATGGCTCTTATGAAGCCAGAGCAATATTTAATGTTTCCTCTGCCAAGGAAGTATATTGTGTCCATTTATTTTAGGTGTCAAAAAAATACAACTTGTTTAACCTATTTTAGTGTGTGTGTATATAAGTACTTTTTGAGCACATTGAACAATACCACAATAATAATGATAACCGTGATCATTTTGGTCAACATTATTTTATGTGACCATTTTGTTTGTTTTGGTTGTCTGTATTTGAGGGTTCCCCACCCTTCTTAACAGAAACAGAACCTATTGTAATGATTTTGTTTGTAATCTTTTTATTTAAGTACAACATTTTGCTTACGGACAAAGTATATTTTATTTGTATAATTTGTTTGTTTTATTTAACTTGGTATTTAAAAGTTTACATTTCAATTACAATGTTAAAATATACGGGAAATACAAGTTAATTGCATTTATAAGGGTATACTTCATTATTACTATGTATTGTCATTACATCTGTGGTTAATTTGGTCTCATGAAAATAATAGCAATAATATTGTTTACCGGCAATAATTTGTAGGTCATTATATCGTTGAGTAAAATTTGTTATCGGCCCAGGCCTAGTATATACTTATATTCTCGGGATAACATGTAAAGATGATTATACATTTTTTGGTCTGTAAATCATTCAAAGAAAACTTTCAACACAAGTTTAAATGGGCCCTGAGGAAAGTTAAGCTGTTAAAATATGGTTGGGCCATTCCACTGAATCAGTGCAATTTGCATGTTGAAACTCTACAAACGTAAACTTAAGCCCGAGCCGAAAATGTCTTGTCTGTGTAATTGATAGTAACAGAAGTGAGTTTTTAAGCAAATAATTAGCAAATACATGAAATAAGCAACATGACATTTATGCTCATAGCCTGTTGACACTAAGCAATCTACAGTGATTCAACAAAATAATTTGTTTTCAAAATGATCTAATAATTAATTTAGATAACAGAACTGCGCTCTCAATTGTGCGTCTCACATATAGATTGCATCTTAAACATGTAATATTGTGATAGGGCAATACAATTACAATCTCTATCATGTTATAGCTGTTTATCAGATATTGTTTCCATCGGCCATTACTAGTATCCACCAAGAATAATTGTAATGAAGAAGTGTGATTGTGATTTCATAATACATGCACATTAAAGCTCTTGTATTATTCTTTGCATTAATCCTGTTCAAAGCAGCAGTACCTCCAAACTGTCCCAGCCAGCCAAAGAGAAAGAGGACCTCGACAAAACGGATAAGAAGGCGGATGTGGGCAAGCTGACTGAGGCTGACAAGGCCAGCACTGGACGGGTAGGTTTGCCAATTTAGCAACATCTTTACCAACATCAGTTTAGTAGGAGTCTTTACCTCATGCTGAACCGGTCTGTCTTCTCACTCCACAGGTCAAGCTGTCTGTGTTCTGGGCTTATTTTAAAGCCATTGGCTTTCTGTCCTTTGTCAGCATGCTGCTGTTTTTTGCCTATAACCTGCTTTCGCTGTTTTCTAATTATTGGCTCAGTCTCTGGACTGACGACCCCGTGGTGAATGGCACCCAGCCCAATACACAAATGAGACTGGGGGTCTATGGAGCTCTCGGCCTATCCCAGGGTGAGGAGGCACATTTTTATTGTTTGAAATTCAGCCAAAATATTTCATTCTTTCTCTAACAATATTTTTTCCTTAATAATGACCCACTTTTTTCTTGAGCGAGTGTGCTGTGTATTTACCATTCGATTATTAGTCTTTTAATTAACTGCTTACATAAAAAGTGGCGCTTATGTAAGGCTGGACGATTAATACAATTTTGAACTTGATTTCAATTTTGGATTTTCACAAATGTAAACATATTATAATCGAAAAATCGATTAATGGCCCACGCAACATACATGCAAATTCCTAAGCTTGTAAAAGTTAAGCAGATGAGTGAGCATATGAGTGAAAGTGTTATGATCCGCTGCCCGGATCATAGTCTGTTTACGTTTTCGAGTCACTTTCGTGTTTTAGTTGCCATGACAGCAGATTACACTCACCTGCCTCTGGTTAGTGTTCGGGACGCTCACCTGTTTCCCGGGCACTAATCAGAGAGCTATTTAGTCTAGGCCCTGGCCTCATTCGGTCTGGTGGTTTTGTTTTCACCCATGCAACAAGTTACGTTCTCGTTTACGCTCCTAGTCTGTATTGGTACTTGCATCTTTTGGCTACCCTTTTTGTTTTCCGTGCCGTGGGCACCGCGCAGCATATTTTGTCTGCAACTAGAATATATCATTTCTTCTCACCTGCAAGCCACCTCCTGACATCCCTCTGCATCTTGAAAAGACCACCTCTGACATCACAATGCCTCGCCAGCGTAACAGAAAGAAAGAAGTCCACAAGGAATCTCAGCATCTCACCATATTAGCTACTTTTTATTTGACACAACGCTAAGATGCCTAATCAATAATCACTAAACTTAACAAAAAACGAAGGCCATATGATTTCCACTTGAACGCAACCGCAGAGGGAATCACAGAATTGGCCAATAAAACGTAATCCGCTGTTAAACATAGCGGATTATGGAAATTGGCATCAATGTGACTGAAATGTTGTCATTGTGAGGAAAAGGAAGACTTGTTTGTCCGGTACCTCTGTCTCATTCATCCCTGAAACACTAAACCGCTGAATCCTGAACTAATGATGTCGAGATGGCCACTTCAAACACCGACTAAATAAAGGAGCTAAGGCAGGGGTAGGGAACCTGTGGCTCTTTTGATGACTGCATCTGGCTCTCAAATAAATCTGAGCTGACACTGCTTAACACGATAAGTAATGAATAATTTCACTTGTAATCAAAGTGTTAAAAATAACGTGCAAAATATAAAACATGCTCATGCATTTGAATCCATCCGTCCTTTTTTCTACTGCACTTGTTCAAGATGTTGCATTAAGGGTAAGAAGTGATTTATTGATTAGTTTAGGGTTTGCCCTCCCGGGGGTTCTTCAGACCACCAAGCACCAACATGAGAGCCTGTTTCAGGGTTGCAATATTTTTTATTTTTCAATAAGTCTCTCCGTTGCTTTCCAGCAATTGTCTTTTTCTCTTTTGTTCTCCTTTGCACTCTGGCTCCAGCCCCAACCCCCGTCTCTCCCCCTGGCTGCTGCTTATAACAGAGCGACAGGTGATTAGATAACAAGGCCCAGGTGGGCCATTTACGCACCTGTCGCTGATTTCGAGGCCGGTCCTGGCACACCCCACTTCGCTGCAGGCCCGCAGGCCACGCCCCCTCCACAGTTAGCTTCAGAATAACAATGTTATTACAAATAATAAGAGATCTATTATACTCTAGAAATGTTTGTCTTACTTAAAAATGCACACGTTTAGTTGTGTTCAGTGTTAAAAAAAATATTAAATGGCTCTTACGGAAATACATTTTAAAATATTTGGATTCTTGGCTCTCTCAGCCAAAAAGGTTTCCGACCCCTGAGCTAAGGCTAGCAAGAAAAATCCATATACCATAACTCAACCCATCTCATCTGCTTGTGTTGTTGTGAACGACATCACAGATGTAAGATCAATATACAAACAAGTCAAGTCAATTTTATTTATATAGCACGTTTACAACTTTTAAATTGAACCAAAGTTCTTCACAGGTTAAAAAAGCATAGAGCAACAGAAACAGAAAACAAACATTACCATAAACAATGAATGAGCGAAACAAAATAGTGCAAAAAGCAATACGGGAAAAAGGGGTCGAATAAAAAGTAAAACATTTGCTAAATAAAAATCATAGTACGTAATAAAAAGTGCGACAAATAGAAAAAAACTAAAGCGAAGGGGTCGGGGGGTGGGACTAGAAAATGGTGGCCTAGTGGGCAGACTCAGCTCAGTTTGTAGCGAGAAGAGGTAGGTCTTAAGAAGGCTTTTGAAAACCCCAAGGCGCTGGGCTGACCTAATGTGGAGGGGAAGACTGTTCCAGAGCTTTAGGGGCAGCAACGGAAAAGGCTCTGTCCCCTCTGGTCTTTAGCCTGGATCTAGGGACCGCCAACAGAACAGCAGTGCCTCACATTCTCTCCACACTCGTCAAGCTCGTAACATCCGCACACTTCCCCCCCTTTACAATAAAAGCGATGTGCGCAACATCCGTTCTGAGTGCGCTAACTAAATAAAGGTTTTAAAAAGGTACCTTACACAACCATAATGTATTTAAAAATATTATTTATACATTTACAAAATTATAATGCTTTGACTTAAAATACGAGGCAAGATTGTTCAAAAAGATATTGCACCAACAACTGTTAAGATTTTTTCATTTAATTAGCAAGCATTTTATTAAATTGTATTTATGACACAAAAAGCACACATTTAATGGTGGTAAATTTAAGTGTAAAAGGTAAAAACAAACAGAATACACTTTTTTTTAAAACTGAAATTTGTTTTTATTTCACCGTGGTTATTTATTGTTGTTACTATTATTTCTTTACTTATTTATTCGTTACTAGTTTATATACAGTTGTTTTTTGAAATTATATTTAAAGTTGAGTTTAAGTGGTAGGATAAATACTGATGTTTTCAAATCAATCAATCAATCAATCAATCAATGTTGACTTATATAGCCCTAAATCACTAGTGTCTCAAAGGGCTGCACAAACCACTTCGACATCCTCGGTAGGCCCACATAAGGGCAAGGAAAACTCACACCCAGTGGGACGCCGGTGACAATGATGACTATGAGAACCTTGGAGAGGAGGAAAGCAATGGATGTCGAGCGGGTCTAACATGATACTGTGAAAGTTCAATCCATAATGGATCCAACACAGTCGCAAGAGTCCAGTCCAAAGCGGATCCAACACAGCAGCGAGAGTCCCGTTCACAGCGGAGCCAGCAGGAAAACATCCCAAGCGGAGGCGGATCAGCAGCGCAGAGATGTCCCCAGCCGATACACAGGCAAGCAGTACATGGCCACCGGATCGGACCGGACCCCTTCCACAAGGGAGAGTGGGACATAGGAGAAAAAGAAAAGAAACGGCAGATCAACTGGTCTAAAAAGGGAGTCTATTTAAAGGCTAGAGTATACAAATGAGTTTTAAGGTGAGACTTAAATGCTTCTACTGAGGTGGCATCTCGTAACTTTTACCGGGAGGGCATTCCAGAGTACTGGAGCCCGAAATGAAAACGCTCTATAGCCCACAGACTTTTTTTGGGCTTTGGGAATACCTAATAAGCCGGAGTCCTTTGAACGCAGATTTCTTGCCGGGACATATGGTACAATACAATCGGCAAGATAGGATGGAGCTAGACCGTGTAGTATTTTATACGTAAGTAGTAAAACCTTAAAGTCACATCTTAAGTCCACAGGAAGCCAGTGCAGGTGAGCCAGTACAGGCGTAATGTGATCAAACTTTCTTGTTCTTGTCAAAAGTCTAGCAGCCGCATTTTGTACCAACTGTAATCTTTTAATGCTAGACATGGGGAGACCCGAAAATAATACGTTACAGTAATCGAGGCGAGACGTAACAAACGCATGGATAATGATCTCAGCGTCTGGACAGAATGGAGCGAATTTTAGCGATATTACGGAGATGAAAGAAGGCCGTTTTAGTAACGCTTTTAATGTGTGACTCAAAGGAGAGAGTTGGGTCAAAGATAATACCCAGATTCTTTATCGTGTCGCCTTGTTTAATTGTTTGGTTGTCAAATGTTAGAGTTGTATCATTAAATAGAGGTCGGTGTCTAGCAGGACCGATAATCAGCATTTCCGTGTTTTTGGCGTTGAGTTGCAAAAAGTTAGCAGACATCCATTGTTTAATTTCATTAATAATCGCGATTTCAATATCTATCAAAATCATCATCATTACTTTTGCCGTACACTTATAAAGGGATGGCTACATCACCGAGAGGCAGTTTAGCTGAGTTGCTTCTTAGTGCTGCTTGACTGATTGTTTCCTCACCAAGTGTTTAGTCTACATCCGCGTGTGACATCACGGGGCAACAAATGTATCAAAATATGTCACTGTTTGATTTAAAGTAAATTATTACTCGGTAGTATAGACGGAATTCAGTCTGTCCCTAGAAAAGTACCAAATTCGATACTCGTCCCTTCGCTGAGGTTTGTGTCAGTGTTTGTCAAAATGGACACTCACTAATACTCTCCCACACAAACATGCATACACTCTACTATATTTATATATCCTCTCATCTTTGTGGCCGTATTTATGCTGACGTGTGTGTGTGTGTGTGTGTGTGTGTGTGTGTGTGTGTGTGTGTGTGTGTATGTATATATATATATATATATATATATAAGTTGCCATTTAAACTACACATTTGTGTTGCAGGCGTGGCAGTTTTTGGCTACTCTCTGTCCATGTCCATTGGGGGCATCCTGGCTTCTCGCTATCTTCATCAGTCCATGCTCTACGACGTCCTCCGCTCGCCCATGTCCTTTTTCGAGCGGACCCCCAGCGGCAACCTTGTCAATCGCTTTGCCAAGGAGATAGACACCATTGACACTGTGATCCCCAGTATTCTTAAAATGTTCTTGGGCTCCCTGTTCAACGTGTTGGGCTCTTCTGTTGTCATCCTGATTGCGACACCATTAGTAGCAATAGTCATTCCCTTCCTTGGACTGCTGTACTTTTTTGTGCAGGTTAGTTCTATTAAGTGTTCTTTCTCTTTTGCTTTTCCACAAAAGGGCTAATGGCATACTGCTATATGAGAGTCTGACTTTTTAACCACTCTGTGCAGAGGTTTTACGTGGCATCCTCACGCCAGCTTAAGCGCCTGGAGTCGGTCAGCCGGTCGCCCATCTACACCCACTTTAATGAAACACTACTGGGCACGTCTGTCATCAGAGCTTTTGGGGAACAAAAGCGCTTTATCCAAGAGAGCGACCAGAGGGTTGACTACAACCAGAAGGCCTACTACCCAGGCATTGTGGCAAACAGGTTAGGAGACATCTGATCTATCGAAAAGAAAAGAAAATAAAAAAATATGTCCTTAATTCATTGTGAGCCGTTACAGATGGTGTCAGTCAAGCTTGTAGTTATAAGCCTTTTTTTTTGTTACCAGTTGCATTTCTGTATATACTTTGGACATTGGTTGTGGGAGAGGAAAAAATACACCTTTGCTCCAGTTAGTAACAAAGGCTACCTACTAGGGCTGTGAATCTTTGTGCTCCACACAATTCGATATGATTCTTGGGGGTAACGATTCGATTCAGAATCGCTTCTCGATTCAAAAAACGATTCTCGATTCAAAATCTATATTTTTTTAATAACATTAGGTGCCAGTTTTATGATTAACTACATTCCTCCATAAAATGAAGAGCTCTAATCAATTTCGGTGTTACTTAGAATATATATGTTTTTGTTTAGTAAAATTCTACCCAAAAATGATGTAAAGTTACGGTATATAAGGCAACAAAAGAAGTATCCACCATTGTTGTTTTCAAAAGTAAATCTGTACAGCAGATATAGCATCTCCATTAACAATTCGATTTGCCTGACAAAAAATTTTTTTTTAAAAATAACATAATATAAAAAAAATATATATATATGTATGTATACGGTATATACAGTACATACATACATATATAGGGACATTTGCTAGCGAACACACCAGTCTGAATCTCCTCACTCATCTTTACACTGGTGTATACATTGACCTGATTATTATTTATATACAGTACTTCAAAATAGCCACCCTATGCTCTGGTTACTGCTTTGCACACTCTTGGCATTCTCTTAATGAGCTACAAGCACAACTGAAGTGAAAACCATTTCAGGTGAGTACCTGAGCTCATCGAGAGAATGCCAAGAGTGTGCGAAAAAGTAATCCGCAAGGGGTGGCTATTTTGAAGAAACTGGAATATAAAACATGTTTCCAGTTATTTCATCTTTTTTTGTTAAGTACATAACTCCACATGTCTTCATTCTTAGTTTTGAGGCCTTCAGTGACAATCTACAATGTAAATAGTAATGAAAATAAAGAAAACACATTGAATGAGAAGGTGTGTCCAAACTTTTGGCCTGTACTATATATCATATATATATATATATATATATATATATAGCGACCAACTCATCATGTTCACCGTAAATATACTGTAAGTGGGCCGACTTGAGTTGACGTCGACATACAGCCATGGTCAAAAGTTTACATACACTTGTAAAGAACATAATGTCATGGCTGTCTTGAGTTCCCAATAATTTCTACAACTCTTATTTTTTTGTGATATTCTGTTTGGAGGACATACTTGTTTGTCTCAAAAAACCTTCATGAAGTGTGGTTCTTTTATGAATTTATTATGGGTCTTCTGAAAATCTGCTGTGTCAAAAGTATACATACAGCAATGTTAATATTTGGTTACATTTCCCTTGGCAAGTTTCACTGCAATAATGCGGTTTTGGTAGCCATCCACAAGCTTCTGAATTAATTTTCTCCTCCTCCTCTTGACAAAATTTGGGGCAGTGCAGCTTAATTTGTTGGTTTTCTGACATGGACTTGTTTCTTTAGCATTTTCCACACATTTAAGTTAGGACTTTGGGAAGGCCATTCTCAAACCTAAATTCTAGCCTGGTTTAGCCATTCCTTTACCACTTTTGACGTGTGTTTGGGGTCATTATCCTGTTTGAACACCCAACTGCGCCCAAGACCCAACCTCCGGGCTGATGACTTTAGGTTGTCTTGAAGAATTTGGAGGTAATCCTCCTTTTTCATTGTCCCATTTACTCTCTGTAAAGCACCAGTTCCATTGGCAGCAAAACAGGCCCAGAGCATAATATCATGACACCACATGGACAAAGATAAGACCTTCTGGAGGAAAGTTCTGTGGTCAGATGAAACAAAAATTGAGCTGCTTGGCCATATTACCCAGCAATATGTTTGGAGGAGAAAAGGTGAGGCCTTTAATCCCAGGAACACCTTCCTACCGTCAAGCCTGTCTTACTCCCAATGGAACTGGTGCTTTACAGAGAGTAAATGGGACAATGAAAAAGGAGCATTACCTCCAAATGACCCAGCAGATGTGATCACATTTTCAGTAGACCCATAATTAATTCATAAAAGAACCAATCTTCACGAATGTTTTTGTGACCCACAAGTATGTGCTCCAATCATATCACAAAAAAATAATAATTGTACAAATTATCGGAAGTTCAAGACATCCATGACATTATGCTCTTTACAAGTATATGTAAACTTTTGACCCCGACTGTAAGTATTCACAGCCTTTGCTCAATACTTTGTTGCTACACCTTTGGCAGCAATTACAGCCTCAATTTTTTTTTAATGCAATGCCACGAGTTTGGCATTCATCTTTCGCCTATGCCTCTTTGCCCATTCCTTTTGCAGCACCTCTCAAGCTCAGTCAGGTGTGATGGGAAGCATTGTTTTTTTTCATCCTGGATGTCTCTTATATACTATGAACATGCTTCTCCCGCATGCTTTCGGCCTCGGGCTGCTCAGTTGATTTTGGGAGAGGTAGATCATTTTCAGACCGGCCAACGCAGAATCCCAAGAAAAAAACTACACTCACTAAGTTTGCGTTGGATACCGTCAAACGTTACGTAATTATTTTGAGGAGTTTGAAACTGCAATATCATTACATCTATTATCATTAGGGGTGTAACGGTACACAAAAATTTTGGTTCGGTACGTACCTCGGTTTAGAGGTCACGGTTCGGTTCATTTTCGGTACAGTAAGAAAACAACAAAATATAAATGTTTTGGTTATTTATTTACCAAATTTGTAAACAATGGCTTTATCCTTTTAACATTGGGTACACTATAATAAGTCTGCCCACGTTAATCCACATTAAACTGCCTCAAGTTGTGGCTTAGATTAAATAAAATTACAAAACCTTTCTTCTACATATAAAAAGTGCAACATTAAACAGTTTCAAGTCAACTCATCATGCTTAATTTATTACAGCATTTGAGAAGCCTGTAGTTGGCTTTTATTATGTAAATGTTATATTTTTGTCAACATGTGATAGCAGGGACCCTGCCATTCAAAACTAGGCTGCTACATTACTAATGATTAATGTAACTATAGCTGAAAAAATAGTACAAAAGCAATAGGAGAGACTATTCATCCCTGAAGACCATTGAGTTCAATGAAATAACAGACAGACAGGGTTTTGCTGTCCCTAACACACACGCGCACGCACACACGCATACGCACGCACACACAGCACAATGAGCTAACGTTACGCTAAAAGCTAATTAGCCTTCACCACAAGCCAGAACTGCGAGCGAGCTAGCTGCAGTTTAAGTTTCTAGAAAGTCAACGGGCTCATAGTAATGTTTAGAAAGTAGTTGACTTGTAGTTGACTTGGAAGTGTTTTTTATAATTTGGGGAGTGTACGCTGCTAAACACATCTGCTCGACGCTAAAGCATTGACAACATGCGTTCTGAATACGCACTGCTGATTGGCTGTTACATCGCTCTGAATACGCACTGCTGATTGGCTTTGTATGTAACCAATCAGATGGTTGTGTGGGCGGGACAATGCTGGGTGCTTACTGCTCAGACAGAGGCAGAAAGCATTGCGGCTTGTGAAGACTTTCAAACTCGTTCGGTACGCCCGCGTGCCGAACCAAAACCCACATACCGAAACGGTTCAATACAAATACACGTACCGTTACACCCCTAATTATCATAATAATGAATTTGTGCTAGATATTGATTGATCGGTAGCATTACATTTTGGGAGTAAATCTTTGTACGATAAAAACTCTTTCTCACTAATAAACGCTGCGTACCCTCTAGTAACCGACATTTGAGGACTTTTGACTCACCACTGTTTCGTCCACAGATGATAGAATAGTGGGGAAGTCGGCTTGGAGTGGAACTCTTTAGAAAAACTTTCATTTCTAATCATTTTTTTGTTGTTGTTTATGTGCAGATGGCTGGCAATTCGTCTGGAGTTTGTTGGCAACTGCATTGTGTCATCTTCAGCCTTGTTTGCGGTCATAGCCAGAGATAAACTCAGCTCAGGTATCGTGGGTCTGTCTATCTCCTACGCCCTTCAGGTAAGTTTAGCCATGCAAGTTGTACTTTCATACAATTTGCTATTCAAATTATAATGCGTCAAACCTGCTCTCGATGTTGCACAATATTAAGTAGTGATGTGCGATACCGCAGAGTTTTCCCCCCAATATATACCAAGTAAAATTCAGGCTGGTTTAACATAAATAAAAATGAAAGAAAAAAGGGAATAACTAAAACTAATAATTAATGATAATGTACGTAGTCACCTATAACTCAAAGTGTTGTCTTTAAATATACATCATGTCTGTTTTTAGCATTTTTTTCAAATAAAAAAATATCAAAATGAGCCCCCTCATACTTGACATTTCAGTATGCGGCCCTTGGTGGAAAATGTTTAAACACCCCTGATTATACAATATTAGAAGCTCTCAAAATACAAATTAAATGCACTTAAAATATAAAGAAAGTTCAGTTAGTTTTATTTATTTTGTAATGATCTCACATATGGATTCATTTAAAAAAAATTACAACCATAAAACACTGTTAGATATGGAACTGAACATTAATATTATCGGTTGTGGAGTTAAACAACCATGTTATTTTTATTAAATGATTACATAGGTAAAAAAATATAAGAATAAAAGCAAAACAGTCGGTATGTAATGAGAAAAAGCTGGAAAGTTTTAACTAATAATAATAATTATAATAATATACTTGGTTACCTAGAATAAATAGATGACTGTTTTTTTCTTTTTTAGCATTTTTTTTAAATAAAAACATATCAATATAGCTCCCGCATACTTTGACTTTTCAGTATGCAGCCCTTGGTGGAAAAGTTATTTTATAGTCAGAGATCGACATAACTTTGTTTTTCAGTCATTGGAATTAATTAAGTTAATGTGAGGGAAAGTGCTCAGAATAAGAAGCGCATGGTATTTATTGTTTAAGAAATTTAAATTTACGATTTAAGAAATAAATCATCAAAAAAAAATGGTTGAGCGTATCACTGTGTCGTCCGTACCATACTGATGCGGAATGAGTCGTAAACACCAGCCAAGGACGTTAAAATAATATCTAAATGGCAGACATATACCCATGAAAATATGAAGAAGCTGCTGATGGTGGGTTCGACAGAGAAGCGGCTTGAAGGAGATACCGGCTCTCCAAGTACATTATTACTACATTACTTCATAAAACTACTGTGGTCTTTTATAGTATATTCTATAGTATATTTTGTTATTAAATATTTCTCATCTGAAAGTATTTTTTTCTTATTAAAAGGCAAATTACGTGTTAAAATTATTGTGTTTGAGGATGCCAAGCAACAACTGAATTAATTGTAAGTCATTTTAATGAGGGACGCTGTTTTGAAATGCAAGTGTTTTAAGGTAACAGCTGCTTTATAGAGCCAATTAAACTTGAATGCCGAAGCATCACTGTATATTTAAAGAAAAACACAGCCTGGATGTCAGGTTTTCATTATAAACATTGATATTTTAATGTTTTTTTCCCTTACATTACACGTCTTTGCTTTTCTGTCCACCTTTTAAAATTGTCTTTTTAGCATAGCTCCAACCTGCAATAATACAAATCTACGGGTGACAATGTCCCTTGAACACCCTTGCTTTTTGACCATTAAGTAGGATTTTGACAAAGCTTAACCCATTTTTACTATAACAATCTACAAGATTAATATAGGTTGCCTCTCTCTCTTCCCTTTCATCTTTCGGTATTCCTTCTTTTTTTTATTACATTTATTTAATAATTTTTTTTAAATCTTTCTAGCTATCATTATGTATACGTCTTGTTGCATTTGAACAACTGTATTGTTGATAATAGAGGTAAACTATTGGTTTTGTTCATGATCAATAGCGCTTTTTCTATTGGTATTTGTATTGCTCCAGTTTTAGTGTAAAAATGCTCATTGTCATTACTATATTATTATTTATTTCGCCAGCTGCTTATTTGCTATCACTTTTACGATCACATTTGTACATATTGTATGTGCTGGTGTTGTTCTATTGTTGTTGTTATTATTATTGTTGTATTTGCTGTTGTTGTTTTTGTCTCCCTCTTTTCCCCACAATTTCCCCCTCTGTCTTCCTTTTTTTTTTCTCTTTCTATCCCCTCCTGCTCCGGCTGCACCAAAATGATAATATAAATGAATTTAATAAAGTCAAATTCAAATAAGGCAACAAGAGAAGTATCCTACACTTCTCTTTTGTAAAGTAAATCTGAACAGCCGATATGGGCATTTACATCAACTATATGATTTGCCTTAGATGCTGGACAGGACGAAGAAAAAAAAAAGGATTTTGGCGCGCAAAATGGTTTTCCATTTAGCCTACCAAAGCTTGGCTTCCCAGATTTTTTCTTGGTCCCTTGGCGGCAAAAGGTTTGGGCACCACTGCCTAGACGCTTGTATGATGTAAATCTAACTTTTTATGTGTGGAGACTGTTTGACATAAACTTGGTTTAGGTTCAACATAAGTACATGAGGATAACTTCAATCGCTATGTGGCTTTCCTGTCTCATGTGCAGTTGACAACCTCTCTTACCTGGCTGGTCAGGATGTCTTCTGAGGTGGAGACCAACATAGTGGCTGTGGAGAGAGTGAAAGAGTACAGTGACACAGAGAAAGAGGTACAATTAATCATTGTATTGCTATTGTTATATAAAGAGTTATGCATAACAAAAAAACTTTTTTTAGGGTTGTCCCACCGAATCATGAGAAAAGTGCAAAAATGGTGCAAATAAATCTTCTTTTAGAAGTTGTATTAATAGTGCAGTCTTTTTTATTTGTGTGTACAATATTAAACAATCGGCCTATAAACTTATTTTTCCAGTGTAGTACTCTGTAATTTTGTGTCCCCTAACCAGAGAGAATTCATTTTTTGGTGGTATAAAAAAATAATTACTTTATATTTATAATAAAATAGTTTGTAACATTAAGAAGTAAAATTACATACCATATTTCCCTGAATAGCCGCCGGTCATGTAATATGCGCCTGCCTTGAATTACTGCCGGGTAAAACTGTCCATCCATCCATTTTCTACCGCTTATTCCCATTCGGGGTCGCGGGGGGCGCTGGCGCCTATCTCAGCTACAATCGGGCGGAAAGCGGGGTACACCCTGGACAAGTCGCCACCTCATCGCAGGGCCAACACAGATAGACAGACAACATTCACACTCACATTCACACATTAGGGCCAATTTAGTGTTGCCAATCAACCTATCCCCAGGTGCATGTTTTTGGAAGTGGGAGGAAGCCGGAGTACCCGGAGGGAACCCACGCATTCACGGGGAGAACATGCAAACTCCACACAGAAAGATCCCGAGCCTGGATTTGAACCCAGGACTGCAGGACCTTCGTATTGTGAGGCAGACGCACTAACCACTCTGCCACCGTGAAGCCACTGCCGGGTAAAACTGGCTCCCCAAATTTGTGGGGAGCCACAAATGTTCTAAAAAAAAAAAGATTGTCTGTTGTAGCACTTACAATAACAGTATCGCTAATGCAGTCATTTTCAAAATGGCGGAGGAGTTTTTTTACTTTTACTGTGTGGGAACCAGGGGTCTTGTTCCACAGCCATACAGATCACACTAATGGTTGTGATATAAACAACTTTAACACTCTTAATAATATGCGCCACACTCAGTGAACCCACATCAAACACATTTCTGGAGAACATTGGCTCTGTAACACATTATAAACGCAACATAACACTTACCCAGAAAGCAATGCATCCACGACTCCTGGCTACACCATACACTCGATGGCACCAAACCCCGCCTCCCTCCCCCCTCTTCTCCGTGCGTTGGTTGAGGTGGGCGGGGTTGGGGGCGCGTGTATAATACAGCCAAGAGTCACGGATGCACGGCATCATGGGTAATTTCTATGCTGCGTTTATAATGTGCCACATAGCCAATGCTCTCCAGAAATGTGTTTGGTGAGGGTTCACAGAGTGTGGTGCATATTAGTAAGAGTTTTGAAGTTGTTTATATCACAACCATCAGTGTAAAAGGTATGGCTGTTGACCAAGTATGCATTGCAATCTTGTACATGAAGCAGCGAAATGCATGTGTCCGGTCGGCACGCAGACAGCATGGTGTAAAAGTGGGCGCGATGACTTGCTGTAGAGCAGTGGTCCCCAAGCACCGGGCCGCGAACACAGAAAAAAAATTTATTATTATTTTTTTTTAATCACACTCAATTTTTTACTGCATGTCATTGGTTTGCGCAGGGGTGAGAAGAGGTTTTAAAGTTATTAGCGCCTGCTTACTTTTACCGCATGCTTTGAATAAGCGCAGGACTGAGAAGATATTTTAAATTAATTAGCGCTCCGGCGGCTATTCAAGGAAATACGGTAACTAAAATTATGCGCAAATAAATAGTTAACTAAAACAAAGTTAAATGGGAACTGCACTTTTTTATGAATTTTGTCCGTCGCTTACAATCCTAATGTAAGACAAGAACACGTTTTTTCATTTTTAATGCATTCTATCTCGTAAACAAACACTAGCAAAAGTCAGCTAAGAATGGAGCCAATGGAAGTCACCTTTTGCCACCTATAAAGCGCCCCAGAAAAAAAAAAATCCAAAATCCTGCATGGGACAGATCTCGGTGGGTAGAGTGACCGTGCAAGGAACTTGAAGGTTCAGGTTCGATCCCCGCTTCCGCAATCCTAGTCACTGCCGTTGTGTCCTTGGGCAAGACACTTTACCCACCTGCTTCCAGTGCCACCCACACTGGTTTAAATGTAACTTAGATATTGGGTTTCACTATGTAAAGCGCTTTGAATCACTAGAGAAAAAGCACTATATAAATATAATTCACTTCCATCAATGTTTTATATGCATGCTGTAAGTATACATGTAATGTAGTAACAGCATATTCATAATAACATGTAATACTTATGTATTCTGCTCATTTTAAGCATATGGCGGTGCATTCATTTCACAGACGCCTCACAAAGTTCGCTTTTGTCATCAACAACACTACTTCTACTCACGGCAAACTTCATGAGAGTCAACAAAGACTGCTTTGGGACAAATTATGATCCAGAAAAAAAATGTTTTTTAATCTGAATATACGGAGGATGAGCTACAAGCGTTAGAAGCTATGTATTAAACAGATGCAGTTTTCGTAAAAAGCATTGTGCAACAGTATTGCTTAGTGCTAAATAAGAAATATAGACTATAAACTTCACAAAACAATCACTTTCTGTACAATGTCTACTCTCACTAGGATGCTGACTGATGAAATGTTCATATATTTCTGTTTAAATTAAGAATTAATCATAATCCTCAAAAAGGATGAAACGTTACCGCAAACAAGCGTCTGTGTCTTTCTCGCCATCTAAGTTAAATGTCAAAGTTGACCAACTTCTCAGCTTACGGCCACATCCTTCTACTACACAAGTGAGAGGCATGATTTGTAAGGTAGAATAAACTTTCACCAGCTCACAGGCGATGCAGCAGCTCACCGGCTCAGTGTGTCAATATTGCATCATAAGCTCGTTAGCTCTCTTTGATACCAGCACATCTAAAAAAAAAAGATTGTCTGTGGTAGCACTTACAATAACAGTATCGCTAATGCTTGGTTAATATTCTGGTCACGAGATGTCGAATGGAGTATTGTTAGTGATTTTTGGATGTTTTTTAAAGGTCTTTATGCATTAGATGCATTGTTAGCCACCATGTACTTGGAATGCATAAAAACATATGTGTTCTTGTCTAACATGGGGATTGTGAATGATAAGCACATTTTTTAAAAAGTGCAGTTTCTCCTTAAAGTGCTGTTTTTTGTGGATTATAATAAAGATGTGTAAATTTTAACTCGTTTGACAAGTCTGAGCAGTTTTACCATTCTCCACCAAATGCGTTACATATACAGTATCTTTCATATCACACAAACGTCCGTGGCCATTTTGTGAGAATTCAAAGGTCATATGTTAAAGAACTAATAAAAGGAGATAATAGCTCAATGACCAATTATAAATTACAAAGCCAGAAAATTAAGAATATACGCTTTAAAGATTTACTAAGCTACATAAAAGTGGAATTACAGGTTCAATATTATACCATGGTCATCTCCACTAATGTAATGTGTCTTCTTTTCTTGGGGACTAACAGCAGATTGTACATTTATTTAGTTTTAGTTCATTCTGTTTTAGTTTGAAACTGCACAAAAAAGTAATTTATAAGGAACAGGTGACTAGATTTTGAGAGTGATCCGGATAATTTTTACTACGTTGCCTTACGTTTGTATTACAAGGCTGAACTTTTTAATGTTTTTATGATGGCGGATCCCCCGCCCCGCCTCCATCCACAGAGAAAATTACACTGGATGACTCACAGGAGTGGTCAATCTGTTTTGTTGTTTTTTTTGGTCCGCTACAGAACAAACAAAAGCAAGTTAAGAGCGGATTTTCATTAAACTTTCAGGAAATGTCAGAAATAGAATAAAAAACAATGGATTCCATTTTCAATGTCTGGTTTCAAGACTTCTTTTAAGGATTTTTTGTGACTGGGACATAGGGCCTGGTGGAGGTCTGTGCTCTCAGATTGCTTTTGTAGTTTTTAAGTATGCATTTTATCATCATTACCAGGCTGAGTGGAGGCACGAGCCATCCAACCTTGATTCCGGCTGGCCCACTGAAGGATGCATCACCTTTAAATGCTTTGGCCTGCGATACCGCCACGATCTGGACCTGGCGATCCGCAACATCACTGCCAGCATCAAGGGTGGAGAGAAGGTGTGCCATTGTGCTTGTAAATTCCCAGTTATACTTAAGTAGATACTCACAGAAAGATGCAAGCTAATTTTCTTGTAAAATCTTTTAAAACATAAAGAATGCTATTGGTGGGTAGATATATAATAAGGAAATGTATTTAATAATATAGTTATATATATTTTTTATCAAATCATTATTTTAAATACCAGTAAATAAATAATTTTAATTAATTACAAAATATTATATAAGGTGACCCAAAAAGTCTGAACACAGCCAAAAATGCATATATGTTATATAATTATTGAAAGATATACTGTATATATATTTCACATTTTTAATTTACTGTTGAACACTACTGTTGTAAAGACGGAGCACACTGGACGACAATTAAAAATCAGTTCATCTGATGGAGTAGTATTGTTATTTGTTTTGTAATAGTATTGTTAGTTGTTTTTCCCCACATAATCATCATCGTGTCGACTAAAATATTTTCAAAATCTTCCTTCAAGGTGGGAATTGTGGGACGCACTGGAGCAGGAAAGTCATCCCTAACGTTGGGGCTTTTCAGGATGATCGAGGCAGCTGAGGGACAAATTTTCATTGATGGGGTGAACATTTCTGAGCTGGGCCTTCATGAGCTCCGCTCCAGAATCACCATTATACCACAGGTGAGTGCTTAACAGTGGGGGGAAAAAAAAAAACATGTTGTCGGATTTCAAACAAAAAGTTTTCAATGTACTCCTTTCTAACCAAGTCACATTTGACTGTGACACAAAAGCATCTGCTGTGTGGAAAATAGCATGAGATGTGACTGACAGCAGCTGCGGTTAAATGTGTTCACTGTGTTGCTAGTGCTAGTTAATAAAACGAAAGTGAAAGTGCAGCAGTATCTCTCTTTGGCCAAAAGCGGGAGATTATATTAATGTAGTGTACAAACCTTTAGATCACCCTAAATATGTATTTTTGTGTACTATGTCTCTGTGTACAAACATTGATTCATTTTGGGTCTTGCTGGCAGCCATTTTTTTTTTTTGCTCGTTTTGAAGAGACTGAGGAAGCCTACTTTGTACCAAAGTAAGTTTTTAATTGTGATGAGAATCGACTTTTCTCGAAAAAGATAGCAAAGCAGACTTATTTCACTTATTTCTCGTTCAGCGGTGCCTCTTACAAGAGAACACACACACAGACCCATGCCTCCTCCCTTCTCTGTCTGCTCTTTCTGTCCTCTTGTGAACTTCTTATTTGACGATGTTATTGTACTATAAGTGAATTTTACTTTTTTAAATGTTAAATATTGTAGAAATATAGTTGCTCCAGTGAAGGATTTTTGTGATTTCTGATCGTTTGTGGGATCACCAAAGGGACCTTTGTGTATGCGTGTTGGTGTTGGCAGAGCAGCACATACCATGCAGTTGAGCTTGGTTAATAAAGAGATGGTTAATAATTACTTCCTTATGTTTGTTTGATATACAAACCTTAACTAAAATATATACTTTTGTCGAGGCTGGAACCTGTTATTCATATTTACGTTGTTTCTCTTGGACAAATGTGCTTCACCCTACGAACTTTTTGATTTACGAAACTTGTTTATAACCAATTAAGTTCGTAAATCAAGATTCCACTGTAATGACATGAGTAACGCTGTTATTCTAAACACTGGAAGTGATGGACACTTACCACCCTCAATATTTGCCATCTTGTTTACGTTGCGAAAAAGGAGGGATTACTAGGGGTGTCAACTTTTCACCTTAATTACAGTGACTTAATTAAAGTAATATTTAGCGTGTTATATTTTTTCATGGTGTTATCATTTTTAATCTCTAATATTACTGTTTCTGTGTGCGAGTTGCCTTGTCATCACCTTGTGCTTGACTAGCAGTATGTCGCACAAAGATAATATGTAGCCAAAGTGAAAAAGAGGTTTAACTCTGTCACTAGTTAACCATGTGATGTTAGTGGCTTTAAATAAGATGTATTATATCTAACAAACAGTGTGAAATGTTAATATTAAACCTAAAGACATATGAAAAGTGTTTAAGTTCTGAATTATCTCTTGTTTTTAGCAAAGAATAGACAATGGTTATTCTTTAGCGTAACTCAAATCTATTACACAAGATATAGGGAAAGGGTGTCACTTTCAAGTGTGTTTTAACCCACATTAAGCTGACTTTATATTGTAATAACACATCTGTGCATCAATATAGCGATATATTTCATGTACAAGGACGTGTGCATTATATTCAAAATTAGAGCACACTTACATGAAGGAGAAAGTTCTTTTAACCTCTCGTTCATGTGATAAGGCGCAAGCACACCTCATCTGAAATGAATGAAACAATTACTTGTTAGTAAATATCTTCATGTTCTGCAACATGATATTGCACTTTGATGTCCGTGTACAGGAAAGGAAAGCCAGTCAAAGCCAACATTTCCTCCGTTGGAAATGTTTTACAAAGTCTAATCTAATTGTGACATTTCTTTATTTAATGTGTTCTCTTGAGTCACTGTTGTTAAAATATGTTAGCATTTTGATTGATGGGTCTTTTTTATGTTTCTGATGTTATCTGAAACAGAGGAAAATAAACAAGTCCAACACTCAATAGTTGTTGCTCAGAACATTGTTAGTTCTGTTCTTTGTTTGCAGTAACTTCAGCACTTTATATGGACCTATTTTTTTATTCTAGTACATAAGAGAGATATTGTATTTGTTCAAATCCGTTTGAAAAAATAAATTTCTATTTAAAGCCACTTTTTGTTTATTCATCTTAATAATGTAATTGATTTGAATGAAAAAACTCAAATTGAGGTGTTTTTTTTTTAGCATTTTTTATGTGTGATTAAAAAACAGATTACAGTAAGTACAGATCATTAATTAATCACATTTTTTTTGTTTTAATCACTTGACTGCAGTAGGGATTACCAAACAAAATCATCAACAGCGACCTTATTTAAAGCCGGGGCTACAGGCGAACGAAAGGAAGTACTAACAAATTAATTATAATGTAATTATTGTACAAGTGGGGGCGGTAGTAAAGCTTGCAGGTCAATCACTCTGTCGACTGGTTGCAATTCAAGAAGGAGCAACAAAATAGCATAGGGCACACACCACAGTGCACACAGAATCCTTATTGAAGTGTACTGATGGCACTGTTCGATTTAAGGCTTATTATATATGTTCTTTTCCTTCCTCAGGACCCAGTTCTGTTTTCAGGCTCACTGAGGATGAACTTGGACCCGTTCGACACCTACTCTGATGAAGAAATATGGAAAGCGTTGGAGTTCTCGCATCTGAAAAACTTTGTGTCCGGCCTGCCAGACAAACTCAGCCACGAGTGCAGTGAAGGGGGAGAGAATCTCAGGTAAAACCTTTTTCTAAAACAAGCTTGTTAGATGAGGCGGAAAATCCACACGCTTATAAAATGGAACTTGTTTATATCGACTTGACTACAATAACTATAAAACTTTCCTGCATACACGGAACTTTCTTCCGGTGACTTATTGCTTATGATGTCATGTCCGTTTTTCTTTTTCGCGGTTTAACTGACATTATGGTCAAGCAGCTTGAGAAATGCATTAAAACAAGTGAGAATGAGTGTAGAGTTTGAGCAGAAAAGGCCATATTGCTGATCGCTCTTGGCTGTTCCAGTCATTTAAATAGAGAGAAAGGAAAGAGCTGTCATAGAGTGCTGAAAGAGGTGGTTGATAAAGGTAATAAAGTCAGGGAAAAACAAAAGTGTGTCGAAGGAAATGGCTCTTAAAAATATCACTTTCGTCTTCTTGTGGAGTACAATTGAACCATGCTCGTGTCTGCAGTGATCACTTTGTAAAATGTTTGTTTAAACATTTCTGTGATCCAATCAAGTTTATTATCTACCACAGGGGTCGGGAACCTTTTTGGCTGAGAGAGCCATGAAAGCCAAAGATTTTAAAATGTATTTCCGTGAGAGCCATATAATATTTTCTAACACTGAATACAACTAAATGCATGCATTTTTTATTAATAAAAACATTTGTAGATTACAAGTCTCCTATTTTTTTGAATAACATGTTTTATCCTAAAGCTAACCAATAATAAATAAAATACTTCTAATCAATAATGTGACTTCTTGAACAGGTGCGGTAGGAAATGGATGGATGGATTAAAATGCATATATTTTGAACGTTATTTTTAACACTGTAGTTCCCAGCAAAATTATTCATTACTTATTGTGTTAAGCAATGTCAGCTAAGATTTATCTGAGAGGCAGATGCAGTCATCAAAAGAGCCACAAAAGAGCCTACTCTACCATTTTAATATTGTTTTAGAGCAGAATTAAACGTGAAGAAATGACACAAGATTGCATTAGTTTGTGTTCTGTTGTGGATGCTATGCCTAAATAGAACTAAAAATACCTGCTTGTGCAAATAAACTAACGTCATATTAAGACCTTGTAATAAATATTGTGATTGTTGGTCCGTATTGTTGATGTTGATTTTCATAACAGAAACTAAAATCTTAGTTGTTATTGTGCAGGAATTCACGGGCGCGGCCACCGCTGCTGTTCACTGCTCCCCTCACTTCCCAGGGGGTGAACAAGGGGATGGGTCAAATGCAGAGGACAAATTTCACCACACCTAGTGTGTGTGACATTCATTGGTACTTTAACTTTAACTTAATGATTCTTAGACTATTCCAAAAAAATAACAGATATTTTATTTTTATTTTATAGGGTTTTGGTTTTCTTCTTTTTTATCTGTCTTGTCCAGCTATTTGGGCAAATCATTATCGATGACCATATCAGATTTACTTTAGAAAGGGAAGTGTTGGATACTTCCCATGTTGCCTTATTTGTATTTGACTTTATTAAATGTTTGGGTAGAATTTTATTAAAACCATTTTTCTTTTAAGTAATATAGACATTTTTCAGAGCTATTTATCTATTTAAATTGATTAATTATGTTGCTAATATGTTATATGCAAAAGAGCGCAGATGAGTTTGTTTTTTTTATTGCACAAGTTAAGTGTGATTTTAATGTTAATAATGTGTATTTATTGGGAAAAAAACAAGATTATAGCAAGCGGAAACATTTTATTTTTTTGCAACTATTTTCCCTAAAACATGCATTTAGGTTATAAAGTGTATTTCGTCAAATTAATCAAACTAATTGAGAGAATTTTCGATTACTAAGTTAATCGATAGCTGCGGTACTAATCAGTTTATAGGAAGACGTTTTTTATGACGTCTCCACACTTACTCGCTGCACGTATACGTCATACCACTATTACTATCAGCATTATGTTAGATCAACTATGGACTGGACTTTCACAGTATTATGTTAGACCCACTCGACGTCCATCGCATCCGGTCTCCCCTAGAGGGGGGTGGGGTCACCCACATCTGCGGTCCTCTCCAAGGTTTCTCATAGTCATTCACATTCACGTCCCACTGGGTTGTGAGTTTTTCCTTTCCGTTTTGATGTCTCTGAACCGAGGATGTCCTTGTGGCTTGTGCAGCTCTTTGAGACACTTGTGGTTTAGGGATATATAGATAAAGATTGATTGTTTAACCTTTCGTAACTTGTAACCTGTTTTGAAAAGCTTTTGTTATAATTCATATATTAAATTATATAATGCGAGAGTCAATTTGAATCTGGAATCGATTCTGAATTGAATCGTCACCCCAAGAATTGGAATCACATTGAATTATAAGTTGTTGTAAGATGTACATCCCCACTGATGAGTATGTACACCTAGACGCCAGGTTGTCGACATAAGCGGGTTTCACTCTATCACGTACATCCAACTTTATCAGTGCATCTGTGTGTTTTTCCCCCATCTAGCGTGGGTCAGCGACAACTGCTTTGCCTGGCCAGAGCATTGCTCAGAAAGACCAAGGTTCTTGTCTTAGACGAGGCCACAGCTGCTGTGGACATGGAGACTGACAACCTGATCCAAACAACCATCCGCTCTCAGTTTGACGGATGCACTGTCCTTACCATCGCTCATCGCCTGAACACCATCATGGACTACACAAGGTACCATTTACCATAGTATATAATACATACAGTGGTACCTCCATTTTTATGCCAATGGGTCCATTATAGAGTAACTCATATGTAAAGGGATTTCACATGCGTAACAATTTCAATTTTATTGATCTGTTACGGAAGCCCAAAACAATTTTCCCCCCAAAAATTAGAATAATTATGGTTTTTGCACATAGAAAATATTTCAAAATTCATGTAAATGGATCAATGAACATTTAAAATCTAATTCACCTTTTATTGAAGACTAGAGGACGATGAGCGGTGAGAGCGCAGGGGAAGGACAAGGGAATAGTGCCCTATTTTCATTGTTTAGCTCAGGGGCCACATTGGCTTTTGAAATTGTCAGACGGGCCGGGCGAGCACATGATGCATTTCAAAGCATATCTTTTGGAACTAAGAGTAGGCTTCTCAAACATGGGCGATTGTAATCATAATACATCTATTACATAAAGCTACTATATTCAACAGTAACATATCAGAACATCAAAGAAACATACAGATGGTACTAACTGTAAAGAAATGAAACTAAGGAAGGAAAATAAATCAAAAGAAGAAACATTAATCATCAAAACTTCTGGAACATTTGTTTTCTCATGCTGTTAAGTATTTGTCTAGCTGCACACGCTAGAAACGAGTAGTGAGGGCAGAATAATGAATTTATTGACAGTGCAATGCAAAAACCGATGTGTTTACGTTGTAGTTAAGTAAATGCAGTCTCAAAGGAATAAAACCTGCGGAGGCACTTTCTGATGAAACTTCCACAATTTGGGCTCTTGAAACTTTGGCCCTCTTCATTATGTAGTTCAATAGCCCTGATTTAGGGCAACAAGCAGCATACGTACAATTTTAACCTGTTTGTAATATACTTCAAGTGTACATTGTTTAGATGTGCTTCTTAAATGTGGGAGTGTATGTGTAGTACTACTGTTGCTTTGCAGGATCAAAGCAGTATTCTTTCTTATTTAGGGTGCTGGTTTTGGAGAAAGGCGAGATGATAGAATTTGACTCCCCATCCACTCTCATCGCTCAGAGAGGAGCCTTCTACGACATGGCCAAGGATTCTGGGCTGGTCTGATGCTTTGTGACGCCATTCATCCAAACCTTTGTGAGCTGTGCTTTCCGACAAAAGTTGTTGCATTCAGTTTGACGAAGATTGATCTTATTTACCTGTCCTAATCCACCATTTTCTTGTTACTAAAAGTGCCCATGGAAGTGGATGTCGACATGCATGGTTGATGGCTTTTGTCGATATAAAATCTGAGACACGAAGAGACCATTTTTAATGAAAAATTGGCCCTGTTTCTGTTAACATCAGTATTGCTTTTGTAAAGCGGGAACCAGTGAAGTTGACAAACTCATCAAGTCCAGCTCCATAGTCCCATTTGCATATCACTTAAAAAGTGCCTGCTCAAGTCGACGTCCATTAATTGTTTTTGGCAACATAAAACTGAACGGAAGAAAAGATCTTGTCGACATGTGTCGTACTGTTAACTTCTTTGTCGCTTTGCAGCGCGAAACAACGTCAACATAACAATTGTCTAGTTGGACAGCAATAAAACATGGACACAGTGACCTCCTGTTCAGGAAAAGCACGCCAGTATTAACATGGATTCTACCACCGCGAGTAACAAACTTAAAACTGAAATTATTAGCGCATGTAAGAAAGTTTTATTGTCATTGTAGTCAAGACATACAACAAAATTAGCGCAGCAGCTCTTTTAAGTAAGAATATAAAATATGATACGAAAACCAAAGAATCAAAATAAAAAATACACACATGAAAATAAACTGCTGCTTTATCTTGCCAAAGTCACAGGTAAATGTGCATACAGGGATAGCTTTGGTGTTATTATGTCGACAACCGCTTATGTTGACGTCCACCAGTCCGAAATGCGTTGACTTTAAACAGCTTCTGTAATGCGGAGCTATGGGCACTTGTTTTATTTGAATATTTACTTCATGAGGTTGGGCAGGATAGCATACTTTTTTTTTAGGACGTTTTCAGGTTTGCCTTCGTCAAGGCATCATCAGCAAGAGTCTAAGAGTGGTCGCTGCTGGCGAAGGTGGTCATGTTAAAACCCCAAACGCACAAGTTGAAGGGATCTGTCGGACAGATGTGACTTTTCTACCACTTTAAATGCTGCATTATTTATTTATTGTGTGTTCGTCGTCTCTGTTCAGCAGCTTTATATTGATCTGCTGAAAATTATTTATGTAGGAGACTTACTTGATTCTCGTGTGGAGACGGAGTACAGGTCATTGGTTCTTCTCCAGAAGCCCTGAGTAAATCATAGGAGTACAAGTTTTTGTATTTGATTTCTTCTGCACACTTACATTTTTACAGCACATTTTAGAGAATGTATATCGCTGTTTGTTTACTACCGAGGTTTTCTTTTACTAAAAATACCAGAAAGCAGAAGAAATAGTTTGTATCGGGAGCAATGTTGTTAATATTGAACACGTTTTACCTCTTGTGTGCACACACACAGAGGAAAAAAAGTTTGATATGAAATTACTTCTGCATGTCAGGCGTGGGCGATACCGTGTAAATACAGGGCCAGTTTTGTTGGTACTGACTATTTTACTTTAAAATGTATTGATTCTGCTTCATCATAAAATCAAAAATATAAATCTCGGATACTGCACTTGATATTGATTTAATTGATTTTGGGATCGATCCGCCCGCCCCCTACTATAAACGCCTGGCGCTTGGAAAGCAAATATACTGTGTGAATATTCAATAAGTAGATGCCAATATAAATATATTTGTGTGATTTCAATGATACCAGCAGACTCTCCTATGTTTATAAGAACTTTTTTTTTCATGTTGTCTTTTTAGATATCATGGCATTATGTATGTGCTTTAATTTTCTTCTGGAACAAAAAAAAAACAGCAATCCTGCCTGCTGCTCTGACTGCCTCCAAGCTGAGAGAGAACTTCTTAGGTTGCAACTTCAAAGATGGCATACCTATAATATTTTATTCTGAGTCGATGTTCTGTTATCAACAATAGCCATTATTCAGCTTTATTTGTTAAAGTTGCTGGGGTGCATATGTACGTATGTCCTGGCCTAGTGTGTTGGTCTGTGTGCTGCCAATGGCCACACTCAACACTGTCCTTTTTACAAGAAATGATTGTATTTTATTTGGTTGTTGCTCGTGCAAAGCCTGTGGAGATTGAATAAAGAATATTAGTTACAAATGTATTATTACACAGTAAATAGTTTTTTTGTTGTATATTTTATCTGTTTTGAATAAATGCAATGTTTGTTTACACATGGTTTTACTTATTCTTTTTATAAAAGTGTGAATGTGAACAAACACACACACACAGATGAAGTATTTTTATATATCCGGGAGGTAACGAGTCCCATATATATATATATATGTATATATATATATATATATATATATATATATATATATAGATATAGATATAGATATAGATAGATAGATAGATAGATATCTATATATATCTATATATATCTATATATATATATATATCTATCTATATATATCTATATATATATATATATATATCTATATATATATATATATATATATATATATATAGATATATATATATATATATATGTGTGTGTGTGTGTGTCTTGATTGGATTATCCAGAGAATATAGAGCGCAATATGTAGGTGTGGGAAAAATCACAAGACTACTTCATCTCTACAGAACTGTTTCATGAGGGGTTCCCTCAATCATCAGGATGATTGAGGGAACCCCTCATGATATATATATTTATATTTATATATATACAAACCCCGTTTCCATATGACTTGGGAAATTGTGTTAGATGTAAATATGAACAGAATACAATGATTTGCAAATCCTTTTCAACCCATATTCAATTGAATGCACTACAAAGACAAGATATTTGATGTTCTAACTCATAAACTTTTTTTTTTCTGCAAATAATAATTAACTTGTAATTTCATGGCTGCAACATGTGCCATTTAACAACACTCAATAAACGTTTGGGAACTGAGGACACTAATTGTTAAAGCTTTGAAAGTGGAATTCTTTCCCATTCTTGTTTTATGTAGAGCTTCAGTTGTTCAACAGTCTGGGGTCTCCACTGTCGTATTTTACGCTTCCTAATGCACCACACATTTTAGATGGGAGACAGGTCTGGACTGCAGGCGGGCCAGGAAAGTACCCGCACTCTTTTACTAAGAAGCCACGCTGTTGTAACACGTGGATTGGCATTGTCTTGCTGAAATAAGCAGGGGCGTTCATGATAACGTTGCTTGGATGACAACATATGTTGCTCCAAAACCTGCATGGACCTTTCAACATTAATGGTGCCTTCACAGTTTTGTAAGTAACCCATGCCTTGGGCACTAATACACCCCCATACCATCACAGATGCTGGCTTTTGAACTTTGCTCCCATAACAATCCGAATGGTTATTTTCCTCTTTGTTCTGAGGACACCACGTCCTCTGTTTCCAAATATAATTTGAAATGTGGACTCGTCAGACCACAGAACTATTCTACACTTTGCATCAGTCCATTTTGGATGAGCTCGGGCCCAGCAAACCCGGCAACGATTCAGGGTGTTGTTGATAAATGGGTTTGGCTTTGCATAGTAGAGTTTTAACTTGATGTAGCGACCAACTATAGTTACTGACAGTGGTTTTGTGAAGTGTTCCTGAGCCCATGTGGTGATATCCTTTACGCACTGATGTAGGTTTTTGATGCAGTACCGCCTGAGGGATCAAAGGTCCGTAATACCATCACTTACGTGCAGTGATTTCTCCAGATTCGCTGAACCTTTTGATGATTTTACGGACCGTAGGTGGTGAAATCCCTAAATTCCTTGCAATAGCTCGTTGAGAAATGTTCTAAAACTGTTCAACAATTTGCTTACAAAAGTGGTGACCCTCGCCCCATCGTTTGTGAATTACTTAACATTTCATGGAAGCTGCTTTTATACCCAATCATGGCACCCACCTGCTCCCAATTAGCCTGCACACCTGTGGGATGTTCCATATAAGTGTTTGATGAGCATTCCTCAACTTTTATCAGTATTTATTGCCTCCTTTCCCAACTTCTTTGTCACGGTTTGCTGGCATCAAATTCTAAAAGTAATGATAAATTGGAAAAAAAAAAGTTTATTAGTTTGAACATCAAATATGTTGTCTTTGTAGCATATTCAACTGAATATGGGTTGAAAATTATTTGCAAATCATTGTATTCTGTTTATATTTACATCTAACACAGTAATCGAGGCGAGACGTGACAAACGCATGGATAATGATCTCAGCGTCGTTAGTGGACCAAATGGAGCGAATTTTAGCGATATTACGGAGATGAAAGAAGGCCGTTTTAGTAACGCTTTTAATGTGTGGCACAATGACAATAAAGATCATTAATTTATTCATTCATAATAAAGTTTTTTTGTTTTTTTTATTAAATGTGCTTTTCATGATGTATCCTTACATCACACTCAAATTTTTACTGCATGCCTTTGGTAAGTGCCGGTGTGAGAAGAGGTTTTAAAATAATTAGCGCATGCTTACTTTTACCGCATGCCTTTGGTAAGTGCAGGAGTTAGAATAGGTTTTGAATTAATTAGCACCCCGGCGGCAATTCAAGGAAATACGGTATATGATTTGCCTGAGAAGCTGGACAGGACAAAAAAAAAGTAAATAAAAAATAGATTGAGATCCTCCGCGACAAGCGGTAGTAAATGGATGGATGGATGGATTGTACTAAGTAAATCGGATACTCAAAACTCACTCGCTGCAGAGCGCATGCGCAATATGTCACAGGCTCCTACAATATTTATGTACAAAAAAAAATTATCCCAGTAACATTTGCACAGTCGGTGACATGTTACCTGCTCTCGCATTTTTTAATTCAAATAGTGGTTATAATAGTGAGCGAATGAACGAGTCAAGTTAGCACCAGAATAGTTAAAAAGCTCGCAAGTTTTGAATGACTCTCTCATCTCTTTTTCCCACAATCCTTTGTTTTGCGGCTTGGGGGAGAGGAAAATGGCGGAGATTGATGGAAATGGGCTGCGGTTGCGCTTGTGAAACGGGCATTAAAGCAATCCTGGCTGGTTTTAACACTCGAATCGTGTATTATTTAACTGAGCTGTCGCCATGTGGGATGTGCAAATCGTGGTCTTGAATTGGACATAACCGGACAAAAGGTAATTAGCACACACAAGCTGTAGCTACATTTAGCCAACTAGCCTCTCTCAGCTACATTAGCTAGCGTCATGAATGCCTGCTGATGTGACACATTCCTGCTAATGTAGCATCTAGGTGGCCGTTTATTGGAAACAAAGACGTTATTCTATCCTTTGAAGAAAGAAAGCATGTTTTTACCTTCATCCAGCGGTCTAAACTGACAAGAGAAGAAACCCCAGGAAGGCAGGCAAAGACAGAATCAAAATATCATTTTAGCGACCTCGTAGCTCTATAAATGTGTGACGGTAGCCTTCCGTGAAAGTTATGTGATTTATTGATGATTTGTTTTATTGCAGTACCCATTTTAGTGTAGGACTTGGAATCACGATATATGACAGTCAATAATGTCATCCATTTACTACCGCTTGTCCCTTTTTGGGGTCGCTGGCGCCTATCTCAGCTGCATTCGGGCGGTAGGCAGGGTACACCCTGGACAAGTCACCACCTCATCACAGGGCCAACACAGATAGACAGACAACATTCACACTCACATTCACACACTAGGGCCAATTTAGTGTTGCCAATCAGCCTATCCCCAGGTGCATGTCTTTGGAGATGGGAGGAAGCCAGATTACCCACTCAGCCACGGGAGGACATGCAAACTCCACACAGAAATATCCCGAGCCCGGGATTGAACCCAGGACTGCTCAGGACCTTTTAGACCTCCACCCCAGATCACACCTCAATCCAACCCACTTCTCCAAAGTGGGCTGGCTCAGGGTGGAGGACAGAGTAAAACAACTTGCACTGAGCCTAGTCTATAAAATCCGCTACACCTCCTTGATACCGAAGTACATGTCAAACTACTTCCTTAATGTAAATGACCGCCATAACCACAACACCAGGGGGAGCTCCACAAACCACGTTAAACCCAGATTTCGATCTAACAAAGGTCTTAACTCATTCTCTTTCTATGCCACATCAATGTGGAATGCACTCCCAACAGGTATAAAAGTGCATCTCTATATTCATTCAAAACCGCTCTAAAACAACACCTCCAGGCAACTTCAACACTTTACTAATACCCTCCTCCATTCACATCCCATCTCCCCGGATTATAAACAACTCAAATGTACTTCTAATGTATATACTTGTTCTTATGCTATCTGAACTCACTATGTTCTCTGCTGGATGTACATATCCTACTGTAAGACCTACACTGTTTCAATGTCCACATTTCTCTGTCGATGCAATTGTTGATGACTGAAGTTCTGATATCAACCAAAGCTCCTCATCCCACCCCCCGGATTGTAAATAATGTAAATAATTCAATGTACATACTATGATGATTAACTTGTGTGATGACTGTATTATGTTGATAGTATATATTTGTACCATGAATTGATTAACGTGGACCCCGACTTAAACAAGTTGAAAAACTTATTGGGGTGTTACCATTTAGTGGTCAATTGTACGGAATATGTACTGTACTGTGCAATCTACTAATAAAAGTATCAATCAAAGTATCGAGAGGCAGATGCACTAACTAACCCCTCTTCCACCGTGCTGCAACTGTCAATAATGATATAGCAATAATGCGCTGAGGGTGGGGATGAAACAAAAATAGACCAACAAAAATCATAGTTTATATTTTGCAGCATAATTTAACCTGAGAACATACCATAGTAGTGCAAAAACCACACAGAAAGATCCTGAGCCTGGGATTATATTTTGCAGCATAATTTGACTTGAGAACATACCATAGTAGTGGAAAAAACACACTTTAAACTGTCTAAAACCCTGATCTAGCAGTCTAAACTGACACGAGAGGAAACCCCAGGAAGGGAGGCAAAGACTGAACAAAACTGCAGCACAGAATGAAAAGATAATTTTAGTGACCTCGTAGCTCTATAAATGTGTGAAAGTAGCCTTCTGTGAAAGTTATGTGGTTTATTGATAATTATTTGTTTTATTGCAGTACCCATTTTAGTGTAGGGCTTGGAATCACGATATATGACTGTCAATAATGCCATCCATCCATTTTCCTACCATTTGTCCCTTTTGGGGTCGCAGGGGTAGTTGGCGCCTATCTCAGCTGCATTCGGGCGGTAGGCAATGTACACCCTGGACAAGTCGCCACCTCATCGCAGGGCCAACACAGATAGACAACATTCACACTCACATTCACAAACTTGGGCCAATTTAGTGTTGCCAATCAACCTATCCCCAGGTGCATGTCTTTGGTGGTGGGAGGAAGCCGGAGTACCTGCAGGGAACCCACGCATTCACGGGGAGAAAATGCAAACTCCACACAGAAAGATCCCGAGCCCGGGATTGAACCCAGGACTGGTCAGGACCTTTGTATTGAGAGGCAGATGCACTAACCTCTGTTCTACCGTGCTGTCCCCGTCAATAATGATATAGCAATAATGCGCTGAGGGTGGGGGTGAAACAAAAACAGACCAACAAAAACCATAGTTTATATTTTGCAGCATAATTTAACCTGAGAACATACCATAGTAGTGCAAAAACCACACAGAAAGATCCTGCATTCAGGACTACTCAGGACTTTCGTATTGTGAGGCAGATGCACTAACTAACCCCTCTTCCACCGTGCTGCCCCTGTCAATAATGATATGGCAATAATGTGCTGAGGGTGGGGGTGAATCAAAAACAGACAAACAAAAATCATAGGTTATATTTTGCAGCATAATTTTAACCTGAGAACATACCATAGTAGTGCAAAAACCACACTTTAAACATGTTGTTTTAATGTCCGTGGAAAAACCGTGGCAGCATTTTTATTAGAACATTCAACTCTTGTCTGTTATGTACAGTACAGGCCAAAAGTTTGGACACCCCTTCTCATTCAATGAGTTTTCTTTATTGTGTTTATACAACAGTGATTAGATTGATATTTTTTTACTATCAGCAAAATAAATTGTCACAAACTCAGCAAGTAGAAAGACCTAGGACACAGGCAGATTTTAATCAAATAAAAGCAAATAAAACCCGGATCGTACCACAGTAACTTACAAAATGCACCTATTTAATATTTTTTTTAGATTGTAAGCAACCATAAGTTTTATTGTCAAAGAAGTCAAGAAATACATCTAAATTACCGCAAAAGGAATGTTAAGAGTAGGGGTGCGCGACATATGATAGAATAGGATTGACTTGTATTTATTCCACAATGGGGAAATTACGTTGTTACAGTGCAGGTTTTTACATACAGTAACAGAAGTAAAGCATAATGGAAAAACAAGAAAATGCGGAATATTGC
Organism: Nerophis ophidion; assembly: GCF_033978795.1. Classification (NCBI taxonomy): domain Eukaryota; kingdom Metazoa; phylum Chordata; class Actinopteri; order Syngnathiformes; family Syngnathidae; genus Nerophis; species Nerophis ophidion. Next base: position 33,240,421 of record NC_084633.1, on the reverse strand, counting down.
TCACTTATATGTATGGATAGAATATAAAATATAACAAAATATTACCACTGTTATGATTATGCACATTGATGAACATTCTAGCTGTGTCCTGCAAATTTAACAGCAACAAGCGAACAAACGTGCGGCCTCAACACAATGTATAGCATTCTGAGTAGTGGCTAATGTGCAAAGCTACTTATAAGTGACCGTTACCTCTAAGGTACGCGCCTGTGCAATTGCACACTGCTCACGCGTCATCTGCGCACGGCAAATCCAGGCCGCCCACAAAATCGAATAAAAAGATAAGCATGTCTGCCGTCGCTCGCATGTGCGCCTCTGAATGCTCAAGGAGTTTTGGCGTTTGCTCACAAATATGAAAAATTGGAAGGAAAATTGTAAGTGACTAATCCTCACCTTGTTTGCGGCAAATAAACTATGTTTTTTTACAAATATTCTCCCTGGAGGACTAGAAAGAGCTAAACATTCTCTACTACGCACCTTAGGAAGATATGCTCACCTCAAGGTAAACTAAGGTGAGTGGATCAATAGAATGACACCAAGATGGGTTGGGACAACAGTAATTAGATTGATATTTTTTATTATCAGAAAATAATTTGTCGTTATTGTTTACAAACTTATCAAATAGAAAGACCTAGGACACAGGCGAATTTTGAAGGCAAGAAAGTTAAATATTTATTTGATTTTGTTTTACAGTGATCCTGTGTTTCTGTCTGATTTTAATGGTAATCAAAAATCGTAGCATTGGATTATTTTGGGAATTTTAAGTGTCAGCATTGGTATGGCCAGTACTGCCCCTGCAACTAGTTGGTATTATATCGATACTCAAATTTTTTGTATGACTGATGTAACGTATCCAAACACCAGAAGAATCAGTGCTTATTAATCTTACCTGAAGTGTAGATAAAGCCATGTTACAGCAGAAAGTAACCAGCTATTAACGAGTAGAATAATAATAGTTTTAAGAGAATAATACAACCGGAAATGATGTAATGTTACAGCATATGTCTGAAACCTAATTAGCCTCTGTTGCCCGTTTTGAAACGGTTTAATTATCATTTACATACCAATTAATATGTTGTTATCGCAGGAGGCTGCAATAAATATCGCAAAATTGATATTGATTCTTTTGCAATATCGCCCATCCCTTGTTACTAGTATGAAAACATTACAATCTAAATACAAATGTTATACAAATGAAGGAAAATGTACCAACAAACTGTCATAGGTTTAAAAAGCAGTTATTATTGTCCATTCTCCTAACAGCCAAAGTCTCAGGTAAATGGGTAAGTAGTGTTGGTTTCGGTTATCTTGACAATTGCTCATGTGGACGTGAGCCAGCCAACCCGAGGCATGTTGATTTAAACAAATTCATGTAAAACACTAAACTAATTTGTTTCAATTAAGTTGTAGCATGTAACTACATCTGTTCAATCCAATTCATAAGCTGCAGTTGCATTAATATTTTAAGACTTTAAAACATTTAAATGTAATGCATCATTCTCTTGTCTTTACCAGGTGGGTGTTTGTGGTTTCCAACCTTTCAGTGGACTTTCCCCGGGCTTCAAACCTCCAGGTCCGGCACACTAACAACTAGCAGTCCTGACCCATGGACATGCCATCTGCATCAAGCCTCAAAAAGAGGCTGACTACCTCCTCATCCACATCCCAAAGAGATACCGGCAGAAGTCCTACTCATTGCTCACCCTCGTTTTCTCGGTCCTCTCCATCGTCTGATCAGTCTTCTCCCTCATCTACGACATCCTCTGCCTGTGCTAGCTCATCAGCTGTTCAGAATCATGTTGAAAGTCCGACGACAGGAGCAGAAGCGGCGACGGTATCTTCCACGTCTGCTTCTCTAGCAATGTCGTCTCTGGCCACATCCCTATCTACACCAACCTCAGCACAGTCCTTTCCTCGCACTGTTGATTGTGAAGAAGGTAGAAAAAATGATATTTATGACCCTTTTCATCCTACTGAAGTGGAAAAAGACGCAAATATGGAAGAAGACGAGGGAGAAAAGTATGACCCATTTGACCCAACTGGTTCTCCGGCATCAGATGCTGATGATGAAAGTGGTAAAATAACAGAAGAGAATAAAAACACTGAGAGAGAAATTGGTGAGAAGAAGGAGGAGGAGCCTCCAGATTCTACTGACATTTTAACTGACCCACCAAGCCCTCCTCCAGCTACAGAGCTCTCTCATAGACGGCGGGTCGACTACAGTACTACCAAAGGCCGAGGTCGCAGAGCTGACTCAGAAAATTCTGAGATTGAGGAGGGGGAGATTGTTGTGGCTATTGAGAGAGACATTAGCAGCAAGAGAACGCCTTTAAACTCTCCTAAGATCACCTTCTTTGATCCAAAGCCGGAACGCATCCTCCGGGTGCTGGATGGCGATGGATTTGTGTCTGTATGTGCAGACAGTCACTGGGAAGAGCCCGAGGATGAGCCTGTAGTGGGAGTGGAGGATCTGAGAAGGAAACTTGTAAGCAAGAGGAAGGAACGCTATCTATCCTGTCCTGGATCGTCCCCACCGTCTTCTCAACCGTTGCCTCCTCTTTCTCCCCCCATTAACTCTCCACCTTCTTCCCCTCTCCCACCTGCTGCTGAGCAAGGAAGCAAGAACCGCAAGTCAGCCAAAAGCTCCAAGGACCAGAACAGACAGCGAAGTAAGGATAACAAGGCTCGGGATAAAGATGAGAAACGAAAGAAAAAGCGGAAGGAAAAAGAGGCAGATCGGGAAAGGTGTAGGGAGAAGAATGAAGAGGACAAGAATTATAAGGAAGGTAAAAGTAGGAGAAGTAGTAGGAGTAGTAGTCAGAAGAGGAAGAGAACGCATCACAGTAGTCCAGAGGGTTCACGTTCACGCAACTCATTGAGACGAGAGGGCCACAGTAGACACTCGTTCTCCAGCCATTCTGTAGAGCGACATCGCGACAGGGAAAGAGATAAGGACAGGGACAGAGGTAGAGACCGGGACAGGGGAAGAGACAGAGACCGAAAAACAGAGCCAGACAGGCGGAGGGAGAGTGAACAAAACCGCAGCTTTTCCTACAGAGATGGAAGAGATACAAGTTCTAGTTTGAGAAAGGATGAGAGGAAACGTAAGGGAAGATATCACTCAAGCAGCAGAGAGCGGGACATTTCAAAAAGGTCCAGAAGAAGCAGGGACCGAGACCGGCATCATGAGCAGGAACGGCACCGGGACGGACGTCCTGTTGTTCCGCCATCTATTCAGGACCTTAATGGTTCAGACCTGTTTGCCATCAAGCGAACCATCACAGTCACCAGCACCACAACAACCACCGTACCCGGCTCTCCTATACTCTCGCAAGCTTCACCCTGTCATAACGTGCAGGACACGGACAAGCTCCACAAGAGGAAGAAGAAAAGAAGATGGCACTCGGGTGGTGAGGAAATGGACCGAGGACCTTATCACGGTCGATCACAGTCACTGTCTCCTCCAAGATATCACAGCTATGACTCAGACCACTATTCGGATAAACTGGAGCTGGATATGTTGTCATTAGATGGTGAAGCTTTGGACTCTGACTACCCATCATTGGAAGATACACCTCCACCAGCCCTGCCCACAGACCCACCTGTTCCCAGCCCGAAATCTAAAACCAGCCCCAAGACCGAACGACATCGCCCCAAAAAGAAAGGACGCACATTTAAGAAACCAACTCTATCCTCTTCATCCTCCTCTTACAATAAAACCAAAAGCAAAGGCATTTCCTCACTATCTCACCCCTCTGATTCTGCCCCCATCTCATCAGGCCTTCCTCTTGCTAAACGAAACCGGAAGATGGGAAAAGACAAAGTTTGGGATAAAGGCAGCAAAAAAGATTTGAGTCGCTCGAGCAAATCGAAGAAAGACGGCAACGGTCGGAAAACCAAACTTCAGTCCAAAGTGTCAGTTTTGGTGCGTGAGGGTGTGAGCAGCACCACTGGGACATCGGTTGCATCCAGTAAGCTGGGTATGGACCTCCTTGGTCCAGGTGGTACAGGAGGGGGTTCCGGAGGATCTGTTGTGGGTGGTTCAATTGCGGTAGTCTTCTGCAGAGACAATGAGAGCAGGTCACCATTCCTTAAACCTTGCTCTGAACCTCTGTCAGTAGTAGTCCGCAGTAAAGATATGTCCAGTATGGGCAAGCGTAATAGCCTGAAAGCACTACCACCCTCTTTAAGCAGTCCTTTGGCATTGAAATCTAAGAAAACCAAGCCTGGTTCTATCACATCCACTTCTTCCTCCACGTCCTCCCCTTCGTCCACATTGGCAACAAAGCGCCGCCGTCGCTTGGTCAAGAAGGTCAAGGATAAAGGTGGAGCAGCAGGCGCGGCCTCCGAAGATGGAGGCCAATCAAAAGCGACATCTGAAGGCTGGAGCGCAGCCTCCCTGGAGGTTTTTTCCACTGGAGGCGATGGTAAAAAGTCAGTCAGTCCACTCACTGGCCAAGCGGGTCCTATTCCTTGTTTGTCATCCTCCTCATCCTCCTCGTCTTTTACAAGTCTGCTTCCACCCGCATCCTCACCGCCCCGCACACCTCCACCTTCAATTGCTCCCCTGAGGGACACAAGGGAGTCTTCACCAGACTCTCAGACTGTGGACAGCAGCTGCAAGACTCCAGAGCCTTCCTTCCTTGCTGAGGACTGCCCAACTCACACCAGCCCCCCACACACGCCATCGAGTCCAGCCAGCATATCCGGGCCCCAAGGAACTGGCCTCAGCATCACCTTGTCTACACCCACCACAATGCCCCCTCTTTCGGACAATGCACCCAAATCTGCTGCCTCACCTCCTTCACCCTCCTCGTCAGTGGGGGGTGGTCTCGCCTCTCTCTCTTTACCTCTATCCTCATCAGACCCTTCTTCCTCCTCCTCGGTGTCCTCGTCATCTGCTAGTAAGCCCCCTCCGCCTCCACCTCCTGCAGCTCCTATCCTCCCGTGGAGTCTGCAGACAGGAGTCGACTGCACAACTGGCGGAGTTCTTGCTTGTGAGTTTTTGCCATCAATTATTTGATTTATAGAAAAGTCTGTAAATATGTTATAGCCTCTTATCCACAGCTGTCCTCGTTTATTTTGCCGTTTCTCGTTGCTGTTTTTATCTTCCATAAGAAAATAAAAACTTTTCTGGTCCTGCTGGAGCACCACAGCTTCTGTCCACATCCCTGCAGCCCGTGAAAAGTCGGGCCTTCAAAATAAAAGCACTCTGGTAAAACAGTCAGTTGCACACAGCACTGAGAATGGGGAACTGGCGAATTGGTTTGTGATTCAATCCAATTGACAGCGTGAGTGAGCTGGATGAACAAAAAAGAAGCCATCGGTGCCAAGCAATTTGTAAAAATATCTTGACAATTATAAGGCTTGTAATCTTTATCTTCAGTAGAGCATGTGTAACACTGATAGAAGCAAATCACATGGAGGAAAAACGATGTGCGCCAGCATGTAAAATTTCCAGCGTAAATACCATTTTGTGTTTTATTGTGCTGTAACCACATTGGTTAGGTTGGTAGAATACTTTTTTTCAGACCATTATTTTATTGGTAAATTTTCCGTCTAGTAATATAAAATTCAAATGTTAACATGTATACTCTTGGGGACATAAATAGTGCATGTCAATTTGAAAATGATTAAACAGTTTTTGATTGAGTGCTCCATGAATAATTATATTTAACATATTAGGTGTGTTATGGTTTTCTGTAGTGTAGAAAATAATCTAAAATAAAAGGTTGGAACTGACATTATTAAAATATGCTGTTTTAAACGATGCCTTCTGACTGCTGTTAAAGTGCCCTCAAGCAGGGTTGAGATTGTTAAAGTGGGCTAATAAAGTATCAAATACCATTCGTAGAACTATAGCTAGTGGACATCCTTGGATTATCAAGCACCTGAAGACTTAGCATTCTTTCAACCACTAATAGTCTTTGTCTGATCTTTTTTGTCCCAAAGCATTTAGGCAACATATTTGCCGGACTATATTGCGCACCGGTATATAAACCGCACTCACTACATTTTAGAAGAAAAAAATATTTTAGCCGCACCGGACACAGATATATACTTTGTGAAATTAGTTATTTACACTGACATATTTTGTAAATGTCTATTTACATACATTAATTGTTTCCAAGCAGTGTCTGTAACCCGGCGGTAAAACGATTGATCAAACAAAAGCAGAAGTCATTGTCATGGACCCACTAGCTACTTAAGATCACTCGCCAATCAGTTTAACAGACTCAGTAACTCCACGATTGAAGAATTTGTGAAACTGAAACGATACAAATAGAATGCCATTGTAAGTTAATAATACTAAAGCAGACACCCAAATACGTGATTGCATATTAGCTAATGCTAATGTCGCTAGCTTTATTACATTACAATAGCATGTACACATATGCATGAAAACACTCCTACAGACATCAAACATGGGAGAGTTTAGTAAGTATGAATTGTGTTAGTTACATTGTAAAACTTACAAACGTTGCTTGGAGTGATGAATGAAAAATCCATAAAAGTGGAAACGCTATAGATGATTAGAAGACGGACCGGCACTTGTACTTTTGGTTTAAAGCACTAAACCGAAGGAAATACTGTAGATGTTCACCCTGTAGCACCTGCAGTGAGCAAATTTGTCCAAAAGATGCCATAGCACAATCATTAACATATTTTCAATGTCTCTGATTGCGTTTAATGAAAACTGATTGCATTATGGCCGCCAACGAAGAAAAATCCATACATTAGCCGCATCGTTCAGGGTTCAAATTGTAAGAAAAAAGTTGCCGCTCATAGTCCGACATTTACGGTATGTCTTACTCATTTTAAGATGCTACAAAAAGAGTTCGTACGGTTTAAAAAAAAAAAAAAGAGTAGCTATTCATTACGTTCATCAATTTTAAGGTCATGGTTCAGTTCATTTTTGGGTACACCATAGTAAAATGTAAAACAAAAACAATTTAGCTCTTTGAGCGTTGATACTTTTTGCACAAATAACATGCAAAACCCAAATATGCAAAATTATCTGGAAAAACATATCAAAGCCGTTGCTTTGTCCCAACCAGAGACAAAGCAAATTAGTGAGACATCAAATATTATATTTTTTATTAATGAATTTATTTTTAGACTGTGTTGAGGGTCAGTGGGAAAAAAAAGCTCTGGGCCAGGGCTGCACTTTGGTCACTAATAGCAGAGTGTTTCTTTTTAGGAAAGTGCAACAGTAACACTTTGATCAGTTTGATATATTGTTGTATTTTTTAGTAAATTAGGTTCCTTATTAGCTGAAGTCAAGTATTTATAGTTTTTACCCCCTTTTATAATTTCTATGGAGCAACTACTGCTTTTATTTTCTTCACTTGTCTTAGTCTGTTGACGTATTTCACCAGGAAGGCAAAGCATTCCCAAACTAGTCTTTAACGGTAGAAAAGGGTTTTCGAGCTTTGGCACTAACCTTAGCAATGACTGCCGCTAGCCAAAGGCTCGGCTGCACCAAGTAAAATCTTGATGCGAGGCACACTCCCTGTCCCTCACTTTTAATATGTACCGTGTGGGGAAAACGGTAGGCCTCTAGACAGGACTGAATAATATGATCACAAACGCATGTACCATTACACACCGAGTTAAAACTGTTTCATACAAGTTATATTCCATACCACCCATAATCATTTCGTCCATTCTTCCTCAGTAACTGCCCTGCTCTTCAAAATGGAGGAGGCAAATATTGCCAGCAGAGCAAAAGCTCAAGAATTCATCCAAGCAACCAGCCAGGTGAGAGGAATACATAACATGTATTATACTGAGAGCTGGTTCTAATTTATTGGTTACTATATTTAGCAGGGCTATACATGGAATAGTATTACAACTAGGGATGGGTACCAAATTCGGTACTTTTATATGCACCGGTAGAATTTTGTCAGTACAGCTGGGTACCGATTTAACGTAAAATCAAACAGTGCCATAATTAACGTTCGGTTGCTGACACTGCTCCGTGTCAAATACTTTGTAGGCACTCATAGCAGACACAGCAAGAGGGCCTCTGGTTAATCTGGTAATTAGGTATGTTCCGATACTGATCATCCATGAGTGAAATGACTGATGTACTAACTGTACATTTTTAAATGTATTTATGGTGAGTGCTATTCCCATTATGGCAATATAAACACAATATTTAAACTAGTTCCTTATTACATTTTGCAGGATACAATTGTTTGAGCAAAAAAAAGTCAATGCACAATAATTAAACAAAAGCAAAAAATACTTTGGTTTTTGCCCTTAAAGACCTCCTTTAATTCAGGGAATTTCACCTCGAGTTTGTAAACAACCAAATTTGAGAAAACGAAAATATCAATGTGATCACTTTATTATCATATACTGATACTACCCTTAATATAGATTGACACCACTAATTTATGTCTCTATCCGCCTTCCTCTTACTTGTTGTGGACTGACTGTGACAATGCTGACACACCAACAGTTGCTCTTCTATTATCCTCTCGAAGCTCTTCTTAATCTATTTGTTAATTTATTGTTGTCTTCTTATTTCCCGCTCTAATGTGGTTCCATCTAGACCTCTTAAACTTTACTAAGCACTTATTTCTTGGTGTTGTTTCAAGCTATGTTAGCTTAGCTATTAGCTTCCCTGCTTGTGGCTTTTTTTAAGTGTGTAACATGTTTAGCCTCGTCCTCCGGTGATGATAATACCTGATTACTTGAAATACAGTAAATTGCCATGATGTAATTAATGATTGTTAGTTTAGGGAAGCAGTCTGTAGACACATAATTTGCCACTTGCAAAAGTTGTTGTGGCTTTTTGTGTAAGTCTTCTTGGAATCAATTCAGTCCGGGTTAGATAAAAGTCTGGTAGCTTGTGGTAACTTTAATCACTCACTTCTCTTGTGTTTCAAATGCAGATCCTCTCTCAAGCCAACCAGAACCAGTCCCAATCGCATGCTCCTCCTTCATCAGGCAACTCTTCATCCTCCTCTCAGATCCCCCCTCCTCCTCCTCCCTCGCTGCCTTCATCGCATGGATTGAGCCCGGCACAGTTCATCCTCCAGAGCTCCCTGCCCTTAGTTGGTTGCACCAAAACCCCACCCTCTCACTTACACCCCAGCTTAGGTGGTGGATGCGCACAGACTCCCCCACCGATGTTGCCTGGGGGGCTGCCAGGATTCATGGGGAGCTCTAGAGACACTTTATGGGACAATGAAAGTAAAGACCCCGATAAGGTAAAGTTAACGTTTATTACAAAAATATTATGTAATGTGTGGAATGTAAGATACACTGAGCACAAAGATAGTACACAATTTGACTCAATCTGGTACTTCTGTTATGTCAGGTGTCTATTGTCAGGGCTAAGCTTCTAACATAGTCAGAAAATTATTATATTTGTTACAAAAGTCAAATACAAACATTATGTATTATTATAATAAAATAAGACAGCATTACATCGTTTTGATGGGTTTTTTTCATTGTGTAAAAAAAAAAACTAAAACCAATCAAATATACTAATATGGTAATATTCTATTTGTCTATATTTAAGAAAAAAGCAGCCATCATTTCAACGTTGTGCTTTTAGTGTCGACATTTCAACGTTTTCTGATCATATTAGGGATGGGAATCTCAGGTTACCTCACAATATAACATCATGATAGGCGATACATGACTCACGATAACATCTACACATGACATAGCTGCGATGAAATGAATGGAATGGAATGAAACCACCAAACAATCGAAATTCATACAGCAATAGTGCAAAAACAATGATAGTGCTATGCATTGAACTTTCACAGTATCATGTTAGACCCGCTCAACATCCATTGCTTTCGGTGCCCTAGGTTCTCATAGTCATCATTGTCACCGACGTCCCACTGGGTGTGAGTTTTCCTTGCCCTTATGTGGGTTCTTCCGAGGATGTCGTAGTGGTTTGTGCAGCCCTTTCAGACACATGTGATTTAGGGCTATATAAATAAACACTGATTGATTGATTGATTGATAGTGTTTAAGCGCAATATAATAGTTGTTTGTATGATTATATAAACAGCGAAACATTTTTTTTAAGAAGCAGTGCAACTATTTTAAACTAATTTTGAAGCCATTGTTTTATTTTATATAGATTAATTCCATTAAGCAGGAACAAAAAAGATGTTAAGCTTTTGCACATTTTCATAAAAAATAAATGCAGTCTAAAGGCATCCGTCACAGGCTGTCACATTGACAGTGAATAGTTAAAAGAAAATGTACAATATTTGATGTATGTAATGTAGACCCGAAGTATCTTTAAAATGATTCCTTTCATGAGCACACAGAGAAGATGAGAGCTAATGAAGGATTACATTAGGAAAGCCACATGGTTTTCTTACCGCAGTGTTTGAAACTAAAACCACTTCTATTCTTTACGACCGAGTCCTGTGAAAATAATGCACGCAAGTAAGCCAAAGCATTTTTGGGGGTCTCGTCTCCCACCACAGTGACCTATTAAAGAGGAACGATGAAGGTAATCTGTAGCTGCAGAAATAAAAAAAAAAGGCAGATACACAGTGAGAGCATGTACATTATCATATCATAGGGTAGAATTAGTCCTTCTCAGTGCAATGCAGGCCCCCCACATCCAATATAATGAAGCGTATGTAGCCTTTGGCTTCATTGTAACCACGGTGGGAGACGAGGAAAGGCCGGTGTGTCGTTTTCTGTAATGTTGATACGCTTACAATGTTATGCAAAAGCATAATTACAACAATTTAATAGACAAATAATACCATTTATAGTCACGGCTGAGAGTAGTGGCCGCAAAATATTTTCTTCCTGTGGGATCTTACCCTATTTAATGCATTTGAGTGCCAGATAAGGAAAAATGTAAGTATGTTGGAGCTACTTTCATAAAGTTTGTGCTTTAAAGTTGCTTTTGTTTTGCTTTGGAGACAAAGTAATTTAGTACAGAAGTCCCAATCAACATTTTTGGCCTATATTCTTGAGCTGATGTTATTACATCAGATCCAATACCTTGACAATAGTTCATATAATTTTATATATATTGTAGCAAGTGATAAAAGTAAACACAACACATATTTATAAAACATATCATATATAGAATTTGCCTGGTGGCCGGGCCTGTACCCATGGGGCCCGGCCGGGCACAGCCCGAAGAGGCAACGTGGGTCCCCCCTCCAATGGGCTCACCACCCATAGCAGGGGCCATAGAGGTCGGGTGCAATGTGAGCTGGGCGGCAGCCGAAGGCAGGGCACTTGGCGGTCCGATCCTCGGCTACATAAGCTCGCTCTTGGGACGTGGAACGTCACCTCACTGGGGGGAAAGGACCCTGAGCTAGTGCGCGAAGTAGAGAAATTCCGGCTGGATGTAGTCGGACTCACTTCGACGCACAGCAAGGGCTCTGGAACCACTTCTCTTGAAAGGGGCTGGACTCTCTTTCACTCTGGCGTGGCCGGCAGTGAGAGGCGACGGGCTGGGGTGGCAATTCTGGTTGCCCCCCCGGCTTAAAGCCTGCACGTTGGAGTTCAACCCAGTGGACGAAAGGGTAGCCTCCCTCCGCCTTCGGGTGGGGGGACGGGTCCTGACTGTTGTTTGTGCTTACGCACCAAACAACAGTTCAGAGTACCCACCCTTTTTGGGTACACTCGAGGGAGTACTGGAGAGTGCTCCCCCCGGGTGATTCCCTTGTCCTACTGGGGGACTTCAACGCTCATGTTGGTAACGACAGTGAAACCTGGAGAGGCGTGATTGGGAAGAATGGTCGCCCGGATCTGAACCCGAGTGGTGTTTTGTTATTGGACTTCTGTGCTCGTCACAGTTTGTCCATAACAAACACCATGTTCAAACATAAGGGTGTCCATATGTGCACTTGGCACCAGGACACCCTAGGCCGCAGTTCCATGATCGACTTTGTAGTTGTGTCATCGGATTTGCGGCCTCATGTTTTGGACACTCGGGTAAAGAGAGGGGCGGAGCTTTCTACCGATCACCACCTGGTGGTGAGTTGGCTGCGATGGTGGGGGAGGATGCCGGACAGACCTGGCAGGCCCAAACGCATTGTGAGGGTTTGCTGGGAACGTCTGGCAGAGTCTCCTGTCAGAGAAAGTTTCAATTCCCACCTCCGGAGGAACTTTGAACATGTCACGAGGGAGGTGCTGGACATTGAGTCCGAGTGGACCATGTTCCGCACCTCTATTGTCGAGGCGGCTGATCGGAGCTGTGGCCGCAAGGTAGTAGGTGCTTGTCGTGGCGGTAATCCTAGAACCCGCTGGTGGACACCAGCGGTGAGGGATGCCGTCAAGCTGAAGAAGGAGTCCTACCGGGTTCTTTTGGCTCATAGGACTCCAGAGGCAGTGGACAGGTACCGACAGGCCAAGCGGTGTGCAGCTTCAGCGGTGACAGAGGCAAAAACTCGGACATGGGAAGAGTTTGGGGAAGCCATGGAAAATGACTTCCGGATGGCTTCGAAGCGATTCTGGACCACCATCCGCCGCCTCAGGAAGGGGAAGCAGTGCACTGTCAACACCGTGTATTGTGCGGCTGGTGTTCCGCTGACCTCAACTGTGGATGTTGTGGATAGGTGGAAGGAATACTTCGAAGACCTCCTCAATCCCATCAACACGTCTTCCTATGAGGAAGCAGTGCCTGGGGAATCTGTGGTGGACTCTCCTATTTCTGGGGCTGAGGTTGCTGAGGTAGTTAAAAAGCTCCTCGGTGGCAAGGCCCCAGGGGTGGATGAGATCCGCCCGGAGTTCCTTAAGGCTCTGGATGCTGTGGGGCTGTCTTGGTTGAAAAGACTCTACAGCATCGCGTGGACATCGGGGGCGGTACCTCTGGATTGGCAGACCGGGGTGGTGGTCCCTCTCTTTAAGAAGGGGGACCGGAGGGTGTGTTCCAACTATCGTGGGATCACACTCCTCAGCCTTCCCGGTAAGGTTTATTCAGGTGTACTGGAGAGGAGGCTACGCCGGATAGTTGAACCTCGGATTCAGGAGGAACAGTGTGGTTTTCGTCCTGGTCGTGGAACTGTGGACCAGCTCTATACTCTCGGCAGGGTTCTTGAGGGTGCATGGGAGTTTGCCCAACCAGTCTACATGTGCTTTGTGGACTTGGAGAAGGCATTCGACCGTGTCCCTCGGGAAGTCCTGTGGGGAGTGCTCAGAGAGTATGGGGTATCGGACTGTCTTATTATGGCAGTCCGATCCCTGTACGATCAGTGTCAGAGCTTGGTCCGCATTGCTGGCAGTAAGTCGGACACGTTTCCAGTGAGGGTTGGACTCCGCAAGGTTGCCCTTTGTCACCGATTCTGTTCATAACTTTTATGGACAGAATTTCTAGGCGCAGTCAGGGCATTGAGGGGTTCCGGTTTGCTTTTTGCAGACGATGTGGTCCTGTTGGCTTCATCTGGCCGGGATCTTCAGCTCTCACTGGATCGGTTCGCAGCCGAGTGTGAAGCGGCCGGAATGAGAATCAGCACCTCCAAATCCGAGTCCATGGTTCTCTCCCGGAAAAGGGTGGAGTGCCATCTCCGGGTTGGGGAGGAGACCCTGCCCCAAGTGGAGGAGTTCAAGTACCTAGGAGTCTTGTTCACGAGTGGGGGAAGAGTGGATCGTGAGATCGACAGGCGGATCGGTGCGGCGTCTTCAGTAATGCGGACGTTGTACCGATCCGTTGTGGTGAAGAAGGAGCTGAGCCGGAAGGCAAAGCTCTCAATTTACCGGTCGATCTACGTTCCCATCCTCACCTATGGTCATGAGCTTTGGGTCATGACCGAAAGGATAAGATCACGGGTACAAGCGGCCGAAATGAGTTTCCTCCGCCGTGTGGCGGGGCTCTCCCTTAGAGATAGGGTGAGAAGCTCTGTCATCCGGGAGGAACTCAAAGTAAAGCCGCTGCTCCTCCACATCGAGAGGAGCAAGATGAGGTGGCTCGGGCATCTGGTCAGGGTGCCACCCGAACGCCTCCCGAGGGAGGTGTTTAGGGCACGTCCAACCGGTAGGAGGCCACGGGGAAGACCCAGGACACGTTGGGAAGACTATGTCTCCCGGCTGGCCTGGGAACGCCTCGGGATCCCCCGGGAAGAGCTAGACGAAGTGGCTGGGGAGAGGGAAGTCTGGGCTTCCCTGCTTAGGCTGCTGCCCCCGCTACCCGACCTCGGATAAGCGGAAGAAGATGGATGGATGGATGGATATAGAATTTGCTAGTATTGGTGTAAATCAGAGGATGTATTATTACATTTGTGGTATTGAATGCTACATACAATGTTTTTAAACAAAATAAAGTGGCTTGTGCACAATAACTAAATATGAACCAAAAATATTGGCTCCCATTTAAATCATTTGGGTTTTCCAATCAGTTAAAAATGGCAAATAACCCTGGCCCGATCCCAGGATCGGGACATCCCTATCATGTAGTGCAGGGGTGCCAACACATTTTATGCAGGCGAGCTACTTTACAATTGATCAAGTCAAGGGGATCTACCTCATTCATATATATAATTTCCATCCATCCATTTTCTACCGCTTATTCCCTTTGGGGGTGTGTGGGGGGCGCTAGTGCCGATCTCAGCTACAATCGGGCGGAAGGCGGGGTACACCCTGGATAAGTCGCTACCTCATCACAGGGCCAACACAGATAGACAGACAACATTCACACTCACATTCACACACTAGGGCCAATTTAGTGTTGTCAATCAACCTATCATCAGGTGCATGTCTTTGGAAGTGGGAGGAAGCCGGAGTACCCGAAGGGAACCCACGCATTCACAGGGAGAACATGCAAACTCCACACAGAAAGATTCCGAGCCCGGGATAGAACCCTGACTACTCAGGACCTGCGTATTGTGAGGCAGACGCTCTAACCCCTCTTTCACCACAAAGCCCCGTACATATAATATATATTTGTTTATTTATGAAAGAAACCTTTTTGTTAACAAGTTAATGGTGTTTAATGATAATACAAGCATGTTTAACATAGGTTTCTTTCTTTCGTGAAGACAAGAATATAAGTTGGTGTATTACCTGATTCTGATGACTTGCATTGATTGGAATCAGAAAGTAGTGCTGATAATGGCCACATTTTTGAATGGAGGAGAAAAAAATCCTCCTTTCTGTCCAATACCACATGAAAGTGGTTGTTTTTTGGCATCTTAATTGTCCAGCTGCCATTTTCGTTTTTATACCCTTCACAAGTAATACATTGGCGGCAAACTCCGTAGCTTGCTAGCTTGTGCACGCCAGCTTTCTGAAACTCTTATTTTGTTACCGCAGGCATGAGGAAGCAGCGCTTTTATTGTGAAGATAGGAACTGTGCAGTCGGCCTTTAGAGTTTTTTATGGCAGGTACGGTGCGAGAGTCTGTTGAAATAAAAACTGTTTTTCGCCTTCCTGTCGGTCATTTTTTCTTAATAATTAGCCCGTAGCACCTGGCGTCATCTCAGAAGACCCTCGGGTGCTGTGAATGTTAATCAAGTGACGAACGTGACGTCTTGGTGAAGTTTGATGATCCCTAATTTTTAGTTCTATTTTTTTAATGCCTGGCTGGCGGTCGACTGACACTACCTTCACGATCGACGGGTAGATCACAATCAACGTAATGGACACCCCTGACTTAGTGCAATAACTGATAACATCCCATCCATACATCCATCCATTATTTACCGCTTGTCCTGTTCGGGGTTGCGGGGGGTCACTTGAGCCTATCTCAGCTGCATTCGGGCGGAAGGCGGGGTACAGACTGGACAAGTCGCCATCTCATCGCAGGGCCAACACATATAGACAGACAGCATTCACACTCACATTCACACACTAAGGCCAATTTAATAATAAATTTAATACATTTGTAGCGTATGCCGACGGCCAAAAAAAAGCGAGCTGCTGGTCGAAAATTTCCTTTAAGGCGCATTTATAGACACACCTTATGTATGAACGTATTTTTGTGGTTTCGTGCATTGGGTATTTAGCTCACTAGTCACGTGGGCAAATACCAATCTTGTCGAGCAATAAGTTATTTTGTTGGATTGGTGTGAGTTAAGCAGATAAACACAAATCCCGCTGCTTTGTTAAAAAGCCAAACATTGTAGGTCTACTATACCTTTTCTTAGACATTCCCTCCTCCAGATCATGTTAGGTTGTCCTAGCCATTTTTTTAATTGCATGTAGAATTTGTATTTAATTGCTTGTCTCATCATAAATGTGTCTTCTTTCAATAAATGCACAGTACCTGAAGAAGCTCCACACGCAGGAACGGGCAGTGGAGGAAGTGAAGCTTGCTATCAAACCTTACTATCAGCGCAAAGACATCACCAAGGATGAATACAAAGATATCCTCCGAAAAGCTGTTCACAAGGTCAGCTGGACAACACACATTTTATACATATGGTCAATCCATTCATACAAATTTAAAAAAAGTTTTGTTCAACCGGCAAGTTAATTCTTTATTTGGAATGACACAGACCCAGAAGATCATTGTGAATAAAAAAATATTACACCGCTTTTATTTCAATTTGAGCAAAAACATCAGTCAAAATTTGCAAGGGGATGAATCATTTCAGGTTTGACTGTATATAAATAAACTATTAGTGTCAGTTCAACATCTGACCAAATAAGCTAAATACAAATATAGAATAATTAAATAACATGTATTTGCCTTGGGACATACAGTACAGGCCAAAAGTTTGGACACACATTCATATTTAATGTGTTTTCTTTATTTTCATGACTACTTCCATTGTAGATTGTCAATGAAGGCATCAAAACTATGACTGAACACATGTGGAGTTGTGTACTTAACATAAAAAGGTGAAATAACTGGAAACGTGTTTTATATTGTAGTTTCTTCAAAATAGCCACCCTTTGCTCTGATTACTGCTTTGCTCACTCATGGCATTCCCTCAATGAGCTTCAAGTAGTCACCTGAAATGGTTTTCACTTCACAGGTGTGGCTTATCAGGGTTGATTAGTGGAATTTCTTGCTTTATCAATGGTGTTGGGACCATCAGTTGTGTTGTGAATGAGAAGGTGTCCAAACCTTTGGCCTGTACTGTACATTTATGATACACACACAAATATAGACACTGAGTGACATTAAGTAATGTATTTTTGATGTCCATTGCTTCCAATGACTAACTTGAAAATTTAGATTGGAATAACTTAAAATCTTTCAATGTCTTGTTGGCATTATGTTGGCAAGAACACGTATTAAGCAAAGTATTTGATGACAGCCAAGCCATCTGTTGATAGTTTTTTAATCAATAAACTGTTGTTAATCTAACGAGCTGGTGCATGAACCATATGATTTGACACTCTGGCGCAATGAAGTGAATTATATTTATATAGCGCTTTTTTTGTGTAGAGACTCAAAGTGCTTTACATTGTGAAACCCATTATCTACATACTTAAGCTACATTTAGACCAGTGTGGGTGGCACTGGGAGCAAAGTGGGTAAAGTCTCTTGCCCAAGGACACAACAGCGGTGACTAGGATGGTGAAAGTCAGGATCGAACCTGGAACCCTCAAGTTGCTGGCACAGCCGCTATACCAATCGAGCCCCGCCACCCTGTTTAACATGGATATACAACATTGTAACAACATTTATAAGTGATAAAAGAGCCTTGTGTTTCCCTTGGGTAGTTTTTTTAAATCAATAAATGTGTTATTACTGGTGCACTGACATCACTAAGTGCATCGGTTTGCAAGGTACAACGACACTAAGAAAAGTTCTGTGATGCCCCAGAGTGCGGAAATAGAAAATAACTATTGCAATTGAAATGTCTTAATCATTGTAAAGCTGTAGAATAAATCATTTAAATTAACACATTAATATCTTTGGGGCGGTATAGCTCGGTTAGTAGAGTGGCCGTGCCAGTAACTTGAGGGTTCCAGGTTCGATCCCCACTTCCACCATACAAGTCACTGCCGTTGGGTCTTTAGGCAAGACACTTTACCCACCTGGTCCCAGTGCCACCCACACTGATTTAAACGTGTGTTAGATGTTGGGTTTCACTATGTAAAAGCGCTTTGAGTCGCTAGAGAAAATGCGCTATAGAAATATAATTCACTTCACTTCACAATATCTTGGCCCTACTACAAAGGGAGAAAATGTGCAAACTCGGGGGGGGGGAAACACTGGTGCATCAGTACCAAATCTGTAATAATTATAACATTTTACTTGATGCTTGTATATAAAAAAAAATATGTCTTACTGACTTTTAACTGTATCAAGCTTTTTATTTTTGTGTCTTCATTTCAGATCTGCCACAGCCGTACCGGTGAAATCAATCCCGTCAAGGTCAGCAACCTCGTGAAACTGTACGTCCAGCGCTACAAATACTTCCGGAAACATGGCCGCAAAATGGACGACGAAGACCGGGATGACAGGTAGCTGGGATCACTGCATTCCACTGCCTGATACGAGAGCTTTTTAAAATATGCGGTCACTCATGTGTGGACATTCACTGTTTTTGTATTATCATTGTTTAGCCAACCTTGTCCATGTATCATGCCTTTTATCTCTTCATTTTTCTGTAAATATATCCCATAAAAACAGGTCATGTATAGAAGATGGCGAACGGTTATCAGTCCATGTATTCCAATAAAGTCTCATCAACCTTGTCAATGCTATCAATTCATTGATTGTAGCGAAATACATGTTTATTTTATTGTAGTCCAGTATGTACTAGAAAGACACCATATTTGCTCTAGATCACACTGTCTGTGTCTCTTTGCAAACATGCAAGTGAGCTGGACTATTATTTATCATGGTTCTAATACATTTTCAAAATGTACTGTCCTTGGTTTGTTTGCATGGGTTACTGAGTTTGAGCAATTCCATTCAAATATGAGTGGATCAACAAATCATAAATGGTGATTTGTGCCTACTTATTGTGTCTATTGTTTAATTACAAAATCTACGGCTAATAATGAAAGACAAATGTTATATCCACTGCTGCATAAATGTGACGGTTTGTGAAGAAATACGCATGTTTTTTTAGGACAAAATTACATGATTTATTTTAAAGCAGGTGCAATGCAGTTTCTGAGCAAAAAAAATGTGACCAGCAGTGTCCAAACTTTTTCGACCAAGGATCGCATCCTTTCAAATGAAAGGATTCAGTCAGAATTTTGATAATTATTTTTAAACAGACTACAACTACCGTATTTCCTTGAATTGCCGCCGGGTCGCTAATTAATTTAAAACCTCTTCTCACTCCTGCGCTTACGAAAGGCGTGCGGTAAAAGTAAGCATGCGCTAAATATTTTAAAACCTCTCCTCACTCCTGGAATTACCAAAGGTATGCAGTAAAAATTTGAGTGTGATGTAAGCTTGGACCTTAAATCCTACTGAATAGCTCTTAATCCTCCCTTTATGCGATTTCAAATTACCGGTATTGAAATCAGCCTCCTCCATTTTGAAAATGATGACAGGGGAAGTGTCACTCGTGACGTCACGATTTTGACCAGGCGGTAATACTAAGCATGCGCTAATTATTTTGAGAAACGAGTTTGACCCGGCAGTAATTCAAGGCAGGCGCATACTATATGCCCTGCGGCAATTCAAGGAAATACGGTAATCCATGTTTATGTTTTAAGATGATCTATGTATAGTCTACACGACGGGTCTCCAAACTACGGCCCGCTAGCATCCAAAATCTGGGCCATGAGAAGTCTCAAGGCTTTTTTTTTTTTTTAAATTTGGCCTTTCTAATCTATTTTCTACCGCTTGTTATACTCTGGGGGGTCTGAGCCACTCAGTCAAATGCATTTTCCAATCGGTAACGTAAGCTCGTGTTCGGGCGAGCGTGCAGCAAGTGCGCACTCTTTTAGTCAAATAGTGCGTGAGGACTATATATATATATATATATATATATATATATATATATACATCCATCCATTTCCTACCGCTTATTCCCTTTGGGTTTGCGGGGGGTGCTGGTGCCTATATCAGCTACAATTGGGCGGAAAGCAGTGTACACACTGGACAAGTCGCCACTTCATTGCAGGGCTAACATAGATAGACGGACAACATTCAGACTCACATTCACACACTAGGGCCAATTTAGTGTTGCAAATCAACCTATCCCCAGGTGCATGTCTTTGGAAGTGGGAAGAAGCCCACTCATTCACAGGGAGGACATGTAAACTCCATACAGAAAGATCCCGACTACTCGGGACCTTCGTAATGTGAGGCAGACACACTAACCCCTCTTCCACCGTGAAGCCGTATATATATATATATATATATATATATGGATACATATATACATACATGCATACATACATATATATATATATATATGGATACATATATACATACATGCATACATACATATATATATATATATATATATATGGATACATATACACATACATGCATACATACATATATATATATATATATACAGTGTGTGTGTATATATATATATATATATATATATATATACACACACACACACACACAGCCCGGCCCCATTTTTTTAACCCAATGCGGCCCCCTGGTTTATACCAGAGCAGGGCAAATATTTTGACTCGGGGGGCCACATTGAGAGAAGAAAGTGTGTCTGGGGGGGCCAAGGTGTGTGTGTATAAATTATATATACACACTTAGCTGTAAAAATATGCTGTACAGTATGTGTGTTTGGGTCCCTTTTTTTCAGGGAACAAATTAGTGCTTTTTGTGACTTTTGGTATTGACCATAACTCACAATGTCCGATAGAGACATAAAAACGTAATGACAGAGCACCTAAAAAAAAACGTAATGGAATTTTTCAGTTTTTTACTGAATGGGACACCCAAAATACGTTAATATCAAGAAAGTGGAATTTACAATATTAATAACTATGAACAATAAAAAACTGAATATCAACAACACACAAACGTCGTTCCTCTTTTACTTCTCAGACCAGCTCCTCGATAGTTGTGTATCTTTTATAATCAAGCAAAACAGAACAACATTTAAAAAAAAACAGTAAAATGTGAATGCAAAATGTAATAAACACCTACAATATTATATCACTTAAAATTTTCTCACACGTATTTCGGACTGGCTGCTCTGAAAACAAACCCCGCCCACTTCGGTTTGTTCCTTTCCTAAACTGTTGTGACGTAGATTACCATAATAAATCCTACAAGACACAGAAGCGCAGATTTCGAACATTGAAATACTTTCTGAGTTCAAGACTTAAAGTAATTTGAAAACAGCACAGCTGAGATAGGCACCAACACCCTGCTCGAGCCCGAAAGGGACAAAGCGGTAGAAAATGGATGGACTACACATCAGTTTTGATGTTAAAGGTCTAAAAAATATATGTAGAACGTCCGGCGGGCTGGATTGAAAATGCTATCAGGCCACATGTTGCCCGCGGGCCGTATTTTCCCCAGGTCTGGTCTTTAAATTAATCAACTTACTAGTTACCAGCAATTGATTAACGTGGACCCCGACTTAAACAAGTTGAAAAACTTATTGGGGTGTTACCATTTAGTGGTCAATTGTACAGAATATGTACTGTACTGTGCAATCTACTAATAAAAGTTTCAATCAATCAAGTAGAGGCGAACAGGTCGTCCATTAGCTGAAGGGGTTGCAGGTTCGAATCCCACTTTGTCGATCCCAGTCACTGCTGTTACGTCCTTCCTTGGACCAGTGGTTCTCAAATGGGGGTACGCGTACCCCTGGGGGTACTTGAAGGAATGCCAAAGGGTACGTGAGATTTTTTTAAAAACATTCTCCAAAATAGCAGAATCTTTTATAAATATATTTATTGAATAATACTTCAAGAAAATATGGCCGTATAAGTTCATAAACTTTGAAAAAAATACAACAATGCAATATTTAGTCTTGACAGCTAGATTTTTTGTTCCATAAATATTTATGTTAAAGATTTATTTTTTTGTGAAGAAATGTTTAGAATTAAGTGTAGAAATCTGTATTTATAATTGAATAACTTGTTTATTTTTCAACAAGTTTTTAGTTATTTTTATATCTTTTTTTTAAATAGTTCAAGAAAGACCACTATACACCATACACCATACAATTTAATAAATCAGAAACTGGTGACATAGTGCTGTATTTTACTTCTTTATCTCTTTTTTTCAACCAAAAATGCTTTGCTCTGATTAGGGGGTACTTGAATTAAAAAAATGTTCACAGGGGGTACATCACTGAAAAAAGGTTGAGAACCACTGCCTTGGGCCAGTGGTTCTCAAATGGGGGAACACATACCCCTGGGGGTACTTGAAGGTTTGTCAAGGGGTACTTGAGACTTTTTAAAAATATTCTAAAAATAGCAACGATTCAACAATCCTTCATAAATATATTTATTGAAAAATACTTCAATAAAGTATGAATGTAAGTTCATAAACTGTGGGGGGGGGGGGGGGGGATACAACAATGCAATATTCAGTGTTGACAGCTAGATTTTTTTGTGGACATGTTCCATAAATATTGATGTTAAAGATTTCTTTTTTTGTGAAGAAATGTTTAGAATGAAGTTGATGAATCCAGATGGATCTCTATTACAATCCCCAAAGAGGGCACTTTAAGTTGATGATTACTTCTATGTGTAGACATCTTTATTTATAATTGAATCACTTGTTTATTTTTCAACAAGTTTTTAGTTATTTTTATAACTTTTTTTCCAAATAGTTCAAGAAAGACCACTACAAATGAGCAATATTTTGCACTGTTATACAATTTAATAAATCAGAAACTGATGACATAGTGCTGTATTTTATTTCTTTATGTCTTTTTTTTCAACCGAAAATGCTTTGCTTTGATTAGGGGGTACTTGAATTAAAAAAATGTTCACAGCAGGGTTACATCACTGAAAAAAGGTTGAGAACCACTGCCTTAGGCAATAAACGTTTTTTATTATTTTCAAGGCTATTTATAATACAATAAATAAAGTTAACATATCATTTAAATGTTTATAACATTTAAATTTCGTAAATGTTCTACGGGTCAATAAAGTTGCGAGTTGCCGCCCTTTGGATACTACTGCTGTAGCCACTGCTTATTTTACGTCGGACTTCGCCGGTTTACGGCATCCCGCCATTTTGATATGCGAACTCCTGCAATCTCCACATTGTCGTCGCCTTGCCACACGGTCACTTCGACTCCTGCTTAACTTACACAGCGTGTGTCAACCATAGTTTTGCAAGTTAGAACCTGGCTTTTATGTATCTCCCGACTCCGTCTCAAGTGGATGGTGTAATTTATTTTTCGACATCGGAGGAGTGAAGGTAAGAATAATCAGTACTTCTCGTCAGCGTAGCTAGCTAGCTTGGTGGCTAAAGCTAACTACTCGAGTGGCCCGTAATCTTGAAATGTTGTGTCAAAATAAGTGCATGTGTGGCATGTATAAGTTTCTAATAAAAAAATGTGCTTGATAATAATAATAAACTGGTTATAAATTGGGTAACTGTTTGCATGCTAAGTAGCACATCGAGTTAGCTAGCTATGCCTGGCTTTGTGTTCCAGTGTTGTTTCACCATATGCTGTTTGTATTCTTTCCTTCTGAAATGTGGTTTAAAGGCCTACTGAAATTAGATTATCTTATTTATACGGGTATAGCAGGTCCATTCTACGTTTCATACTTGATCATTTCGCGATATTGCCATATTTTTATTGAAAGGATTTAGTAGAGAACATCGACGATAAAGTTCGCAACTTTTGGTAGCTAATAAAAAAAGCCTTGCCTGTACCGGAAGTAGCAGACGTTATGCGCGTGACGTCACTGGTTGTAGAGCTCCTCACATCCTCACATTGTTTACAATCATAGCAACCAGCAGCTAGAGCGATTCGGACCGAGAAAGCAACAATTTCCCCATTAATTTGAGCAAGGATGAAAGATTCGTGGATGAGGATATTGAGTGAAGGACTAGAGAGAAAAAAAAGGTGAGGACAGTGGGAGCAATTCAGATGTTATTAGACACATTTACTAGGATAATTCTGGAAAATCCCTTATCTGCTTATTGTGTTACTAGTGTTTTAGTGAGATTATATGGTACCTAAAAAAAGTCGGAGGGGTGTGGCCACAGGTGTGGTGACCACCAGTGTCTCCGGTGGGAGGAGGTAATAGTCCGCAGCTGCTGCAGGAGGACGCAAGCTCCGCTCATAAGTATGGTAAGAGCCGACTTATTACCACAATTTTCTCACTGAAACCTGCCGGTTGACATGTGGTCGGGAACCATGTTCGCTTGACCGCTCTGTTCCATAGTAAAGCTTCACCTTCGGGAATTTTATACAAGGAAACACCGGCTGTGTTTGTGTGGCTAAAGGCAGCCGCAATACACCGCTTCCCACCTCCATCTTTCTACTTTAATGTCTCCATTATTAATTGAACAAATTGCAAAAGATTCAGTAACACAGATGCTCAGAATACTGTGCAATTATACGATTAAAGCAGACTACTTATAGCTTGGATCGGGCTGGGAAAAAATGTCCGCTACAACCCGAGACGTCAAACGCACGCCTCATCATACGCCTCATCATACGGCAACGTTTTCAACAGGACACTTCACGGGAAATTTAAAATTTCAATTTAATAAACTTAAAAGGCTGTATTGGCATGTGTTGCAATCTTAAGATTTCATCATTGATATATAAACTATCAGACTGCGTGGTTGGTAGTTGTGGGTTTCAGTAGGCCTTTAACAAACAATATGTGATCTGTTTCTTAGGTGAAAAATGACTCAGTTTTTACCGCCGAACCTTTTGGCCCTCTTTGCCCCACGGGACCCTATCCCTTTCCTGCCTCAATTGGAGAAGCTGCCCCACGAGAAACACCACAACCAACCGTACTGTGGCATCGCCCCGTTCATCAGGCACTTCGAGGTTAAAAGCTTATTATTTATGATATCTGTAAGTTTCCATCCACACCATTTTATTCCTAAATGACAAACCATTTGTTGTCTTTTGTGGCTAGGACCCCAGAGATGCCCCTCCACCTACAAGAGCTGAAACCCGCGACGAGAGATTAGAAAGAAAGGTAAGTTGTATGGGTGTAATGATTGATCGCTAAATCCATTCATATATTCTTAAATTTCAAGTAGGGCTGGGCGTTATTGCCTTATTTTAATATTGCGATATTTTTAGGCGATATACGATATACCATATTTCCTTGAATTGCCGCAGGGCATATAGTATGCACCTGCCTTGAATTACTGCCAGGTCAAACTCTCTTCCCAAAATAATTAGCGCATGCTTAGTATTACCGCCTGGTCAAACTTGTGACGTCACGAGTGACACTTCCCCTGTCATCATTTTCAAAATGGAGGAGGCTGATTTCAATACCGGTAATTTGAAATTGCATAAAGGGAAAATATTAAGAGCTGTTCAGTAGGATTTAAGGTCCAAGCTTACATCACACTCAAATTTTTAGTTCCTTTGGTAAGTGCTGGAGTGAGATGAGGTTTTAAAATAATTAGCGCATGCTTACTTTTACCACATGCCTTTGGTGAGCGCAGGAGTGAGAAGAGGTTTTAAATTAATTAGTGCCCTGGCGGCAATTCAAGGAAATGCGGTATGTTACGATATTTTGCCTTGGCCTTGAATGAACACTTGATGCATATAATCACAGCAGTTTGATGATTGTATGTGTATACATTAAACATTCTTCTTCATACTGCATTAATATACGCTACTTTTAAACTTTCATGCAGAGAGGGAAAATCACAACTAAGTCAATTGACCAAAAGTGTATTTATTAAAGTTATTAAGCAATGGCACAAACATTCAAGTCATTTCCAAAACATAAAGTGCAAGATTGTGAGAGATATTTTAAGTGTCAAATAAAAATTAGCTGCATAATAGGAAATCAAATAGTATTCATCCTTCACTGTGGTAGGTTCCTAAAGTTATCAACATCTCTTCATTCTCTCGCGAGTGACTTTTCAAACGATGCTACATATTAGTAGTAATGCTACTTTTTATAGCAACTCTTTTTTCCCCCCACACTTGACAAATTACGGTTGTTTGTTCAACATATTCCCACTTAAAGCCGAACCACCGCCAGACGATGGAAACCCTGCTGTTTTTATTGGGAATTAAGTCTTCCTTCATTTGTTAGCAGATCCGCACCTTTTTTCTCCCGTACGGCTACGTTAGCAGCTAACGTAGCCCAGCATGCTACCTCTCTGCTCTGCGAGGGCGAACACGTATGTGACGTATGTAAGAATGTGCGCCTGCTTGTCTGTGAGAAAGAAGGATAGGATAGAGCCTGAAGTGTACGCCCGCAGCTAAAAGCAACTGCGTGAGAACGTATACTCGAATATTACAATATAGTCATTTTCTATATCGCACAGAGACAAACCCGCTATTTTCAAGTATGTCCATCTGTGTTCGGCAAGTTGGCCTTCCTGAAGACAGGTATCAATCCAAGATCTTTTTTAAAAGGGAATCGATCCATTTTATTGATACAACAAAAAGGAAAACATTGCCATTTAGGAAGGGCAGGCCTTGTATGAAATTTAAATAGCACCCGTAACTGACACAGCCCCTTTTTAATACGGTGCGCTCCATGGTCGCGCAAATACGGTACAGTGGCTTTGTTGATGGGAACCGGTTCTCGAAAAGGGATTCAAATCCATGGAATCGTATTTGTAGGTGTGTGTGTGTGTGTGTGTGTGTATATATATATGTATGTATGTATGTGTGTTCATGTATGATATCTAGGGCTGCCTATTATTGTCAAAGTAATAAAAATAAATAAGATTGTTATCAATATTGAAATCATGATTAGTGATTAAGTAAAGCAGTGTGGGGTGTGAAGGACATGATACTACCATCATGTCATTTGTAATGTCTAATAAAAAGACTATAGATAAACGTTATCCATATAATTATAGACAAAATTAGGTTATTTTATTCTTTAATCAAATCAACTTGTCAGCTTTTTGTCATTACATGACATTCTCTTTTACATTTTGTAGTGAGTTTTTATTTTTAAGTTATGCACATTTATATGTAGATGTCGATTATGTATCTGGACAGACCCATTAGGAGTTTGAGCAGAGATATGTCGTTTAGGAATTAACCATACACAATAAAACATTAACAACTTGAGGTGTCACATGAATTTTTTTAATGTAACACCTTAGTGACATGAAAAAAACACAACGTATAAAAGACAAAACCTTGTTTACTTTTTGATATCAAAATAAAACAAAGCAGTTTGGTTAATGAAGATGAAGTTTAATAAACAATCTTTGTTCTTCAATGCTTCCCTAGTGTTTCAGTACAACAGTTTGGCCAAAAAAAAAACCCCTCTCACATCAAATAAACAATCTTCACCGCCTGCTTTCAATTTGACGAGATGACTGAACAATTGAGCTAGTATTGATGTTATTTGAACACTGATTCAATTTGCAGTTAAAGGTGGAGTGAACATCCCAGTAAACAAACTAAAGACTTTATAAACAAGTTGTGACACAACATCGCCTGCTGCAAAACATCAGTTTTTCTCCTTCGCTGTATACTTTTAGTGTGGGCACAAGTGTCTCTAATATTGTCCAGCAGTGCGCTCTTAAACACATGCCGGTAAGCGAGGGAAAATTACGTTAAACCAAGCGCTTGGCTCCGTTTACTCCCGAGGGTAAATCTCCGGAGCAAAGTCGGTGTTGTTGGTCCGCCATGATTATCAAGCTAGTGCGCATGCCACAGGAATTATCGCAAATTATTATTATACCGTTCCATCCATCGTCCATTAACAAGTAAAAAGTCCAGGGCGGTCACAGCGTGTTCTTGCCGCAAATGTTGGTCAAATTTTTGGGCATTATGACAAATGACGAAGCTGGTTGCTGCACTTTCCGTGGTTGCCGCGGTTAAATTCGAGCGCCGGGATAAGGATGAGAGAAAGTCTGTTTTCCCGTCTGTGGCGTCACCAAACAAATATGTTGAGTACCTACGGTGCTCAAGAAGAGTCATAAACGTCACAGGACAATATCATAAATTACAACACATAACCTTTTAGCTACACAACGATTGCAAACTCTACAACACAATAATATAAAGCCTCAACTAAACTTTAAATTGAAAATCGCCCAACACAGCGGAAGTGACAGCTGAGCAAGTTACGGCG
The DNA here is from genome assembly GCF_033978795.1 of Nerophis ophidion. NCBI lineage: Eukaryota > Metazoa > Chordata > Actinopteri > Syngnathiformes > Syngnathidae > Nerophis > Nerophis ophidion. Next base: position 33,212,360 of record NC_084633.1, on the reverse strand, counting down.
TCTCACCGACTTCTGGAACACAACATGAAGCGATGACAACTGGCACACAATGTAAAGTCATTTGATTCGAAACTAATAATTACAAGAGATTGATGAAGGAGGCTATTGAAATTAGGAAGCAAGGGGCCAACATCATCAAGGATGAGGAGGCATACATGCTTCCGCACACCTGGGATGCTCTACTTCATTGACCACGCCAAGGTGGAGTACAGATACTCTATGGCCGGATCGGGGAACTTATTAAGCAAGTAAATCTACTGTTAAAATGCTAGTTATTTTAGTTAGAAAATATTTCCTCCTGTTAATTCAACCTGTGTTGGTTGCACTTTATTCAAATAAGATGTGAATGCATTGGCAAATGTTTGCTTGCTTTGCTTTAATCACTAATTCATTTATACATAATTCCCTTACAAGAAATAGAAGGTAGTAGTGTCGTGTTCAATATTTATTTCACAGTCACACTGCTTGATTATTTCTTCTAAAAAGTTACTGAATTTCAACTTACTGAATCGTTTCGGATAGTATCATTCTAAAAAAAAATAGTATCCCTGAACCACACATTCTTAATCGAATCGTTAAAACAAGTCTTTACACCCTTATTCAGTTGTTCTATTCAGAACTATCATACACACAGTTTATGTGCATTCAAATATATAACTAGCTTTTTAAAACTCATATAAACACCTTAATAATCGATCACTGGAGTGGGCTTCTATGCATGCCCTGCTTTCTGGAGGCTCCTGGCATAGCTCATATCATTAAATTCACGAGAAGACGACCAAGCCAGAGGGAGGGGACACCAACTAGAGGCACTTTTCCACCAAAAGTTCAGGAACTTTTAGTTCCTGTAAAATTAAGTTCCTGTAGAAGTGTGTTGTTCATGTTTTAACCACAGTTCATTGTAGTTTATCCGAATCATGCTGACGACGTAAGAATGAGTGGTATAATGTATTTCAACACTGATACAATGTCAATGAACAGACAATATTAGGTCATATTTTTTTACTGTAGTGTAAGTAAATGAAACACAAAGCAATAATATACAAAACAATATGATATAAAAACAAAGTGAACCGGATTGTTTGTTTGTTGAAAAAAAGTAATGCTTTTGTCCAGTGTTGTACAGTCAGAAAGTTGTCCCCTCAGTAAATGATTAATTCATTGGGGTTGGGTGAGTTCCTCTGAGCAATTTCAGTTGGTAATAAAAATATATTAAGAATAACTGTCAGTGTTTACCCCGCACCGACAATGAAAACCCATTAGATCTGGCGTTAGCTTTCGGTTCACTCTGGTCAATGACTATTTTTAGAACTTTACAAAATAGTGAAACTTTCATGTGATTTACTTTTGTTGCAATTGTGTACTGCCTCTATTTTGTATTTATCCACTAAAGTCTCAAGAGTAATAAGCAGTTAAAGTCGCAGCTTTAAAGTCCGACTGAACACTTACACTTTACATCAGGGATCTCTTATAGTAGCTCACCAAAAGGTTAAATAACATTTGCTTTAAACCTTTTAGTATTTAACTGTCCAATTTAGTTGTTATGCCTCTATTTAATGACAAATTACTACAAAGTAGCATAAAGACAATAAGATCTGCTCTGTAATTAAAGTAATGCTATAAAACGATTTAAATATAATTATCTTGATGCATATTAATTGTTTATTTTGCATAAGCACTTAAGGACTATAAAAGTAGATGGGTGCAAAAAAATTATGATGAAATAAACCTTTAATTCTGTCAGCTCTAAAATAAAGGGCACTTTAAGAGTAATAAGCAGTTAAGGTCGCAGCTTCAAAGTCCGACTGAACACTTTATTATTCCTCTAGGGACAAGCGGTAGAAAATGGATGGATAAAAATATGTTTGAAAGAGTGCTTTAGAAAACTATGTCAACAAACTGCCTTGGTTCAAACATACTTCATTATCCATTCCCCCTGTTGTTTCTGGCGAAAGTTGGAACTAAATGTTTCGGTTTTAATTATGTTGACCACTTACTGTAGTTGGCGCCAGTCAGCCAGTAGATGGGTATCGGTTGGGTTTCAGTTAGTCCTTGGATTCCTATTGATTTTTGAAACAGTTAGATAGATAGATAGTACTTTATTGATTCCTTCAGGAGAGTTCCTTCAGGAAAATAAAAATTCCAGCAGCAGTGTACAGAGTTGAGATCAATTTAAATAAAAGTAAAAAGTAAATAATGGGGGTTTAAATGTAAACAAAATAGATAAATATTAGAATAAGAATAAAAACTAAAAAGCAACAATGGGAATAAAAATATAACAGTAAAATAAGACTATAACAAGACAAAGTAGGCAGTAGTGACCATGTTATGAAAACGTATTGCACTGTTATTGTTTTTCATCCCCTGTCATCCTAGTACCCCCCGCCCCCCGCCCCAGAGAGGAGTTGTACAGTCTAATGGCGTGTGGGACAAAGGAGTTTTTGAGTCTATTAGTCCTGCACTTTGGATGAAGCAGTCTTGTTGAGTGATAGCTGATGATTAACCCTTTTCATGTGTATCGTTTGCTTTTTCAGAGGAGAGAAAAAATTGAAAGAAGACAAACAGTGGTGGAGACTGAACTGAAACTTTGTAGGTTTCTACAGTGAAAAACAATACTGCTTATTTAAATTGTTTATGCTATTTGGACTAAGCTTCTTCATATTTGCATTATTTCAGGGGACCCCCATAATGACCCAAATGCCCAAGGAGATGCATTCAAGACATTGTTTGTTGCCAGAGTGGTAAGTATGCTTGAATTGTTTTATTTACAATTCTTCTAACAATAATATCTCACAATAATTCCTTTTTTTTTTAGAACTACGATACTACAGAGTCCAAGCTTCGCCGTGAGTTTGAGGTCTACGGCCCAATAAAACGGGTGAGTTTACCTATTAAATTCAGCAAGCGGCAAAGTATAGACTATTTTTATTTACATCAGGGATCTCTTAATAGTAGCTCACCAAAAGGTTAAATAACATTTGCTTTAAACTTTTTAGTATTTAACTGTTCAATTTAGTTGTTATGCCTCTATTTAATGACAAATTAGTACAAACTAGCATAAAGATAATAAGATCTGCTCCGTAATTAAAGTAATGCTATCAAACGATTAAATATAATTATTTTGATGCATATTAATCGTTTATTTTGCATAAGCACTTAAGGACTATAAAAGTAGATGGGTGCAAAAAATATTGATGAAATAAACCGTTAATTCTGTCAGCTCTAAAATAAAGTGCAGTTTAAATGTTGAAAGTCATAAATAAAACACAAATAGCTAACAATACATTTTTGTCAAAGTTGCTCTAAAATTGATGAAAGTTGAAGACCATTGCTGTAGATGCTTAGCCCTAATTTCCACAGCATACATCACGGCTGCAGAGCGTAATCGCCACGGCGACAGACCCTTTCTGTTTTTATTCAAGTCAATGGGTCCGTTTCCACCACCTGCGGTACGGCACCGCCATCTAAATATTCGGAGAGTTTCTATTTTTGCCGGTTGCCACAACACGGCGGAAACGTTCAGCTAGCATCTGCTTCTATGTTGAAGAGGTTCATTTAGCCTACTGACGTGTATTTATAAATGGTTGATTTATATAGGCTAGTAAGGTAAAGTTTTGTTCCGCACCCTTCATCAGAGGTGACACCTCTGATGAAGGGTGTCGCAGGACCCTCGGGTCCTTCGTCCCCTTAAGTGCAGACTCGTCGGCTGAAGAAGAACTTGCTTCTGACACCTCTGATGAAGGTTGCAGAAGCAAGGTAGCCGAAACTTTTGAGGTACAACACTTTACCTTACTAGCCTATATAAATCAACCATTTATATATAAAAAGCATCTGACTCTGTTGGAATTCAAGCACAAATACAAAATAAATTAACCTCGTTGACCCAAATGCTGATACTGGAGTTTCAAAATTAAGAGTCCTATAAAGGCATGTCCCGTGCACGTTTTTTAATGTTGAAGGCAATACGTTCTCCGAAATCCTAGCCAGTTTACTACCAGCCCTGAGGGGTTACTGATCACCCTGAAAAACTACTGTTTGAACGGCAACACGCAGCACTTTTAGCACCCTGGTGAATTGTATACCATTCTCCATTCTTCATGTTAAAGTAGAATATACCAACTGTGTGACTTGGAGGTGACTATGACTGCAATTAGTAATTTTTAAAGTGGAACTTTATGATAAAATGATTGTCGCTACACAATGTGGCACTATTATAGTAATACTAATAATACAAAATAAAGTAATATAAACAACTGCCTGTGGCTTTCAGATCTACATTGTCTACAACAAGAGGACGGGGAAACCTCGTGGATATGCCTTCATTGAGTATGAGCATGAGCGTGACATGCACTGTGAGTACGAATGTAGCACAAAAACACCTGTCAGATGTTCATTCAGTTAGATTCAGGGTGGTCTTCAGTCGACATCATCTTTTAATAGCTTGGGAGGGTCAGTGCCATGTGATGTCAATAATATCCAGTTCTGGCACACCATTTTCCTCATTTTGCATGATGACAAAGTCTGGTGGTTGTGTCACATTTGTGTGTCTGTGTTTGTTGCGTGTTGTCAGTTGACTAAAGGTTTGGTTGAGGAGGGTACTGCTTCATTCAGTGGGGCATCATTGGGGAAAGTGGGTGGACCGAGAGGTAGAGCTGTACCTCATCTGTGAGCCTGAACATCTTTGCCTGTCAAAGGGCACATTGTCTTTTAACTGTTAGGTGATGTAGCTCTGTGGAAGAGCCGCTCTCCTGGTTGGACTCTAATGGTAAGCACAAGGTTAGACTAGTTACTGGTCAGTGAATTGAATGGGGTATTAACTGGAATATACTATTGACTGTATAAGACCTCAACTTTAAAGTGAGCACATTTTTTCGGTGGTCTTCAACCCTGGTCATGGTGAGATTGCATCCAAAAGTTAGTACAATATTACTAAAGTATTAGAATTTGTTTTGATGCCACTCTGGATATTCCAACATTGTCTGATTAGACTTGTGGTTGTTGTCATCTGAAACACCATTCCAGAATGTCTGTGGTATCAGCTCTTCAAGACCAGAGTTGCTGATCACGGCTACGTAGTCAAGCAAGGGATGAAGGGGGGAAGCGGGCCTAAACATTATATTAACTGTGTGTTGTTCTCATTGCCACTGCAGCCGCCAATCTGTGATGGCTATTGGCCAGAGCGGGCTAGCAGATGATGATGATGGTTATGATACATCTACACCCTACTACCACAGCTCAGTGTATGGTTGGTATAATGGGTTTGTATGATGGGTAAGATTTCTTTCCACCCTCCATCTCCTACATAGGGAAGAGGATATACGTTCAATGGGAAAAGCATTATTTATTGGCAAGTCCTAGGAGTTTTTCATGAAGGTCATATAGTTTACAACTTGGGCTTTGACCATTGAACGCACTCCAGACCACTAGCCTGTAATGGTATCCAATCTTTTTGCCCTTTTTGTTAAAGCCACCTCTAGTTGCGCAGAGCGTGTATTTTTCTTTAGTTTGAAACAGGAAATAGTTTGACAACATGTAAGAAAAAACAGTACTGTTATTGTAATTGCATTCCAGTCGATACTACTACTTTTAAAATGTACTAATATGATTGATGCAGCAAAGAATAATGTCGCTGTCTTGGATTGTGGCAAAGTCATGCAATTTTTTTGGCTGAGTGTGGTGGAAAGTGCCTCTACAAATATTTGCTGATTTTTTTTTAGAATCTAAAGTTACATGCTGCGCCAATGGATAACCTAAGTTGGTTGGATGTTCAGGAATTTTCTGTTTCCTGTACTTTCAGTTTGCTGTGGCCTGCCAAGGATACATTTGTTCCGCAGCAAATTGATTTGGTGCTACTTGTTGCCCTCGATCATTTTAATGGGTTTCTGTGAATTAAGTTTGTCGTTAAAACTTCATACAGTAGATGCCTCGTAACTCTGCTTTATCATATATCTAATGCAGCGGTCTGACAGTACTGTGCTGCCAGTTTACTGACACCGTTGCTATATTTCAAGATTTGAATCAAACCCCTAAAGATTTTTTATTTTTAAGTGATAGCTCTAGAGACTGTTTTAGTTTTACTGGATGTAAAAACAAGTGACAAAAGAAAAGTAATTTGTATTTACCATATTTGTTTTGTTTTTCCATACAAATTACATGCATATGTATAATGATCAATTATGCAAAAAAGATAATATGAAACATTTGTTTTGCTTTTTTCCCCCAAAAAATAATGCACATGCGTCATGGCCTATTATGCAAATAAGATGTCATAATGTTCAAAATCAAAATAGCCTAAGATAACCTTTTGTCTGCTCGCTAGATGTGTTGAGGAAGCTATGCCTCTGCCCAGGGACAACCGATGAAACTGAGCTTGTAGCTGTATTTGGTCTGTGCGGTATACTGTATGTATTGGGTATTTTAAAAGTATGTGGCGGTTAATAGCACTGGACTAAGGTTATTTTTTAACTGACACTGGTCACAACTTTATATTAAAGTAGATCCCCACAAGACCCCATCAAATGAAGTTGAATTTTAATCAAATGAAGTGATGAAAATGACAGTCTGAGCTGGCTTTAATTGAAAGGGCAGATGTATTTTCTTGGTACCTCTGAAATGGGCTACTCGTACATATTTTTATACATTACATACCCAAAGTAGTTAGGTTTAGCAGCATAGTGTTCTGCATTACTATAATAAAAGAAAGATAAGGTCTTTTTTTTTTTTTCCCGAATAAAGCAGTTGAGATCATGTCTGTCGAATTGAAGACACATTCTCAACCACAGCAGTAGTCATGGAAGGAGCATGATGTTAATGGTATCCAAGAGTTAGTGGGAGTCATGAAAGGCAAATCCTGCCTTTTAAAGATGGCCTGTTTTTTTGTTTTTTTTCTCCCTTTGGTCGTCACTTGTGAGGATGATGGGGGTTTGGTAAGGCCCTGTCTGAGGATGGGATTTGTATGGCATCCTTCGTGGAGAATGGTAGTGGAGGGGTTCTGGTAAGGCCCCTGCTTGATGTGTTGCAACTTTGTAAATTCTGGTGCTGAAGGGTTGTGGTAAGGCCCCAATTTATAAGGTCTATGGCTGATATTCCGTCTTGTCTAAAGGATAAACTGAGTGGTTGTGGTAAGTCACAAGTTCTTCAACATCAACACTGTAGCTTCAGTGTTCCACATCAAACCAGTGTAGCAGACAAGAATTTCCTTGTACAAGATGGATCAACAGACATGTATTGGGGTCATTGGATGAGGTGTGAGATATGTTGTGACTATATTGTTGGCTTCTTCATTGTGCTGCTCTTGCAATAAGAGGATGGTAAGCAGGTAAAAGGTCATAACAGATACAAACCACCACCAAACGCTCGCACATGACTTAGATTATGTAAATCCATGCTGTTAAAGATCATAAATGTAAATCAATTACAAAGCATTTTTCATTTTGTTCGAACTTTATTTTACCATGTCTTAAATTGTAATGCTTATTAACATTTTTGCATCACTGGCATGATCGATCTTGTTAGAAATACTCTGCATAAACCATTATATCTTGGTAAGTGAAGTGAATGCACTGACATACATTTATTTGTGCTGAAGTTAATGCATTTTACATTCGTAGCATAAATGTGAATATTCTGAAAATTAGGTAAACAGCCAAAGTCATTCCTTAATATTGACCGTCACATTCAGTACATCCATTTATTTAAACTTAGCGTTGCTGATCACAAAGCACTTAGAACCTGGATGTTAAGCTATGCAATTAAAGAGAAACGCATTGAACATACCTCGGGTGGAAGGAAGTCTACTCCCATTATCCTTGGGCTTTTACCCAGAGAGCAGCCCTCTCGGCTTCGCCTGCTCCTGGTCAGTATTCTTATAGCACTGTCTGTTTTCTTGGCTATAGTCATGCAATCATGCGCCGACATCACCTCTGTCTCTCCTCTCCCTACTCTTCTCCAGCTTCCTACAAGCATGCAGATGGGAAGAAGATTGATGGCAGAAGAGTGCTGGTGGATGTTGAACGGGGGCGCACCGTCAAAGGATGGCAACCTCGAAGATTAGGTATGCGGGCCCCCTACACATGCACAATTGTCATTATTCAAAGCTTGGATGAGCTTTATGTGCTGATCAAACCCAATTATCTAACCTGACCACATTCAATTTCACCCAGGTGGAGGGTTAGGTGGGACTAGAAGAGGTGGTGCAGATGTCAACATCAAGCACTCTGGCAGAGATGATGCATCTCGATATGATGAACGCCCACTGGGCGGGTAAGCGCTTATTGAATATCCAATAATTACAGTGGAACTTGATTTAAGTCAGCCCCACTTATGTAGATCATTGTTTTTTCTTATCACTAAAAAGCACCCATAAACTTTGAGCGCAAAAGATAATTTCTGTGCAGATGGATAAGTTTGTCGACATGTGTTTTAGTATTAACGTCGTTATCGCTAAGCAGCGGGAAACTACAACCGCAACAAAGCAACTTTATACATAAGCTGATATGGTAGAGTCTAGCACACAGCATTAAAATGCAGACCGTGACTTCCTGTTAAGTGCAAAGTAAGCTGCGAAATAAAAGCATGGCAGTATTCACCTAGATTTTATCACAGAAACTAGTTGATTGTTCTAGAAGAACGGTTTGTTATTGGAGTTGAAATATACAACAAAATTACCACAGCAGCTTGGTTGAGTATAAAAATATCAATGAAAATGTAAAGCTGTTGAAAGATACCTCACCCCCGTTGCACCGCGAGGTTCACGTGAGTCGGCACGCACGTATGATGCTTGCGGTCACATCCCAACCAGCACCATGATCCACCATCAAAAAATTCAGGAAAAGCGGAGCATGTATAAGGATGTTTACCATTAGTTTTTTTTATCACAAGGGGGTGTTAAAGGCACCGCAGTAGTCATGCAGTTGCCTCCAACCAAACAATGTGACCCACCAACAAAAATATCAAAGATCAGAGAATGTGTAAGGAAGTTATTACTATTGTACGGACGGGGCGGCGTGGCGCAGAGGGAGAGTGGCCGTGCGCAACCTGAGGGTCCCTAGTTCAATCCCCACCTAGTACCAACCTCGTCACGTCCGTTGTGTCCTTGAGCAAGACACTTCACCCTTGCTCCTGATGGGAGCTGGTTAGCGCCTTGCATGGCGGCTCCCTCCATCAGTGTGTGAATGTGTGTGAATGGGTGAATGTGGAAGTAGTGTCAAAGCGCTTTGAGTACCTTGAAGGTAGAAAAGCGCTATACAAGTGAAACCCATTTATCATTTATTTATTATTATAGTTTTTCACCAAAAGGGGGTAATTGAGGCGCCTTAGAAGTCCCACCCAACACCCTGACCCACCAACAAACATTTTAGGAAGATTGGGGCATATTAAGAAAGTTATTACTGTTATAGTTTTTCACCACAATGGGGGCGATACAAGCGCTGCAGTACTCTTGCAGTTGGTCCATCCCAATACCCTGGCCCACCATCGAAAAATTTCAGAAAGATCAAAGCATGTGTAAGGAATAGTTTTTCACCACAAGGGGGGCGATAAAGGCACCGCAGTACTCATGCAGTTGCTCCCACCAAACAATGTGATCCACCATTAAAAATATCATGAAGAATAGAGAATGTGTCAGGAAGTTATTACTGTTATAGTTTTTCTCCATAAGGGGCGATACAAGCGCTGCAGTACTCATGCAGTTCCATCCTGGCCCACCATCAAAGATTTCAGAAAGATCCAACCATGTGTAAGGAATAGTTTTTCACCACAAGAGGGCAATTGAGGCGCCACAGTATTCATGCAGTTGCTTTCCTGTCAACACCCTCACCCACCATCAAAGATTTCAGGAAGAGTGTAGCATCTTAAAATAAGGTACAGTTTTTTTACCCCTTGCGCTGCTGCTCGAGTCCTAATTGGGAACTGTACGAGAAGATAAAAGTCATGTTGATGAAGTCACAGGTGCAAAAATCTTTTATCACCAATTTTCCTTTGTCCCTGGTTGTCAGTTATGTTGACAAGGGTCAACGAGTCCAAAGGGCTGTCAGGTTCCACTGTACTATATACTGTATGTGTGTGTGTTTTTGTGTTACTTACTTTTTATTCCCCCTGATTACTTGATAGAGATCGGGATCGTGGAGAACGCGGGGAGCGTAGTCGGGACCGTGATAAGGACAGAGAGCGTCGAAGGTCCCGGTCTCGTGACCGCCGTCGTCCTACCCGTTCAAGCGAGCGAGATAGGGAAAGGCCAGCGGCAGTAGGGGAGGAGGCCGTCGGTAACAGTCGACGTCGAGAGAGGGATCGCGATCGTGTGGCACCAGCTGGAACAGATAGCAGGAGCAGGGAAAGGAGTAAAGACCGTGATAGAAAGAGGAGGAGTAGAAGTCGGGATCGCAAACGAGACCGTGAGAGAGCAAAGGGGCTTGAGGGAGAGGAAGTCAACCAAGGAGACGGTGTTGCTGAGGGTGGGGAACGCCTACCAGAGGAAGCTGAAGGAGAAGCAGGTGAGGGTGTGGAGGAGCGCAGGGACAAAGATAGAGATAAGGATCGGGACCGCCGCCGCAGCCATAGGGACAGAGACAGGCGTAGTAGGGGAGACCGAGACAGAGACCGGGATCACAAGAGGGAGCGAGGAGACAGAGATAGGGGTGAGCGCAGGGAGGAGCGCCATGGCTCCTTAAGAGAAGACACAGGCCCCCAAGATGACGTACCCAATGAAGAGGGGGGAGAAACAGCACCCAACATGGAGGAGTCCAGGCAAGACGGCATGATGGACCAGCAGTCTGTGCCTGATGAATACGGATCCGGTGAGAACGGCTACAATGCTACAATGGAGGCAACAGGAGATGAGTACTAATTCAGACCACATAGACTCATAAATTACTTGTTTCATGCCCTACCTTGGCTTCCTAACTTAATGGTATGGCAAAGTTACATATATAGTCCATAGCAAGCCCCACTACAAGAAAATAGTCAAATTCATAAAAGTTTCACAGTGTGGAATTTGATCTACTGATTCATGCCACGCACTCAATCTATTTTAGCCATCCAAGCTCTTCATTTTGCCTCTTGGTTTCAGGAAGATGTTTTAAATCCTAAATCAGTAGTTGTCATTGTTTCTTTGTCAATTCCAAGTCCAATTGCTTCGACACTTTCTGTTAAGTGTATGAAAATTGAAGGACTTTGATGATGGTTCTCTTAAGTTGATTAAAAAGTTTTTTTTTATTTTATTTGTTGTCTGTGAGGTTCTTATAGCAATGCTTGAGTCTTGTTTCCATTACCTTTTTGTATTTATAAAAAAAAGGCATTTTATCATAGTGACAATTGTATGGTTTAGAAGTTCCAACTTGGTGTTTTCATCTGTCCTACTCATGTTGTGCATAGTTAAAAAATGAAATCCTCCTTAAGTGGATGTAAGATCTGCATGTCTGTATGAACACTTTCCTGTGTGTGCGATGCTTTTTATCCAGTTTTTAACTGTTTTAATCTGATTTTGAGGGTTTTATTAATTTGTTTTTTTTCTACATACAGGCTGTTCAAAAAAATCTTAACTCGATTACTTTTAACACTATCTCACAGGAAAATCTACTTAAAAACATTGCTGACCTGGATGAAAAGCTCTAACGCATGTTGGATGAGATGCTGAAGAGGTACTTACTCTGGCTACTACCTTCAAGTCTCTTTGACTGTGTCCAACTGGATATAGAGGGGTTTGGATTTTTACCCGAAGTGCATGTCGTAATCTATTTTGAAGGGTGAACGTTCACCATAGCACTACACGTAATATTCCGAAAAATTCAGTGGGAAATAACATTTCCAAGCACATCAGTTTAATGTAAATTGGGGCTGTTACTCTATTTTTACTTACAAAAGGTTTTCCCTGACATGATTCAAACAAACACAAAGTCATAAGCATGTCACATATTGGTTGATTAGAACAATCCATGCTTGCTTTTGCCAGTAACTCTTCATTTCAGCTGTTTTGTTCGTCCAGAAATACGCTTAGGAATGTGATACAAGTAGGGATGATGTAAGAAAACCGGTTCTCCCGATGCTTCGATAAGAAAAGAACCGATTCGAATCCCTTTTTGAGAACTGGTAACAGTTTTCGAAGCCACTATACCGTATTTTTGTGTCCATTGGGCGCACCATATTAAAAGGCTTAACTTGTTTACGGTCGCTGAGATGAGCAGGCGCATTCTTCACACACAACAAACTATCTGGATTCGATAAGGAATCTGTTCGATAAGAGGATTAGATAATGGCATTGACATTGATAATTTCTTAACGAACATCATCCCCAGATTCAAAAAAGTTTTATTCCATCCACCTAGATTGTGCCAGTTGACAATCCCACATGTCGTTTGCATAAGTTAGTGGCGTCAATTACCGTTTCACTAACTTTAGGCCTTCAATATGGATATCGGCAATGCAGAATGGGAAATGAGGGGAAAAAATCTGAGCCTGCCTCTGCAAATGCGGGCACTCCCTGTTAGCGGCCTTCCTCTTCTACTCCAAGTAAGGGGACTCCCTGGACTGATGTGTTGTCTGCAGGCGGAGTCGGTCTCCGAGCCAGATTCTCTTTTGGGCTGATTCTCTTTCCCCTCTCAGCCTGCCATTCTCAAACAGGTGTACGCCTCTGTCCGTGACTGAGACCGCACGGGACCGGCACCTTCTGTAAGCCCGGGCTCAGAAACTTGGTCCCCTGCAACTTTCCCTCATTTTATGGCTCCCTGCATGCCAGCAGGCGGACGTCCTATAGAGAGCCGTTCAGCTCTTCCTTCCATCGCAGGAGGCTGCTTAAGGACGTGATGCACCTGCTCCCATCACCTAACGAGGGTGATGGGAGCAACGACTGGTGTGGGAAGCGGGGGTACCTGTCTGGTTTTCTCTCCTGCAAGTCAAGCAGACGTTCCCACCACCTTCAGTGGTGATTACATCATACAGCACGTCCGCTTGACGGGCCGTTCACCTTGCCGTTACCTGCTTTATCTCATAATACAGGAGCATTAATTTTACATAACTCGCTGCTCTCAAATAGAGTACCTTTTAGTATATACACATTGTCGGAGTACCACGTCTTGTTTTCAGCAGTCCTCCCTTTCTCTCTGCTCTTTTATCAGTTATTTTGGGGGGGATTTTAAGCAGCACATCACACAGCAAGATTCAAGTCAGAAATCATGTTCTTATAAAAAAAAAATACAGATTTTACTCAAAGCCAGAGATGCGGTATACAGGTCAGTTAATGGAGTCAGCTACCGCTCAGCCAGAGCTAAACAGAAAAAGGACATCAATGAGGCTAAACACAACTATCAAAACATTTCACAGACAATGATCCAAGGCAGGCCTGGCAAGGATTTATACATGTCACCAAGTACATGAGTAGCAACTCCACTCTATCCAACAGGGATGCCTCTAGCTGAGGAGCTTAACTGCTTTTTGCTAGATTTGAGATTAAGAGACCATCTGGGGATGTGCTGTCCCCACTTCATGATAGTATACCATTTATAGTTCAGGAGTGCGATGTTAGGCATGTGCTCAGGTAAGTGGACCCAAAAAGGCTGCGGGGACAGATTGAGTACCAGGCGAAACCTTTTCAATCTTTCCCTCACCACAGCCATCAGCCCCTCCTGACCTAAGATCTTTACCATCATAACAGTAGCAAATAATTCCTCTTCTAGGACTTTAAATTACTATCGACGTTTAAATCCTGCCCCTATTATAATGAATTGCGTTGAAAGGGTTTGTATTAAACCACATCCAAGCCATTCTCCCACAAACATTAGACCCGTTGCAGTTTGCAAACAGGTCAACAGAAGACGTTATCACCATCGCTCTTTACACAGCCCTGGAGCACATCGGGATTACAGGTTTGTGTTCTGTGTGATCTTGATCTCTCTCCCCAAATCTGCTCATGATTAATGAATTTTTTTTCAACAACCGACCCTAGTCAATGAAACTTAGCCTCCACACGCCCTCCAGTCTCACCCTCAGCACAGGCTCCCCACAAGACTATCCATCCGTCCATTTTCTACCACTTATTCCCTTTTGGGGTTGCGGGGGGCGCTGGCGCCTATCTCAGCTACAATTGGGCGGAAGTCGGGGACACCCTGGACAAGTCGCAGATATACATATATACAGTGGAGCAAAAAACTAGTCAGCCACCGATTGTGCAAGTTCTCCCACTTAAAATGATGACAGAGTTCTGTAATTTTCATCATAGGTACACTTCAATTGTGAGAGACAGAATGTGGAAAAAAATCCAGGAATTCACATAGTAGGAATTTTAAATAATTTATTTGTAAATTATGGTGGAAAATAAGTATTTGGTCAACCATTCAAAGCTCTCACTGATAGAAGGTTTTGGCTCAAAATCTCACGATACATGGCCCCATTCATTCTTTCCTTAACACGGATCAGTTGTCCTGTCCCCTTAGCAGAAAAACAGCCTCAAAGCATGATGTTTCCACCCCTATGCTTCACAGTAGGTATGGTTTTCTTGGGATGCAACTCAGTATTCTTCTTCCTCCAAACACGACGAGTTTAGTTTATAACAAAAAGTTCTATTTTGGTTTCATCTGACCACATGACACTCTCCCAATCCTCTGCTGTATCATCCATCTGCTCTCTGGCAAACTTCAGACGGGCCTAGACATGCACTGGCTTAAGCAGGGGGACACGTCTGACACTGCAGGATTTGATTCCCTGTCGGCGTAGTGTGTTACTGATGGTTACCTTTGTTACTTTGGTCCCAGCTCTCTGCAGGTAATTCACCAGTTCTCCCCGTGTGGTTCTGGGATTTTTGCTCACCGTTCTCATGATCATTTTGACCCCACGGGATGAGATCTTGCGTGGAGCCCGAGATCGAGGAAGATTATCAGTGGTCTTCTATGTCTTCCATTTTCTGATAATTTCTCTCACAGTGGATTTTTTTCACACCAAGCTGCTTGCCTATGGTAGATTCACTCTTCCCAGTCTGGTGCAGGTCTACAATTCTTTTCCTGGTGTCCTTCGACAGCTCTTTGGTCTTGGCCATAGTAGAGTTAGGAGTCTGACTTTTTGAGGCTGTGGACAGGTGTCTTTTATACAGATAACGAGATCAAACAAGTGTCATTAATACAGGTAACAAGTGGAGGACAGAAGAGCTTTTTAAAGAAGAAATTACAGGTCTGAGAGCCAGAGATCTTCCTTGTTTGATGTGACCAAATACTTATTTTCCACCATAATTAACAAATAAATTATTTAAAATACCTACACTTTGAATTCCTGATTTTTTTTTCCACATTCTGTCTCTCACAGTTGAAGTGTACCTATGATGAAAATTACAGACCTTTGTCATCATTTTAAGTGGGAGAACTTGCACAATCGGTGGCTGACTAAATAATTTTTTGCCCCACTGTATATATATATAGTTAAAAAAAAAGTGCAACGCCAGAAGCGCACTCAATTTCATTAAATAACTTAAATTTGGAACACAGCATCGTTTTCACAGCTTTTTTGTTGTTAGAGGTAGAGAGTGTTTTAATGTAGAGTTCTAAAAAGGTAGCTGGCGACCTGTCAATATTTATTTTAATTGTGATTTTACGTCACTACTACGTCATCAATCCACTTTACCTCGCCTCTCTGCTCAATCTATGTTAATTCCATTCAATTCCTCGTCCTGGTCGGGAAGGATTCCGTTGTTTCCTACCGCTGGTCATCGTCCTCCACTGTGTTGTCCTTCACCATGAAGCTGGCGATGCTGTGACGCACAGACCGAGGCAGGAATCAGCGGATGGGAGCCAAGAATGATGTCTTCTTACTATCATCCGACCAAGGAGGCAGACATGGCGGCCATGGCGGAGCCGCTCTGCCTAGAAAGAGGTACTGTACGTCATTTATTTGTACATTAGTCTCGGCTTAATGTCGAGCACTCTTAATATATATTTAAATATGTCCTTCACTATCGCTAAGCACACACACCCCGTAGCGTAATAGCGTTAACGCCGGTTATGCGTCTATAAGCAGATATTATATTTGTCTATAGTGACGTCACAGCCCGCCATTATAAAAGTAGACAAGGTGGGGTCCATGGTTTTGTTGGGATATTTGTAGGTTATAATCATTAGTTTTGGCTAACTGTCATTTTTGGCTTTACAGTAATCCGTTACTCATGCGTGACCGTGACGTCAGCAGTAGTAAACGGTCGCTTGCCGAGAATTAGCTCAATTCAGTGGCTTAGTTCCTGGCGCTTATTTCGGCCCAGAGCTCGTTTTTATCGGCATTTGGCATAGGGTGAACCCATCCATTCATCCATTTTCTACCGCTTGTCCCTTTTGGGGTTACGGGGGGTGCTGGAGCCTATCTCAGCTACAATCGGACGGAAGGCGGGGTACACCTTGGACCCATCCATCCATTTCCTACCGCTTATTCCCTACGGGGTTGGAGGGGGCGCTGGTGCCTATCTCAGCTACAATCGGGCGGAAGGTGGGGTACGCGTACACCTTGGACTGTGAAAATAAATTGGATTCAATAATAATGACATTTTTAAAAATGTTATCAATTTGCACTGTCAATGTGTTCTTCGGATATTTGGCTGGCGTGTTTTGTATTGTTTTAAAGGATCCATATGTAATAATGTAACCAGAAAAGGTACTGTAATCACGGTCAAAGTTTGCGTGCCGAAAGTGAAGCTCAATTCAGCGGCTTAGTTCATGGCGCTTATTCCGGCCCGGAGCTCGTTTTTATCGGCATTTGGCATATGGTGAACCCATCCATCCATCCATTTTCTACCGCTTGTCGCTTTTGGGGTAATGGGGGGGTGCTGGAGCCTATCTCAGCTGCATTCGGGTGGAAGGCGGCGTACACCTTGGACTGTGAAAATAAATTGGATTCAATAATAATGACATTTTTAAAAATGTTATCAATTTGCACTGTCAATGTGTTCTTCGGATATTTGGCTGGCGTGTATTGTATTGTTTTAAAGGATCCATATGTAATAATGTGGCCAGAAAAGGTACTGCAATCGCATTCAAAATTTGCGTGCCGAAGTGAAGCTCAATTCAGTGGCTTAGTTCCTGGGGCTTATTTCGGCCCAGAGCTTGTTTTTATCGGACTTTGGCATATGGTGAACCCATCCATCCATCCATCTATTTCTACCGCTTGTCACTTTTGGGGTAGCAGGGGGGGTGGGGGGGGGGGGGGGGCTGGAGTCTATCTCAGCTGCATTCGGACGGAAGGCGGGGTACACCTTGGACCATGAAAATAAATTGGATTCAATAATAATGACATTTTTAACAATGTTATTAATTTGCTCTGGCAATGTTTTCTTCAGATATTTGGCTGGCGTGTTTTGTATTGTTTTAAAGGATCCATATGTAATAATGTGGCCAGAAATGGTACTGTAATCACGGTCCAAATTTGCGTGCCGAAAGTGAAGCTCAATTCAGCGGCCTAGTTCATGGCGCTTATTTCGGCCCGGAGCTCGTTTTTATCAGCCTTTGGGATAGGGTGAACCCATCCATCCATCTATTTTCTACCACTTGTCTCTTTTGGGGTTGCGGGCGGGCGGGGGGGGGGGGGGGGGGGTGCTAGCCTATTTCAGCTGTATTCGGGCAGAAGACGGGGTACACCCTGGACCGTGAAAATAAATTGGATTCAATAATAATGACATTTTTAAAAATGTTAGTCATTTGCTCTGTCAATATGTTCTTTAGATATTTGGCTGGTGTGTTTTGTATTGTTTTAAAGGATCCATATGTAATAATGTGGCCAGAAAAGGTACTGCAATCAAATTCAGAATTTGCTTGCCGAAGTGAAGGTCAATTCAGAGGCTTAGTTCCTGGGGCTTATTTCGGCCCAGAGCTTGTTTTTATCGGCCTTTGGCATATGGTGAACCCATCCATCCATCTATTTTCTACCGCTTGTCCCTTTTGGGGTCATGGGGGGGTGCTGGAGCCTATCTCAGCTGCATTCGGACAGAAGGGTACACCTTGGACAGTGAAAATAAATTGGATTCAATAATGACATTTAAAAATGTTTTTATTAATTTGCTCTGTCTATGTGTTCTTCAGATATCTCAGCATATTTTGACTGGTGTGTTTCATATTGTTTTAAAGGATCCATATGTAATAATGTGGCCAGAAATGGTACTGCAATCACGGTCAAAATTTGCGTGCCGAATTGAAGCTCAATTCAGTGGCTTGGTTAATGACGCTTATTTTGGCCCAGAGCTCGTTTTTATCGGCCTTTGGCATATGGTGAACCCATCCATCCATCCATTTTCTACCGCTTGTCCCTTTTGGGGCCATGGGGGGGTGCTGGAGCCTATCTCAACTGCATTCGGACGGAAGGCGGGTACACCTTGGACCCATCCATCCGTTTCCTACCGCTTATTCCCTTTGGGGTCGCGGGGGGCGCTGGTGCCTATCTCAGCTACAATCGAGCGGAAGGCGGGGTACGCGTACACCTTGGACCGTGAAAATAAATTGGATTCAATAATAAATACATTTTTAAAAATGTTATTAATTTGCTCTGTCAATGTGTTCTTCAGATATTTGGCTGGCGTGTTTTGTATTGTTTTAAAGGATCCATATGTAATAATGTAACCAGAAAAGGTACTGTAATCACGGTCAAAGTTTGCGTGCCGAAAGTGAAGCTCAATTCAGCGGCTTAGTTCATGGCGCTTATTCCGGCCCGGAGCTCGTTTTTATCGGCCTTTGGCATATGGTGAACCCATCCATCCATCTATTTTCTACCGCTTGTCCCTTTTGGGGTCATGGGGGGGTGCTGGAGCCTATTTCAGCTGTATTCGGACAGAAGACGGGGTACACCTTGGACCGTGAAAATAAATTGGATTCAATAATAATGACATTTTTAAAAATGTTAGTCATTTGCTCTGTCAATATGTTCTTTAGATATTTGGCTGGTGTGTTTTGTATTGTTTTAAAGGATCCATATGTAATAATGTGGCCAGAAAAGGTACTGCAATCAAATTCAAAATTTGCGTGCCGAAGTGAAGGTCAATTCAGAGGCTTAGTTCCTGGCGCTTATTTCGGCCCAGAGCTTGTTTTTATCGGCCTTTGGCATATGGTGAACCCATCCATCCATCTATTTTCTACCGCTTGTCCCTTTTGGGGTCATGGGGGGGTGCTGGAGCCTATCTCAGCTGCATTCGGACAGAAGGGTACACCTTGGACAGTGAAAATAAATTGGATTCAATAATGACATTTAAAAATGTTTTTATTAATTTGCTCTGTCTATGTGTTCTTCAGATATCTCAGCATATTTTGACTGGTGTGTTTCATATTGTTTTAAAGGATCCATATGTAATAATGTGGCCAGAAATGGTACTGCAATCACGGTCAAAATTTGCGTGCCGAATTGAAGCTCAATTCAGTGGTTTAGTTAATGACGCTTATTTCGGCCCAGAGCTCGTTTTTATCGGCATTTGGCATATGGTGAACCCATCCATTCATCCATTTTCTACCGCTTGTCCCTTTTGGGGCCATGGGGGGGTGCTGGAGCCTATCTCAACTGCATTCGGACGGAAGGCGGGTACACCTTGGACCCATCCATCCGTTTCCTACCGCTTATTCCCTTTGGGGTCGTGGGGGGCGCTGGTGCCTATCTCAGCTACAATCGGGCGGAAGGCGGGGTACGCGTACACCTTGGACCGTGAAAATAAATTGGATTCAATAATAAATACATTTTTAAAAATGTTATTAATTTGCTCTGTCAATGTGTTCTTCGGATATTTGGCTGGCGTGTTTTGTATTGTTTTAAAGGATCCATATGTAATAATGTAACCAGAAAAGGTACTGTAATCACGGTCAAAGTTTGCGTGCCGAAAGTGAAGCTCAATTCAGCGGCTTAGTTCATGGCGCTTATTCCGGCCCGGAGCTCGTTTTTATCGGCATTTGGCATATGGTGAACCCATCCATCCATCCATTTTCTACCGCTTGTCGCTTTTGGGGTAATGGGGGGGTGCTGGAGCCTATCTCAGCTGCATTCGGGTGGAAGGCGGGGTACAACCGGGACCGTGAAAATAAACTGGATTCAATAATAATGACATTTTAAAAAAGTTATCAATTTGCTCTGTGTATGTGTTCTTCGGATATTTGGCTGGCGTGGTTCGTATTGTTTCAAAGAATCCATATGTAATAATGTGGCCAGAAATGCTACTGCAATCACGGTCAAAATTTGCGTGCCGAAGTGAAACTCAATTCAGCGGCTTAGTTCATGACGCTTATTTTGGCCCAGAGCTCGTTTTTATCGGCATTTGGCATACGGTGAACCCATCCATCCATCCATCCATCTATTTTCTACCGCTTGTCCCTTTTGGGGTCAGAGGGTGGTGCTAGAGCCTATCTCAACTGCATTCGGACGGAAGGGTACACCTTGGACCGTGAAAATAAATTGGATTCAATAATAATGACATTTTAAAAAATGTTATTAATTTGCTCTGTCGATGTGTTCTTCAGATATCTCAGCATATTTTGACTGGCGTGTTTTGTATTGTTTTAAAGGATCCATATGTAATAATGTGGCCAGAAATAGTACTGCAATCACGGTCAAGTTTCTATACTCCTCACCCTGACTGAGGTTGCCAGATACGCAGCCGAATCCAGCTCGATCAACTGGGCTATTCCAAGGAAATTCAAACTTTCACTGCCTCTTACTAGGGGTTGAGGTGCTGGGACCATAAAAGCTGAATAGACAAGCGTTTTGCCATGATGACAGCCGTGCTAATGTTGGAAGCCATTTCCTCAGCGTATCAGCATATTGAGAACAAAGTAGGCATTGACACTACCTATATCCACATAGGCTTATTTGTCAAAAGTATATTTTGCCCTGTCCGTTCGAACACACATCGACATACAGGCTAACGGGCATATATTTCCCTCGTTAGCCTATACAGTATGTGGATGTGTCATTGACCGGGCTAGCATCCTAATAAGCATTACACGGCGTGGCGCGGTGGAAAAGTGGCCGTGCGCAACCCGAGGGTCCCTGGTTCAAATCCCACCTAGTACCAACCTCGTCACGTCCGTTGTGTCCTGAGCAAGACACTTCACCCTTGCTCCTGATGGGTGCTGGTTGGCGCCTTGCATGGCAGCTCCCTCCATCAGTGTGTGAATGTGTGTGTGAATGGGTCAATGTGGAAGTAGTGTCAAAGCGCTTTGAGTACCTTGAAGGTAGAAAAGCGCTATACAAGTACAACCCATTTATTTATTTATTTACACTAGGAGCTAAGCACCATCTCACTAAGCATCATACTAGCTTTGGTAGACAAGATAATGGACTGTATTGGACAATATAGTTTACATACTAAATGTCCATTTCCATTTATGACAAGTAATAATAAAACATAAATGCCTTACTTACCTATAAAGGAGCAAATGATCAAGTTTGTCTCCATCTTTTAAATGCATCCTCGATACAAATCCTGAAATTGTCATAATTTAAGAATCTTAATGATGCCTTTTAAATTTACTAAGTTTGACATGTTTGGTAACTTCACCAGTGGCAGTTGCCAGACGAAGAGGGTTGTGTGTAACTGGCAACCTGGATGTAAAACACCCACACACTTTCTAATTGGTCAAACAGTAGATTGAAATAAAAAACAATATTTCGGGGCTTTAAATCAAATTTTGAAATGAGCATATCCCGACTGAACTTCTGTTATCAGTTATAAGGGTATTCGAAAACAACATGATAAAAACAACATGATATATTAATGCCTTTTGAAGTATCAGGGCCAGTTAATTACTTGACATGAAATTATTAAGTCAGTCACCTGCTTTGTGTGTGCATGTGTGTTAGATGTGTGCAGGGTGATTGAGTTGTTGGACCGGTTGCAGCGCAGAGGTGAGCTGCCTCCCCCCAAACTGCAGGCCCTGCAGAGAGTCCTACAGAGCAAGTTCTGTGCCGCCATCAGAGAGGTATGAAAGTTCAGTACAGTCTGTCCTCATTTATCGCTGTTCATTAGTTCCGGACATGACCATGATAAATGACTTCTCACATAGTAGGAATCATTAATTATAAATTAAATATTTTCAAAGCTAAAGCATAAAACACCTTGTTTACGACCTTCTAAACACGTTTTTCAACATAATGAGAGACCTCTAGACATATCACCTTTACACTCTTTTTATCCACTATAGCAGTGGTTCTCAAATGGGGGTACGCGTACCCCTGGGGGTACTTGAAGGTATGCCAAGGGGTACCTAAGATTTTTTTTAAATATTCTACGAATTG
The DNA here is from genome assembly GCF_033978795.1 of Nerophis ophidion. Classification (NCBI taxonomy): domain Eukaryota; kingdom Metazoa; phylum Chordata; class Actinopteri; order Syngnathiformes; family Syngnathidae; genus Nerophis; species Nerophis ophidion. The sequence continues at coordinate 33,190,136 of NC_084633.1, read as the reverse complement.
CAACAATTTAAAAATCTTTTACAAATATATTTATTGAATAATACTTCAACAAAATATGAATGTAAGTTCATAGACTGTGAAAAGAAATGCAACAGTGCAATATTCAGTGTTGACAGCTAGATTTTTTTGTGGACATGTTCCATAAATATTGATGTTAAAGATTTCTTTTTTTGTGAAGAAATGCTTAGAATTAAGTTCATGAATCCAGATGGATCTCTATTACAATCCCCATAGACGGCACTTTAAGTTGATGATTACTTCTATGTGTAGAAATCTTTATTTAGAATTATTTTTCGACAAGTTTTTTTGTTATTTTTATATCTTTTTTTCCAAATAGTTCAAGAAAGACCACTACAAATTAGCCATATTTTGCACTGTTATACAATTTAATGAGTGACAAACTGATCACATAGTGCTGTATATTACTTCTTTATTTCTTTTTTCAACCCAAAATGCTTTGCTCTGATTAGGGGGTACTTGAATTAAAAAAATGTTCACATGGGGTACATCACTGAAAAAAGGCTGAGAACCACTGCACTATAGCAAGGTGCCCACACTCTTCTAGCAGGCAGGCTACTTATTAAATGACCAAGTAGAGGTGATCTACATATATTAAATGTGTGTATATACATATATATATATATATATATATATATATATATATATATATATATATATATATATATATATATATATATATATATCAATCAATCAATCAATATTTATTTATATAGCCCCAAATCACAAATGTCTCAAAGGACTGCACAAATCATTACGACTACAACATCCTCGGAAGAACCCACAAAAGGCCAAGGAAAACTCACACCCAGTGGGCAGGGAGAATTCACATCCAGTGGGACGCCAGTGACAATGCTGACTATGAGAAACCTTGGAGAGGACCTCAGATGTGGGCAACCTCCCCCCCCCCTCTAGGGGACCGAAAGCAATGGATGTCGAGCGGGTCTAACATGATATTGTGAAAGTTCAATCCATAGTGGCTCCAACACAGCCGCGAGAGTTCAGTTCAAGCGGATCCAAGACAGCAGCGAGAGTCCCGTCCACAGGAGACCATCTCAAGCGGAGGCGGATCAGCAGCGTGGAGATGTCCCCAACCGATACAGGCGAGCGGTCCATCCTGGGTCCCGACGAGCGGTCCATCCTTGGTCTCGACTCTGGACAGCCAGTACTTCATCCATGGTCATCGGACCGGACCCCCTCCACAAGGGAGGGGGGGACATAGGAGAAAGAAAAGAAGCGGCAGATCAACTGGTCTAAAAAGGAGGTCTATTTAAAGGCTAGAGTATACAGATGAGTTTTAAGGTGAGACTTAAATGCTTCTACTGAGGTAGCATCTCGAACTGTTACCGGGAGGGCATTCCAGAGTACTGGAGCCCGAACGGAAAACGCTCTATAGCCCGCAGACTTTTTTTGGGCTCTAGGAATCACTAATAAGCCGGAGTCTTTTGAACGCAGATTTCTTGCCGGGACATATGGTACAATACAATCGGCAAGATAGGCTGGAGCTAGACCGTGTAGTATTTTATACGTAAGTAGTAAAACCTTAAAGTCACATCTTAAGTGCACAGGAAGCCAGTGCAGGTGAGCCAGCACAGGCGTAATATGATCAAACATTCTTGTTCTTGTCAAAAGTCTAGCAGCCGCATTTTGTACCAACTGTAATCTTTTAATGCTAGACATGGGGAGACCCGAAAATAATACGTTACAGTAATCGAGACGAGACGTAACAAACGCATGGATAATGATCTCTGCGTCTTTAGTGGACAAAATGGAGCGAATTTTAGCGATATTACGGAGATGAAAGAAGGCCGTTTTAGTAACGCTTTTAATGTGTGACTCAAAGGAGAGAGTTGGGTCGAAGATAATACCCAGATTTTTTACAGAGTCACCTTGTTTTATTATTTGGTTGTCAAATGTTAAAGTTGTATTATTAAATAGAGGTCGTGTCTAGCAGGACCGATAATCAGCATTTCCGTTGCATTAAGTTGCAAAAAGTTAGCGGACATCCATTGTTTAATTTCATTAAGACACGCTTCCAACTGACTACAGTCTGGCGTGTTGGTCAGCTTTAGGGGCATGTAGAGTTGGGTGTCATCAGTATAACAGTGAAAGCTAATACCGTATTTGCGTATGACGTCACCCAGCGGCAGCATGTAGATGCTGAAGAGTACAGGGCCAAGGACCGAACCCTGGGGAACTCCACACGTTACCTTAACATAGTCCGAGGTCACACTGTTATGGGAGACGCACTGCATCCTATCAGTAAGATAAGAGTTAAACCATGACAGGGCTGAGTCTGACATACCAATTCGTGTATTGATACGCTCTAATAAAATATTATGATCGACGGTATCGAAAGCAGCGCTAAGATCGAGGAGCAGCAACATAGATCACGCATCAGAGTCCATCGTTAGCAATAGATCATTAGTCAATTTTGCGAGGGCTGTCTCAGTCGAGTGATTTGCCCTGAAACCGGATTGAAAGGTTTCACATAGATTGTTAAACGCTAAGTGTTCATTTAGTTGCTCTGCAACAATTTTTTCGAGGATTTTCGAAATAAAGGGAAGGTGAGACACCGGTCGGTAGTTTACCATGAGGTCAGGATCGAGGTTAGGTCTTTTAAGGAGAGGATGAATAACCGCTTTTTTGAATGCTAGGGGAACAGTGCCAGAGGAAAGCGATAAGTTTATAATATTTAGCACTGGTGGACCTAATAATACAAAAAGCTCCTTGATAAGTTTCCCAGGAAGTGGGTCAAGTAAACATGTTGTTTGTTTTATTCCATTTACACGTTGTAACAATCCTTCTAATGTTATTTCATCGAAACGAGAGAAACTATTTTGGATATTTGCAGTATCCGCCGTATATAAAGTCGTATCTGTGTTACTATAACCCAGTTGTAGCTGGGACGCATTGTCTTTAATCTCCTTTCTAATAAGTTCAATTTTCTTATTAAAGAACTTCATAAAGTCATCTGCCGAATGGGTGGAGCTACTGGAAGGAGTCCCTTGTTGGGTTAGCGATGCTACCGTACTAAACAAAAATTTTGGATCGTTTTTATTAATGCGGATGAGATTTGACTAATAATTAGTTTTAGCTAAGGTAAGCATGCGTTTATAAGTTATTAAACTATCACTCCATGCTTGATGGTGCACCTCAAGTTTAGTCGTGCGCCATTTGCGTTCCAGCTTTCTACATAATAATTTCTGAGCTCTAGTTTCTTCAGTAAACCATGGCGTACGCCTTTTTGGAGCCTTTTTTAACTTAAGCGGTGCTATACTATCAATGGTTTCGCGCAGGGCGTTGTTAAAGTTGTTAGTGAGGTTATCAATAGAGCCCACATACTTTGGGAACGGTGCCATTACCGAGGGCAGTAGGTCCGCAAGAGTCGTCGTTGTGGCAGCATTAATGTTGCGGCTGCTATAGCAGTTATTATTATTATTAGCTTGCCGAACATGAGTCTGAACTTCGAATTTTATAAGGTAATGATCGGACATTACTTTAGTATACGGGAGTATCATAACTTTGGAAACGGTGATACCTCTGACAAGCACTAGGTCTATCGTATTACCGCTGCGATGCGTCGGTTCATTTATTATTTGTGTAAGACCAAATAATAAATATATATATATATACACACACAAATATATATATATATATATACATATAATGTCCAATGTGTATATATGTTTTTGTATATATATATATATATATATATATATATATATATATAAACATATATACACATTCACACATATGGACATTATATGTATATATATATATATATATATATATATATATATATACACACATTCACACATATGGACATTATATGTATATATATATATATATACATATACGCTCATCTCACAAGACCTTTGGTTGCTGTGTATGTCAATCAATAGACGAATGGGATGTTGTTTAGATTTTTGTGGCTTTTTCCTCTTCAGGCACATGCATAGACATTTAGGGGGGTAGATGCTCAAGACAAAAAAGGGCACCCATTGTGGAACTGATTCATAAACCTATTATTACCACTAGTTGTAGTGTTATGATGAAAATTAAAGCAGAATATTCTCAATCTATATTCTAACCAATGCAAAATCAATAGATCAAATTGAATGAAACATAAATATCTACTGTAGGCACTTTTCATTTCCTATTAGAAGCATAAGCAGTGTCACACTAATACATCCATCTATGTATCCATTTTCTACCGCTTATTCCCTTTTGGTGTCGCGGGCGGCGCTGGTGCCTATCTCTGCTACAATCAAGCGGAAGGCAGTTTACACCCTGAACAAGTCACCAACTCATCGCAGGGCCAACACAAATAGACAGACAACATTCACACTCACATTCACACACTAGGGCCAATTTAGTGTTGCCAATCAACCTATCCCCAGGTGCATGTCTTTGGAGGTGGGAGGAAGCCGGAGTTCCAAGAGGGAACCGACGCAGCCACGGGGAGAACATGCAAACTCCACACAGAAAGATCCCGAGCCCGGGATTGAACCCTGACTACTCAGGACCTTCGTATTGTGAGGCAGACGCACTAACCCCTGTTTCACCGTGCTGACCATCACACTCATACAGTCCCTCTCAAATAGTGGGACGTGCACCCTTATTTGGCGCAGTGCGATGCCAGGGGGTGGCACGGGGGAACATGCTTTATCAGTATCATGCAGTATAGCCATTTATCCTGACTTCCTCATTTTGATTTTAAAAAATTGTCAAAGCCTATTTTATCATTCTGCGAGGAGGTGGCAACTTGTCCAGGCCGTACACCGCCTTCCGCCCGATTGTAGCTGAGATAGGCACCAGCGCCCCCCACGACCCCAAAGGAAATAAGCGGCAGAAAATGCATGGATGGATGGATATTTTATCATTTTTGTTTTGTAGGTTAAATAGTTTTAAATATCGGGTTCCTGATTTATTGTTACTGATCAATTTAAATGTTGTTTTATTTATTGAGTTTATTTGATTTAATTTTTTTTTGTATCAATTGGTTTATTTTGATCAAAAAGTGTTTCTAATTTATGTACATATTCCCCAAAAATTATTTTGGGCAAATTGACACACTTTAAATTTTAAAAACAATGTTAATAAAGGTATTCTTTGTTGTAAGTTAATCTATATTTCCTTCTTTTCTCTTTTTTTTTTCTTTTTATTTATGTTAATAAGGATACAACATTATACAGAGGTGTACTTACAACAATTTTATAGACAAATTTTACTATTTATAGTATTTATAAGTAAGAAGCTCTGCACTGATAATTTACAACAATGTATTTTATATGTTAAATAAAACTAAACTACGGAACTTTTCTAATTTGTAGAAAATTAAAGTACCAATGATTATCACACACTGGGCAGCAACGGTGGTCGCGCCCGGGAATCATTTTTGGTGATTTAACCCCCACAGTAAAACTGTCATCAAGGATTTGCCTCCTCATGTAATACTTCAGAATGGATAGCTCAGTGGTTATGACGCTCACTTGTGAAACAAGAATTTTGAGCTTGAGTCCCAGTTGATTCATGGCATAACTTTTTTTTTTATACCGATTTAACAGCAATTTGCGATGGAAGTTAAAACCCCTTATTTTTTCACGGAAATATCCTTTTACACTGTGAATTTTCTCTGTTTCCCTTCAGGTATATGAGCAGCTGTATGACACTCTAGAAATTGTCGGAGGACCAGAGGTGCGAGCGCAGGCAACAGCCAAGGTACTACAGTACATACTAACTAGTATAAATCTTATTGATAGCTTTTATTAAGACGTCCAAACAACAGATCAAAAAGGCTTTTTTTGTAATAGCACAACTATCTGTTGACCTTCTGGACGCGTCAACCATTTTAACAAATTATTACTCCAACAAAATATACTGTACATACATTATATAGAATAATTTTTGCTAATCATATCATGGGTCCTGACCAGGCCACTGTGGCGGCCTTTGCAGCCAGCGAAGGCCACGCCCACCCACGGGTTGTGGAGCTTCCCAAGACAGATGAGGGACTGGGCTTCAATATTATGGGTGGCAAAGAGCAGAACTCCCCCATCTACATCTCCAGAGTGATACCTGGCGGGGTGGCGGACCGCCAGGGGGGGCTGAAGAGAGGGGACCAGCTGCTGTCTGTCAACGGAGTGGTAGGAACACCATGTTACGTAGATCATGACACTTTGTAGTGCTATTACAGACTAAATCGGTGTGTTTGTGGCTCTGCAGAGTGTGGAGGGCGAGCACCACGAGAAGGCCGTGGAATTGTTGAAGGCTGCACAGGGTTCTGTCAAGTTGGTGGTGCGCTACACCCCCAAGGTCCTCGAGGAGATGGAGGCTCGCTTTGAGAAGATGAGGACAGCCCGGAGGCGACAGCAGCACACAAGCTACTCGTGAGACAATATCATCATGTATACAGCACACATGCAACGAGGCGCACATTCCTAGATTGGTTACAGAGCAGCTGCACATAACATTGCCCATGGAGTACAATGATAATATTACCCATGTATCATAATACCATTATACATGTATCAATATAATAACATTATCCATATAGTACATTGAGAATATTACCCATATACTACAATACCATTATTTATATATTAATATAATAACATTATCCATGTAGTACAATGAGAATATTACCCATGTATTATAATAACATTATCAATGTATTATATTAATAACATTACCCATGTAGTAGCATTAAATTCGATGTCCAGAGGCATTAAACAAACTCATACAATTGTACGCAGAGACCGATAGTTAATAAGTCAATTCATGGAACGATAAATAAAAATAAACCTAATAACTTTGCCGTCATCGAAAAATTGCTATGTCCGTGTGTTTCTTTTTTGTTTTTCGGCTTCCAAACTAGATACAGAGGTCTTGCTCTTTTCATCGCTCTTAGCACTTGACCGCGTTTATTCGACAGTGGAATCACATGAACAGAGTAAGCGTCTTGTCAGTCATCCACAATCTTTGTTTTGGTATGAGCAGACAGGACCTACTTGCAATTTTTTTCCATACGTTTTTCTGTGTAGAAGTAGAAGTGATACTCACTTTAATGTAGGAGCTGTAAATAATCACTTTTAATGTGCTCATTGCTTTAAAACCGTAGGAGAAGACAATCGCGAGGGTGTGCTGTGTGAACCCTGGAAATAATGTCGTAACAAGCTGACCAATCACAGCACTTTTTTCCACCTTACTTTAGTTCAACTACAACATGACACACAAAATTCAAACCATCAGAACATACAAGTAAACATGTTTATATAATTATTTTCAAAATATGCACATATAAATTATATTTCTCTATAAATTTCACACATTAATAAATTCAAACAAAACTACCAGAGGGAATTAAGAAACATAAGAAACATGAAACTTGTGCAAGGGATAACAAAATAAAATACAAAAAAACCCAAAAGCATCATATTACAGTTTTTTTAGATTTAGATAAAAATTGTTTTATTTTGTCTTTTAGGGCGAGGGGCGTTTTCCTGAGCTTTTTCTTTTCTTCGTCATCATTAGTAAACCCAGAGAAGCGCTCTGCAGCTTATGCGAAAAGACTTCCAAACTTTGCTGAATGGGCATCAATGCAGTGAAATCAGAAATACTATTAGCTGATGACAAATCACCCATTAAGAGCAGGCAGCAGTTCACAGTGCGACATTTCTTTGGCATGACCAACAAAGTAACTTTTCTGTATAAAATAAATGAAAACAGGAGGAAAAAAATCACATTAAACAGTCTTGTGAGTGTATTGTAATGTACTAGAGCAGGAGTCTCCAACCCGTCGATCGCAATCAGCCAGTCAATCTTTGGGCCCTACCAGTTGATCGCGAAAATATTAAGAAAAAAAAACTAATATCAGTGACTGTGGCACAGGGGCCTGTGACTCATTTGTCATTGGTCCTAAGCACATTACAAAAAACAAAAAATACTGTCAAAAGTTGGAAAACAAGCAGCAAGAAACACAATGAGAAAAAGCAAAAATGTTGACATCAGCCAATAAAAACTACAAAAAGCTTTGTCTTTCAAAAACAAACAAAATTATATAAATATAGCATTGTTGACGCAGGGGTAGATCTTGAGAACAGGGATCTTGGGCTAGAAAAGGTTGGTGACACTGCACTACAGAGTAACAGTTAATGTAAACGTTTCAACTATTCAAAATTATCATTGTCTAATGCTAACGATGTTGTCCATACAGACAATTGTTAGCTTTTGATCATATATAATAACTATCTGGAGTAGGACTTGGGCAATAAATTTGTTTTAAGTGGCATTATAAAAGGCATTAATGAGCATTAAATCAGAATTGCTGATGCCTTCAAAAACTCTGAATTTACATAAATCATATAATATAGTAATTTAATAATGAATCATTCTGTCTCTGTCTTCCTGCAGTTCTCTGGAGTCCAGGGGCTAACGGACCCAATAGCTTCATCCACGTCATTATCCATCCTATCTGACGCCTGTGTCCCCGTTGGAGACATGTCCACCGATGAGAAGTAGAAAACCAAAGAAGCCTACTAACGCCTGCTACCTGAAATTAAGCCAAACACTAGATTGGCTTTGTCACCGCTCTCCCAATCCCTATTTCTTAGAAACGTGCAGATGTGTGTGTAGGGTCCAGTCCTGGTGAACCAGTGTCCGAACCACATAAGGGCAAAGTCTTACATTGATATTTAACTGTATCCCAGTGTTTTGATTCAGAACATGCGCATACGTAAGTGGTAGTCTTAAAGTACGTGGAAACGTACACATTAGACACTTACGCCTTCCAGACCATTTTCTCTGTGATAGATGGCTGACCATGAGCATTATGACAAACTACGCTCAACTGCTGGCAAACATTACATTAGTTCTTAGACTGTCTCCTATGTATCAATATGTGGTTTAGTCGTGTAATAAACTGGAAATCAAACAGTGCCCTTCTTCCAGCTACTCAAACTGACGACATAGATATCAAAGCTCAATTCACATGTTTGAACATTGTGATCGCCATCTCCATTTTGGTATTTTATGGATATGCAAAAATAATTATGTATTAACATCAGTACAGTTGACCAATTCATCAAGTCCTTTTCCACTGTTTTTTTGTTACTCAAAAGTACCCGCTTAAGTCGACTTCGATATAGCCGTTAGCTTTTGGCGACAAAAGATTTACAAGCAAAATTGGTCATGTTTGTCACGACTGTGGGGGGTCGCAGCTTCCGTGGAACAAACACAAAACTTGTGGCATGAAACAAACAGCATAAACAATGGCGTGGAACAAGCAAAACTTACTTGGACACGGCATGAAGCGAACAACATGAACTATGGTGAAAAAATGCATGAACCTGTGGCATGAAAGGAGCATGAAACAATCAGTACAGAACAAATACAGAGTAATGTCGCCAGGCCGACTAACTGGCAAAAACAGGCTTAAATAATAGTCTCTGATTAGAGCAGGTGCGTGATCCAAACACATGATGCAGGTGAAACTAATGAGTCGCCATGGTAATTAAACAAGGGAGCATAAACAGGGAACTAAAAGAGTCCAAAACTAACAGAAAATAACAGACAACATGATCCAGACCACAGATCATGACAATGTTTATGTTAACGTGTCGTACTGCATTGACACTTTATCATTGTCACTAAGCAGTGTAAAACAACAATAGCAACATAACTACTGTCTCTTACCCAACATTAAAACATGTACACGATGACTTCCTTTTTGGTGCAAAACAGGCTTCACAATAAAAGCATGGTAGTATTAACCTCGATTTTACCACAGCCACTAGCAAAATGAACCTATAAAAAAACAAAACATTTTCACTTTACTAACAAAAAAGATGTGTGCATGTACAAATGTTTGACTGTCAATGTCTTCAAGACATAATACCAACTTGGTGCTGCAAATGAAAACATAAAAATAGATAGGTAAAAAAAATCCTTTATTACCATCCATTCTCTTGATGTCTCTGTCTAAAGCCACAAATTATTGGCTAGGTTTGATTTTGGTTATGTCAACAACTGCCTATATTGTCTGTCAGCCAGTCTGAGGGGCATCAACATAATCAGGCTTTACTGTAGTTTACTTTTGATTTATTAATTGAACGGCTCACACAAACGGCCATTTTGAATGTACAAATGTCCACCTTGTCGCTGTCTAGTTTATCCAAAGAAATATACAATATCAAGTGTAAGATGGAATATCCTATTATACTTGCTCAATTCACTTAAATCAAACGTTTGTTCTGAAACTGTATTTTTTTGGTCACAATGCTGCTGAGTGACCAATTCAAAGCTGAGTTCTTATATGTCAAGAAGTTCAGATGTACATTCAATGATGTTTGATTAAAAGAATAATGCCAACTATAACAACTGTATAACATGTAATAATGATGCAATTCGAAGCCCTTAGAAGTTATTGGTGTGGTGATCCATGTTATATTCTGGATGTGACCTCCGCTCTTCTGACCAGAGACCTGCTCACCTCCGATAAGGACCTACAACCTGCGCACGCAAACACATGGTCAGTAATGTATACAATAATTGTATTATAAATGTATGCAACAAGTGTGTTTCGTCTCGTGAGTACCTGCTAAGGCCATAGCTAGTGTCAGCTCGTCTTTGAGAAGCTGCAGGACCTGAATAACACCTTGTTCACCCTGCACACAGGACACATGTGAAATAGGTTCCAATCAGATGATTACAGACACTCATCATTTGAAAATAAATATTTGATATATATAAGGATAAGTGCATAAATGTTCTATACCTGGGAATCAGTGGTATAAATTTTGTGTAGTAATACATTTTAATTTGTTTTATAAAAACATAATTTAACAATGAGTTGGTAACATCCGCATTGCCGGCCTTAAGTCGGACATGTTTCCAGTGAGGGTTGGACTCCGCCAAGGCTGCCCTTCGTCACCGATTCTGTTCATAACTTTTATGGACAGAATTTCTAGGCGCAGTCAAGGCGTTGAGGGGTTCCGGTTTGGTGGCTGCAGGATTAGGTCTCTGCTTTTTGCAGATGATGTGATCCTGATAGCTTCATCTGGCCAGGATCTTCAGCTCTCACTGGATCAGTTTGGAGCCGAGTGTGAAGCGACCGGGATGCGAATCAGCACCTCCAAGTCTGAGTCCATGGTTCTCGCCCGGAAAAGGGGGGAGTGCCATCTCTGGGCTGGGGAGGAGACCCTGCCCCAAGTGGAGGAGTTCAAGTACCTAGGAGTCTTGTTCACGAGTAAGGGAAGAGTGGACCGTGAGATCGACAGGCAGATCAGTAATGCGGACGCTGTATCGATCCGTTGTGGTGAAGAAGGAGCTGAGCCGGTAGGCAAAGCTGTCAATTTACCGGTCGATCTACGTTCCCATCCTCATCTTTGGTCATGAGCTTTGGGTTTTGACCGAAAGGACAAGATCACGGGTCCAAGCAGCCGAAATTAGTTTCCTCCGCCGGGTGGCAGGGCTCTCTCTTAGAGAAAGGGTGAGAAGATCCGTCATCTGGTTGGGAGCTCAAAGTAAAGCCCCTGCTCCTCCACATCGAGAGGAGCCAGATGAGGTGGTTCGAGCATCTGGTCAGAATGCCACCGTAACGCTTCCCTAGGGAGGTGTTTAGAGTACGTCCAATCGGTAGGAGGCCACGGAGAAGACCCAGGACACTTTGGGAAGACTATGTCTCCCGGCTGGCCTGGGAACGCCTCGGGATCCCCCGGGAAGAGCTGGACGAAGTTGCTGGGGGGAGGAAAGTCTGGGCTTCCCTGCTTAGGCTGCTGCCCCCGCGACCCGACCTTGGATAAGCGGAAGAAGATGGATGGAGGTGATAACAACTATGCTGTCTAGATGTTGTATCTTCTTTTCTACACTTTTGATTGTCATTTGTAGTTATTCACTAATTTCAGGTTGTCCTAGGTGTATTGCCATAGTCAGGAAGTAGTCTTTTGCCATTATGATGAATGTATATTTTGTTCTGCCGTACAAAGTGTTTATATTGTAAGTATTGTATTTATTATACACCAGCAATTTTGATTGTAACGTGCATCTTAGTTCTAGTTTTAATTACCAAATTTGGAGGTGTTAAAACCGCCATGTAAAATCGTTAATGCCAATCAAGCTAGCAAATTTAGAATTTAAGAAAATTGCTGTTTTCTTGCCAAATGCATGAGCGAATCTGCAACCGTCACATGTAACAAAGGTATCAATATATGGTACCACTTAAGTTTATGTTAATCAGTGCCCGGTTGTGCCGCTGGAATTCTAAATTATTCTAAAAACCTTTTCACATTGTCCTTATGGGGTATTGCAAACATCCTCAAAACTTGACATTCATGGACAAGGGCAACAATGTCCCAAAATCCTGTTGCTTTTATTTTCATTTGACTTCCCTTTTGCCTTCAGCCCCCTTCTGGCTTGAGCACTGTCACCCTGACCTGTCCCTGATTAGCAATTAGGGACATTTTTTTTTTTTTTCGTCATTAACCATATTAAAAGTACCAAATTCGGTACCCACACTTACATGTATACTGTATATATTTCAGCTTATATGCACAAAATCGTGGCGAGTACTGATACACTTTTCTCCTAATGGTTAGTTTATTTCAAACGTTGTTGACATGAACACAATTCATCATCCAAAAAGGAACAAGAAGAAGCAGAGCTTATTTAGTCCTACCTTTTCTTCATATCTGATTCACCTACTCAGTGGCCTAGTGGGTAGAGTGTCCGCCCTGAAATCGGTAGGTTGTGAGTTCAAACCCCGGCTGAGTCATACCAAAGACTACAAAAATGGGACCCATCACCTCCCTGCTTGGCACTCAGCATTAAGGGTTGGAATTGGGGGTTAAATCACCAAAAATGATTCCCGGGCGCGGCACGGCTGCTGCCCACCGCTCCCCTCACCTCCCAGGGGGTGATCAAGGTTGATGGGTCAAATGCAGGGAATCATTTTGCCACACCTAGTGTGTTTGTGACAATCATTGGTACTTTAACTTTAACTACTGATAATTCTATATTGCCATTTTCTAATGGTGAAATAATAAGAGCCTTGATAGTAGAGTATAGATTGTGGATATCTTATTTACTTCTTCTTTCCTTACCTCACAGGCGAGGCCCCACAGCACAGGGCGGCCGATGAAAACCGCCTTTGCTCCCAAAGCGAGCGCTTTTATGACATCCGTCCCTCGCCTCACTCCGCCATCCAGGTAGACGTCGCAGCGTCCTTGCACTGCTTCCGAAACCTCTTCCAACACATCCAGCTACACACACATTGACAGAGGTACATTAGCAGTACAAGTAAATAAGCAGTATTGAGGACAATTGTAGGTAAGTAGGTGTTTTTCATACACTGTGGTACCTCAATTTAAGACTGCCCCAAATAAGAGTGTTTTGAGATAAGAGTGTTTTGAGATAAGAGCATGCTGTTGGCTATTTATTATGCTTTGAGTTACAAGCATCCCACCATTAGTTGGCTTGGGATCAGACCAAAACATTGCTAGCATCAGCTTATAGCTAGAAATGGACAAGGAAGGAAGAAAGTGAATTCAAAGGACAGTGGTAAGAATAACACGCCGCTGATGATTGGATGATAGAAAAGGAGTCATCAAAAAACATGACAAGAGTTTAATAGTCTGCACCATTCTGAAAAAGAATGAGATTGTCCCAGCCTGGGACGTTAAAGTAATATCTCAACGATGGACATTTATCAATGGAAATACAGAGAAGTAGCTGAAAAGACATTCTGTAGAATTGCCACTTTTCAAGGTAAATGCTGCACATCCATCCATCCATCCATCCATTTTCTACCGCTTGATTATTATATTACTTCATAAAACTACTGTGGTTGTTTGTTGTAAAATCTATTGTATTGTTTTTATACAATATTTATATCATGATCCACGTCTTGGATCATGGCATATTCTGGTTTTGGTTCTGTTTGTTATCACATTCTGTCTAGTATTTGTCTTCCTCGGTTCTTTGTGGCACTTCCTGGTTTTGTTCCGTTGTCATAGTTACCCATTTAGTGTCACCTGTCTCTCCTTTGATCACGCGCACCTGCCCTTGATTAGTTATCTCCCTATTTAAGACCGCCTTTGTTTGAGATTCTTTCTTGGACTCTTGTTTGCTTCACGCTACAGTTGACGTCGCTCTTTCCAGCATTGTGGTAACTACCTTCTTGTACATTAGCTTCCATGCTATTTCAGTTGTTCGTCCCTAGCTCATGCTAGCGCTTTCTGTTTTGTTTGTTAGTGCCTTCGAGCAAGTGGTTTTGGTTCTTAGTCTGTTTTACTTAGTATAAATAAATCATTGTTCCTACCTCACGCTGTGTCCATCTTCGCTGCACCCACGAGAGAATAACTCGTCACCACAATGCCACCACCAAGACGTCACAATTTATTCTCTAAAAGTTAGTTTTTCTTCTTTAAAATACATTTTACATGTAAAAATTGGGCAAGTACAAATTAAGTTTTTAAAAGTGTTTTGTATGTATATAGTGCTCTACATCATAAGGAGCCAGATGAGGTAGTTCGGGCATCTGGTCAGAATGTACACTCTCCCAGCTAACCTGGGAACGCCTTGGGATCCCCCGAGAAGAGCTGGACAAAGTAGCTGGGGAGAGGCAAGTTTGAGCTTCTCTGCTTAGGTAGCTGCCCTCGCGACCCGAATTTGGATAAGCGGAAGAAGATGTGTATATATGTATATGTATATATATATATATATATATATATATATATATATATATATGTATAAACACATGTGTGTATATACCAGTGAGGTTCATGGCTGGTGAGGCACTGACTTCATCACAGTCAGATTTATAAACATATGAACCCTAAAGAATATCTTATTCACCATTTGATTGGCAGCAGTTAACAGGTTATGTTTAAAAGCTCATACCAGCATTCTTTACATATACAAACTGTAGCACACAAAAAAGCACATTTAATAAAAAAACCCCGTTATTATGGTCTTACCTTTACTTATAAATGAAGTCCATGTGCCGCTCTTTCTGAACAAAAGCATCGATAACCTGTTCATAGAAGTCTTCCTTATCTTTCTTCAGTTTTAAAAGTCTCTCTGTCTCGATGGAGATCACTGTCTGAAGCGAACCTTTTAGCTTCGGCGTTAGTCTTCCTTTAATTATTACCTCCTGCTTCGATTGAAAGTCCAGTTTGGAAAACTGTTTTATTTTAGATATGTTATCCTCCATTTTAAAAGACCAGGGGAGAGGAAAAAATAAACGATTGCTGCCGCTGCACTTGACTTGCTAACTGCAGCTTGTTGTCACTTATTCTGCAGCCGAGTAATCGCAAGAATGATCCCTGGGATCACTAGCGCCCTCTACCACCATGAGGCGGGAGAACAGGTGCCTCACACAGTGCGTCTTCGCAGCCGTTTTATGATTGCTCAGTACAAGAAATACGTTACACACATACAGTTGTTGACAAAATACACTGTACATTATATACCTCAGCTAACTAAACTATGGAAATGTAAAATAGAATTCATATATATATATATTCAATATGGTCTCACTGCACAGCAGCCATCAGTTAGCCGAGTCATTGCGCAACCCATAGTGAGGCTCAACTGGCTGCTGACTCACCTGCAAGTCTCTTCTCAGTCTTTGAACGGAAAATGTGAAAATTCAGCGATTTTGAATAAAAATAATCTAAAAATGGTGAAGTTAAATGGAAAATAACTTTATAAAGTATAATCACTGGATACATATAACAATTCAATATATATTTTTTTCTTTTTACATTTTTTTTCTTTCCATGATGGCATGTGAGGCACTGCCTCACCTGCCTCCCCTGACTGCACGTCACTGGTATATACATATGTGTATGTATATGTATGTGTATGTATATAAATGTATATGTATATATGTATGTATGTGTATATGTGTATGTATATATGTATATAAATATATAAATTTGTGTGTATGTATGTATATATATGAACATATATATATATATACACATATATATGTACACATATATATATACGCAGAAATATATATATATATATATATATATATATATATATATATATATATATATATATATATATATATATATATATATATACCAATCCTACAAAAACATCATAAACATAACAGTTCAGCATTTGTGAGTTCCGGAGCTAAATCTAATCCAGTAATTAAAAGTCACTTTTACTGCAAATAAAAACATTTGGAGGGTGTGTCAAAAATTGTTTTCTTTTATTAATACTGCTTTTTTATTTTTTATTTTTTTTCACCATTCTTGGACTGTATCCCTTTGTTCATAGCAAGGATCTACTCTATATTTATTCATCTATATGTGTCATATGTAACTCAATACTTTCTTAATGTACATGTCTGTAATTTCTAACCCCTATATTTGAGATATATATATATATATATATATATATATATATATCTCAAATATAGGGGTTGTATATATATATATGTGTATATATATATTTATATGTGTATATATATATATATATATATATATATACACATATATATATATGTGTATATATATATATATATATAATTGCATGTTGTAACATTCATTATGTATGTATGCTGTGTAGATATATATATATATATATATATATATATATATATATATAAACACGCACACCGTATATATGTATTAATGTGTGTGTATATATATATATGATGTTTTATATATAAAAATGTGTATATATATATGTATATATAATTGCACGTTACAAGTTACAACATACTGTAACTGTATGTATATATATATATATATATATATGTTGTAACATGCATTATGTATGTATGTATGTGTATATATATATATATATATATATATATATATATATATATATATATATATATATACCCACAATATATATATATATATATATATATGTATACATATATATATATATATATACACACATATATATATATGTTGTAACATGCATTATGTATGTGTATATATATATAATATATATGTGTATATGTATGTATAAATGTGTATACAGTATATGTATGTATATATACATGCACACCATATATACGTATATATGTATAAATGTGTGTGTGTATATATGTATATATATATATATACATATATACAAACCCCGTTTGTAACCCCGTTTCCATATGAGTTGGGAAATTGTGTTAGATATAAATATAAACGGAATACAATGATTTGCAAATAATTTTTAACCCATAAGTTGAATATGCTACAAAGACAACATATTTGATGTTCAAACTACTAAACATTTTTTTGGGGGCAAATAATCATTAACTTTAGAATTTGATACCCGCAACACGTGACAAATAAGTTGGGAAAGGTGGCAATAAATACTGATAAAGTTGAGGAATGCTCATCAAACACTTATTTGGAACATCCCACAGGTGTGCAGGCTAATTGGGAACAGGTGGGTGCCATGATTGGGTATAAAAGCAGCTTCCATGAAATGCTAAGTTATTCACAAACAAGGATGGGGTCACCAATTTGTAAGCAAATTGTCGAACAGTTTAAGAACAACACTTCTGAAAGAGCTATTGCAAGGAATTTAGGGATTTTACCATCTACGGTCCGTAAAATCATCTAAAGGTTCAGCGAATCTGGAGAAATCACTGCAGGTAAGCGATGATATTACAAACTTTTGATTGCTCAGGCGGTACTGCATCAAAAACCGACATCAGTGTGTAAATGATACCACCACATGGGCTCAGGAACACTTCATAAAACCACTGTCAGTAACTACAGTTGGTTACTACACCTTTAAGTGCAAGTTTAAACTCTGCTATGCAAAGCAAAACCCATTTATCAACAACACCAAAGAACGCCTCTGGCTTCGCTGGGCCCAAGCTCATCTAAGATGGACTGATGCAAAGAGGAAAAGTGTTCTGTGGTCTGATGAGTCCACATTTCAAATTATATTTAGAAACTGTGGACGTGGTGTCCTCCGTAACAAAGAGGAAAATAACCATCCGGATTGTTATAGGCGCAAAGTTCAAAAGCCAGCATCTGTGATGGTATAGGGGTGTATTAGTGGCCAAGGCATGGGTAACTTACACATCTGTGAAGGCACCATTAATGCTGAATGGTCCATACAGGTTTTGGAGCAACATATGTTGTCATCCAAGCAACGTTATCATGGACGCCCGTGTTTATTTCAGCAAGACAATGCCAAGCCACGTGTTACAACAACGTGGCCTCATAGTAAAAGAGTGCGGGTACTTTCCTGGCCCGCCTGCAGTCCAGACCTGTCTCCCATCGATAATGTGTGGTGCATTATGAAGCGTAAAATACGACAGCGGAGACCCCAGACTGTTGAACGACTAAAGTTCTACATAAAACAAGAATGAGAAAGAATTCCACTTTCAAAGCTTCAAAAATGTGTTTCCTCAGTTCCCAAACGTTTATTGAGTTAAAAGAAAAGGTGATGTAACACAGTGGTGAACATGCCCTTTCCCAACTACTTTGGCACGTGTTGCAGCCATGATAATCTAAGTTAATTATTATTTGCAAAAAAATAAAGTTTATGAGTTAGAACATCAAATATCTTGTCTTTGTAGTGCATTCAATTGAATATGGGTTGAAAAGGATTTGCACATCATTGTATTCTGTTTATATTTACATCTAACACAATTTCCCAACTCCTATGGAAACAGGGTTTGTATATATATATATATATATATGTATATATATATATATATATATAATGCATGTTACAACATATATGTCTTAGCGTGCAATTATATATATATATATATATATATATGTATGTGTGTGTGTGTATATATATATATACAGTATGAACATAAACATCATTACATGAACATTATTGTTGTATTTTTTCTTTGCTGATAGGGTAGTAGAAATCACCTGATACCAACATAGGCATTAACAACATTGTTAACGGAACAACAGACACACACACACACACACACACACACACGCACCGTGGCCGAAACCCCATCCAGTTGCCGTGCACCATGGTTGGACACCAAGATGCCATCGACGCCATGCTTCACTGCTTGTGCGGCATCTTCCCCTTAACACACACATAGAATGAACACACACATCCTTCACATCCATCTTCATTAGTGTGATTAATTATGAGCATTGCGAGTGTGTACCAGTGATGATTCCTTTCACAATCACTGGCAGGTGTGTGTGTTTCTTGAGCCAGTTAATGTCATCCCAGCAGAGAGTGGGATCTATTGCTTTTGCGACGTACACAGCCAAACCACTGTCACTCCCATAGTCACCCTCAGAGAAAGACAAGGAGGCTGTGGAGAAGTTGGACAAGCTGGAAACAAACACACAATCACACATATTTTGAGCATGGTATCTTGTTGCAATAGTTGGTCATTTGAAGTCTTACCTCAGATGCGAAGGCAGTTTAAAGCAGTTCCGCATGTCATCTAGTCTCCTCCCCAAGTACGGCGTATCCACGGTAACAAAGATGGCCTTATAGCCCGCCTGCTCCGCCCGGCGAACCAGCGAGAGCGTGAGCTGCCGGTCCTTGTAGATGTAGAGCTGCAGCCACAGAACGCCCCCGGCACCAGGGGAGGTCGTCATCGCTGACATCACTTCCTCTATAGTGGAGGTGGCCCACGAGCTCACCATCATCCCCGTGCCCATTGCTTGGCATGCTGCGTAGCAATGTGACTCACGTTGTCACCATGGTAACTGCTAACATCATTATTAGCAGCCACGTCTTCAGGCAACACCCTGGAGACCTTCTATGATGTGGTATGCTTTGGATTTTGAAGCTGTTCTTTTACTTCCCATCATGTTCATGAATGATAGAAACTAGGGCTGCGAATCTTTGGGTGTCCCACGATTCGATTCAATATCGATTCTTGGTGTCGCGATCCGATAATATATCGATTTTTTTCGATTCAACGCGATTCTCGATTCAAAAACTATATTTTTTCGATTAAAAACGATTCTGTATTCATTCAATACATAGGATTTCAGCAGGATCTACCCCAGTCTGCTGACATGCTAGCAGAGTAGTAGATCTTTTTAAAAAGCTTTTATAATTATAAAGGACAATGTTTTGTCAACTCATTGCAATAATGTAAATTTGTTTTAACTATTAAACGAACCAAAAATATGACTTATTTTATCTTTGTGAGAACATTGGACACAGTGTGTTGTCAAGCTTATGAGATGCGATGCAAGTGTAAGCCACTGTGACACTATTGTTCTTTATTTTTATTTTTTATAAATGTTTAATGATAATGTCAATGAGGGATTTTTAATCACTGCTATGCTGAATTTATAACTAATATTGATACTGTTGTTGATAATATTTATTTTTGTTTCACTACTTTTGGTTTGTTCTGTGTCGTGTTTGTGTCTCCTTTCAATTGCTCTGTTTATTGCAGTTCTGAGTGTTGCTGGGTCAGGTCTGGTTTTGGAATTGGATTGCATTGTTATGGCATTGCTGTGTAGTGGTTTTTTGGATTGATAAAAAAATAAAATCGGTTAAAAAAAAAAAAGATAATCGATTCTGAATCGCAGAACGTATTTGAATCGATTTTTTCCCACACCCCTAATAGAAACTGTCACATTGGATTGTAGGTCTAGGTCAAAGGTCGGCGAGCCTTACTGTTTACATCAGCAGCAGCCAAGTGGAGCTTTTGTAACCTGTTATGTAAAGGTTTTATTAAAACATATATTTGTGGTGTATCGATAAAACGTTTTCACTTCTGGTACGATACTTATAATAGGGCCTGGATATTGGACAATAAGGATTTTGAACCGATAAGATATCAGCAGGAATCATACATACTTGTCTTATTTTGTACTGTGTAATGTTAGAAAAGTTTGAACAAATTAATTTAGTCAAACGGAACAATGGTCGGTACCTATTTATTAATAATCAGAGGGAATAGACTTACGACTTAGACTTGTAATTTTCCTTAAAATTACACACCCAATGGCTTTAAAAATTCATGAACTTAAGCTAATTACGCAGTAGTTTAAATGATGCGGACACTTTTGTTACTGAATACTTTGTAATACGCTTTATATGTATAATTCATCTGCAATTATAATTATCTGATACTTGCTCTCATTGATAAATATGGTGTATTAGACCTCAATATTGTTCAATTGAAGACACTTTTGTTTTTAGTATAGGCTAAATAAGATGTTGCGTTTGAATCGGTTTGAATTGACAATTGATTCTGAATTCAAACGTCATCCCAAGAAGTGAAATTGATTTCAATCATGAGTTGTAAGATTGGACTCCCTAGCTGATGCTGCAGGAGCAACATGTTTTCATTGATCCAAATGTCAATAAGATCAATAGTACAGTAAGAGTAGTATCAATATCGACTCTATACGGGTTTGATGAGATCGCTATTTTTTTCACAAATATCTATTTATGTGTTGCGTTATTTGGGGACGGCGTGGCGTTGTTTGGGAGAGTGGCCGTGCCAGCAACCTGAGGGTTCCTGGTTCGATACCCACCTTCCACCAACCAAGTCACGTCTGTTGTGTCCTTGAGCAAGACACTTCACTCTTGCTCCTGATGGGTCGTGGTTAGGGCCTTGCATGGCAGCTCCCGCCATCAGTATGTGAATGTGTGTGTGAATGGGTGAATGTGGAAATAGTGTCAAAGCGCTTTGAGTATCTTGAAGGTAGAAAAGTGCAATGCAAGTATAACCAATTTACCATTTTGCTCTATTGACTTTATTTTGCTTTAAAAATGTATGTAAAAGTTGTTCAAAATTAAGTTTTTGTTGATATTTCTGTTAGCCTGTTTTCTGTGTTTTATTGTCAAAATAATCATTAACAAATAAAGTAAAAATCACAAAGTCATTTAATTAACTCAAAAACATATGGAAATCTTATCACTGTATGTAAGACACTTTCACTTCCGATATGATACCGATAATGGAGCCTTAAGTACGCTGATACCAGTATAAAACCCATACGATGGAATGAATAATCGGATATACTTTTTATTTTTTGGTAATGTTGAATTCCAGTGTTTGTGAATATTCAAAGTATGATTGTAAATAAAATTACACAAAAAACATTGTTCGGATTAACAAGATTAAGGACACCTGAAAGAATACAAGCATTTAAGAATGAGCTTTCAAAATGTTTCTGGGAAGGGGTGTATGTTGAAAATTGTAATGATTCATACAGGGCATTTCTGTTTAAATGGTTAGAACTTTATAATTCCTGCTGTCCAGTCGTGAAGTCCACACCAAAGAAAGTGAGTAAAAATAAGCCTTGGATGACGAAGGGTCTAGTAATGGCATCCAATAGAAAAAATGCTCTGTATGATAGTTACTTAAAAAATAAAACTGAACAAAATGAAAGGGAGTATAAAATTTATAAAAATAAGTTGCCTTCTATTCTACGAAAACAAAAGAAAAGTTATTATAACGAGAAATTTGAAGATAGCAAAAATAATATTAAACAAACATGGAACACAATCAACCAGGTTTTAGGTAATAGATGTAAAAATCATGAGACACCGAGCTACTTTATAAATGATAATAATATAAAACTAAACAAAAAAGAAATAATAGTGGAATAATTTAATGCCTATTTTGTTAATATGGGCCCTGCACTTGCAAAAAAAATACCTGTTTATGAGGACACAGGCTTGACTAAAAACACAATAAACCCTAATTTAAAATCAATGTTTTTGAGTGGAGTAACGGAAGTGGATATAATTCAAACAGTAAGAGCCTTTAAAAGTAAAACATCTACAGACATACATGACATAGATATGGTCATTATTAAAGAAAGTATTCATTTAATTGCTAAGCCATTGGCTCACATACGTAATCAATCATTCCAGTGTGGATACTTCCCAGATGATATGAAGATAGCAAAGGTTATTCCTCTTTTTAAAAACGGAAATAAGCATCTTATGGAAAATTATAGACCGATCTCAATACTCACTCAATTTTCCAAAATTTTAGAAAAGCTTTTTACAAAACTGTTAAATAATTTTCTGGAAAAAAAAACCTTACTTAAGCAGCAGCAGTATGGTTTTAGGGAAAATCGAACAACTACGTATGCAGTAATGCATATGCTAGAGGAGGTTAGTACTGCTATGGATAATGATGAATTTACAATAGCCATCTATATTGATTTAAAAAAGGCCTTCGATACCATTGACCACAGACAGTTAATAAATAAGTTGGATAAGTACGGCATCCGAGGGCCAGCTCTGTCCTGGATCAAGAGCTATCTAGAAAATAGAAAACAATGTGTTCAGGTGGATTTAAAAATATAGTTTGTGGAATTCCTCAGGGTTCTATAATTGGTCCTAAGTTATTTACAATTTTCATTAATGATTTTTGTGATGCATCAAGTTTCTTAACATTTTTTATGTTTGCTGATGATACAACTATCCTTTGTTCTGGAAAAAAATTTAATGAGCTTTTGGTAAAAAATGGGCTTCACGGTGGCAGAGGGGTTAGTGCGTCTGCCTCACAATACGAAGTTCCTGCAGTCCTGGGTGCAAATCCAGGCTCGGGATCTTTCTGTGTGGAGTTTGCATGTTCTCCCCGTGAATGCGTGGGTTCCCTCCGGGTACTCCGGCTTCCTCCCACTTCCAAAGACATGCACCTGGGGATAGGTTGATTGGCAACACTAAATTGGCCCTAGTGTGTGAATGTGAGTGTGAATGTTGTCTGTCTATCTGTGTTGGCCCTGCGATGAGGTGGCGACTTGTCCAGGGTGTACCCTGCCTTCCGCCCGATTGTAGCTGAGATAGGCGCCAGCGCCCCCCGCAACCCCGAAAGGGAATACGCGGTAGAAATGGATGGATTTTGGTAAAAATAGAACAAGAAATGACAGTGCTTAAAAACTGGTTTGATATGAATAAATTATCACTTAATATTGCTAAAACTAAATTTATGATATTTGGTACCAAAACTGAGGTATCTAATGAAGTAAATATTAAAATAAATGGAGATAAAATTGAGCGTGTGTCACACCTATGGATCATGTTTTTTTTTGTCATGTTATGTTTTTGTTTTCTGGACTCTTGTTCTGTTTTTGCACTTCCTGGTTTTGTTTGTTTCCATGCCAACCTTATTAGTTTTCACCTGTCACGTCCCTGTTCTCAGCCTCACCTGTTTTCACTAATCATCACAGCTATTTAAGTCACTCTTTTTCTTGTCTTCGTCCTGGGATCTTCACACTAACTTTCAATAACCATGCCGTTCCAACTTTCATTGTTATCTACGACCTTGCTGCTCATTCTCCATGCCCGCCATCACCTGCCATGCACCTTGCTATTTTTGCCTCCTGGTTTTGTTGTCACAGTAAGTGTTTTTTTTTAGTGGTTTATAGTCATGCCATCGTGCTGTTTCTGTTCTTAGTCCATTCATGCCAATCGAGCAAGTGTTTTTGTTTCCTGTTTATATTTTGTAGCCAAGTTTTATACCTCCTTGTGAGCGCCCGTAGTTTGATTATTTTTGAGTACAGTGTTTGTTTATTTAATAAACCATGTACTCACATCCACGCCTCGCTCGTGTTGATCCTCATCTGCATCGAAGAAACAATCCACGTCCAAGCCTAGTTATGACAGCGTGTCTTTGATACTAAGTTTTTGGGAGTTATAATTGACTATAAATTATCATGGAGACAACATGTAAATTATATAAAAACAAAAATATCAAAAACACTTGGTGTTTTGTATAAAACTAAAGAATTACTTAATTATAATTATTTGTTAACAATTTATTATACTTTGAAACTTCCATACATGACATACTGTGTAGAACTCTGGGGAACCACTTTTAAAACCATAATTAATGATATTGTTTTGCTGCAAAGCAGGATATTATGACCATACCCATCCATTATTTGTTAAATCAAAACTTATGAAATTTCAAGATATTGTTTGTCCAGGGTGTACCCCGCCTTCCGCCCGATTGTAGCTGAGATAGGCGCCAGCGCCCCCCGTGACCCCAAAAGGGAATAAGCGGTAGAAAATGGATGGATGGATGGATGTTTATTATAAAATAACACATATAATGTTCAAAGCAAAAATAAATACTCTTCCAGAAGGAATTCAAAAATACTTCTGTCTACAGACCAGCAAATACAATCTAAGAGATGAATCTAAGTTTATTTTACCAAAAGCAAGATTAGTTGTTAAACGTAGATGTTTATCTGTTCTCGGTGTTAATTTGTGGAATTCTGTTGGTAAAGAAATAAAAATGAGTGACTCAGTATTTAATTTCAAAAAGAACATGTCACAATGTATTTTAAAAAGCTATGTGAACTAGAAATGTGTTTGTTTGGTTAAATGTTGTATTTAGAAGGTATGTATGTTTATCTATTTACAAAAAAGTGCATGTCTGTAAGTACATATTTTTGTATTATTTGTTAAAGGGCAACTTAAATGTAAATGCTGAATGACTATATTTCTTTTTGTATTACAAAATTATTAGAAAAGGTAACTTAATTGAATGTAAAAAATGTTATGTTGGGCATATAAGTTTTTTGCTTCTGCCTGTTTCAGTCATGTTATTCATTTTTGAATCATGAACCATGTTTGAATATGTTTTTGTTAGACTGAAAATAAACTGAATTGAAACTGAATGTTAGAAAAAAAGTGAAGTGAAGTAACTCAGAACAACAGTAGGTATGAAATCATATGACAGATTAATGCTTTTTAAAGTGAAGTGTTCATTTGTTTTGGCGGCATCTGGTGGTCACAATATTTCATTAAGTTAAGGGCATGACTAATTGAAGCATACGGACACGTTTGTTACTGGATAATACGCCATGGAATCTTTGTAGATGTAAGTAATTTGCAACTACACTTATTTGATACTTGTTTATATTTACAAATACAATATTGTCCAATTTAGGGCAATTATATGTCTAGCTTCTGTGCTATCGTGTGCTTAGCTGTTGTGGAGCCGCTCGCTCCTGGTAGCCTCTAACCTCCATAGTTTGTCTGGTTTTAAATGACTTCCCTACAATACAAGACAAGATGTGTTTATTAGAGGACGTTTAGATGTTAACTGGCTGTCTTGCATTACACAAGTTAACACGCTGCAGGACTGCGTTTATATAGGAGATTTTAAATGCAAGCAAATATCATCCAATACTTTTTTTTCCCCCCCCTAAGCCCAATGCACTGCAATGAACACATTAACACACAGGATATTGTGTAAACATGCCAGATTATCGCAAGGATGCTCATGTACTGGATGCTAATACTGGCCTTGTATTTATTTGGTATCAGATTGGTACCAAAATGTGCAGTATCACTTGCCCTCTGATTTACAATCCTACTGTGCAGATTATGTGTCCCGCCTAAGCAATATTACTTTTTTTTTTAAACACGTTCAACACATGTTTTATCAGTGTTATTCAAATGCAGACACATTTCATAAACTTTCTTTTGCGTCTTCCTTTGTCCTCTCTCTCTTTTTCTCTGCTGTACTGACCAATAACATACATTCTTTCTCTTTAAGAAAAGCGTCTCAAGACTTGTCCTATTTTCCCCTCTCCTATACTAATTGATTCTGAGGTGAGGTATCCGTGGAAACGATGACCAGCCAGTTCTGGGATGTTACCATTTGTGTCCATACCTCTTGCAGTAGCTGTCTCTCCATGGGGGTGAGCCATCCTCTGCATGGCGGTGGCTGCCACACACAGCGGCATGGTGAGCTGGTGTCCCAGCACAGACACACACAGGTCCACCGAGGACACGTCCCTCAACACCCGGGGGATCAGGCGCCACCTATACACGGTCAGATTGCCTTTTTTTATCGACCATGCAGCTTGTGCACTATTATTAGGTGTTGTTTTTTTTTTTTTAGAAAGCACAGTTTGTCATTTTAAAGGAAAATAGGAATTTAGCAATAAAACACCCTTCTTTTATGAGAAATGTGTCAAACTCAAGTCCCGGGGGCCAGTTCTGGCCTGCCACATCATTCTACGCGGCCTGCGAAAGCCTGGAAAAAATGGGATTCAATAAAATACTTATTTTTTTACGAAATGCATTAATTCGTTCAATTTTGACAGAAAAAAAAAACATATTTTAACTTTGATATCATCTGATCATGCCACTTATATAATTATGTACTGAATTGCAAAACTATTTTTGGGAGGAAAAAACAAATCGTTAAGTATCTGTTTGTCACCTTTTATTTATGATTTTAAAGCAAGTTTTATACATATATATATATATATATATATATATTCACACACTAGGGCCAATTTAGTGTTGCCAATCAACCTATCCCCAGGTGCATGTCTTTGGAAGTGGGAGGAAGCCGGAGTACCCGGAGGGAACCCACGCATTCACGGGGAGAACATGCAAACTCCACACAGAAAGATCCCGAGCCTGGATTTGAACCCAGGACTGCAGGAACTTCGTATTGTAGTGTGTGAATGTGAGTGTGAATGTTGTCTGTCTATCCGTGTTGGCCCTGCGATGAGGTGGCGACTTGTCCAGGGTGTACCCCGCCTTCCGCCCGATTGTAGCTGAGATAGGCGCCAGCGCCCCCCGCAACCCCAAAAGGGAATAAGCGGTAGAAAATGGATGGATGGATGGATATATATATATATATATATATATATATATATATATATATATATAAAAATCTAACAATCAAATGCAAATGCATTTCGGTTACCGTATTTTTCGGAGTATAAGTCTCAAGAGTATAAGTCGCACCGGCCGATAACGCACAATATAGAAAGAAAAAAACATATATAAGTCGCACTGGAGTATAAGTCACATTTTATGGGGAAGTTTTTTTTTATAAAACCCTGCGCCAAGAATAGACATTTGAAAGGCAATTTGAAATAAATAAAAATAGTGAACAACAGTCTGAATAAGTGTACGTTATATGACGCATAAATAACCAACGGAGAAAGTGCCTGGTATGTTAACGTAACATATTATGGTAAGACTCATTCAAATAACTATAACATATAGAACATGCTATACGTTTACCAGAAGTGTGGACTCGAGTCACATGATTTGGACTGGAGTCAGACTCGAGTCATGAATTTGATGACTTTAGACTCGACTTGACAAAATGTAAAGAGACTTGCAACTCGACTTAGACTTTAACATCAATGACTTGTGACTTAACTTGGACTTGAGCCTTTTGACTTGATATGACTTGCTACTTTCCCCGAAACCCAAAGATTAAAAAGTTATTCAGGAGCACTCCGTATCTTTCATTTTGTACTTATGTCTGTCTGCGTGGTGTTCCCTTCAGCTTGTATGCTCTCAGTACAACAGCCAATCAAATTAGTACTGTTGCTTTGGTCCCACAGGACTCATCCAATCAAATTGCAGGAAAACCAAGGAAGCATAGTTCTCAAACAACGCGCAATTGAGAAAAAAATATGCCAAAGTTGGTTTCGTTCGGGTTTAAAAACTACGACTTGGTCAACAAAAAACGAATTGCCGTATGCAAAACATGCAGTTCGAATATGTAGACGCAACAACTTCCAATTCCGTTCGACATTTGAAGATGCACAAAGAAGGGTAAGTTTTGATTGTAAGCTAAAGTTTATTGGTTGAGTAATGTGACTTTTATTTGGTGTGCAGTTAAGTGAGTGAGGCTGTAAACTCACTGCTAACGTTAGAACCATAAACATATCATAAGTAGCCGCAGCCTAGAGCGCTTCTGCTACTGGCGCTGAGGAGACGAGACGCGCGGCCGCCATCTTGGAGTGGTGATCTGCTCCACTCAGTGCAATTCATTTGGCAGGAGCAATGAACTGTCGGCGCATTTCATTCATTTTACCTCATTAAAAACCACTGATTTTCACCCGCTTTTTCGTCATACGTGTAACTATGATAAAAGGACACATGTTTTGGTGCGTTTTATTATTCATAGTTTGCTTAATAGTGTTATGAGAGTAGAGTATGTGTGTGTGTGTGTGGCAGCGGGCGAGTGACGTCAGTAAGTGAGTGGGCGAGCGAAGAGAGAGAGAGAGAGCGCTGAGGGCGGGGGAGTGGCTAGTGTTTGTGTGTGTGGGATGTTGACGGTGAAGTGAGACCAAAATAAAGAAGCCACGAGTTTGCAACTGGGGCTTCACGGTGGCAGAGGGGTTAGTGCGTCTGCCTCACAATACGAAGTTCCTGCAGTCCTGGGTTCAAATCCAGGCTTGGGATCTTTCTGTGTGGAGTTTGCATGTTCTCCCCGTGAATGCGTGGGTTCCCTCCGGGTACTCCGGCTTCCTCCCACTTCCGAAGACATGCACCTGGGGATAGGTTGATTGGCAACACTAAATTGGCCCTAGTGTGTGAATGTGAGTGTGAATGTTGTCTGTCTGTGTTGGCCCTGCGATGAGGTGGCGACTTGTCCAGGGTGTACCCTGCCTTCCGCCCGATTGTAGCTGAGATAGGCGCCAGCGCCCCCCGCGACCCCGAAAGGGAATAAGCGGTAGAAAATGGATGGATGGATGGATGGAGTTTGCAACTGAAAACTGGACTCGTCATTATCCTCATAGAGTCCGGAACTGTAAAGACCCACTGCCGGGTAAAGTAAAGGGTGTTGCCCCGAGAATAATCGGCCCTGGAGAAGTATCTCCCCTGCGCTCCTTGACTACGGTCCAGGCGCCGGAAGCAGGAAAGGTGCAACAATAGTAATAGAATATTTATATATGCTATAAATGACCAGACGTCTCAGATCAACACTGGGAATATAATCCCAGAGAAGGGGGAAAAAACGGTCAGCTATTTTTTAATTCAAGATACAATATGATTAGGTTATATATACATGCATATATTCTACATAAACAATGTATGAATACATTAGATATCTATGTATTTTAGGGACCTATAGACTATCTCTGTTGCTGCAGCAGCAGGGAGTTTATTCTGTCTTGACACTTTGTATTAATATGTTCTATTACATTCTTCCCTTAAATGATCATGTTTTCAGTGATAGTTTTATATGTAATTTTTATGTATGTGACTTTGGATAAATGCGTCTGCCAAATACTTAAACGTAAACATATACTAACACGCCGAGTCAAACCAAAGACTATAAAAATGGGACTCATTACCTCCCTGCCTGGCACTCAGCATCAAGGGTTGGAATTGGGGGTTAAATCACCCAAAATGATACCCGGGCTCCCACTGCTACTCTCACCTCCCAGGGGGTGAACAAGGGGATGGGTCAAATGCAGAAGACAGATTTCACCATACCTAGTGTGTGTGTGACAATCATTGGTACTTTAACTTTAACCTGTAAGTTTTTATATCAGCTAAAACCACCAATCTGTTTGACTGGATTCAGAATAAAACTAAATTCTGTTTTACCCAACAATGTTAGTACGTGAATATTGTTACTTGAAGACTTATTCCTGGTTACATACATACTGTTAAAGTATTGTCTTATACTTTGCCTAAAATGAGAATGCATCATAATCATTGGTGACTGGTGAATTTTGGTTTAGGTGGGGCTGAAAGTTTGTAAACCAAATATTTGTAGGGGCGTCATCCTCCTCCAGAAGATTTCTTTGTGATTTTCACATACAAATATGGAAGATCTTTGCTCCTTCACAACTCTGTGGTAATATTCTTTTCACAAAATACAACCATCCATCCATCCATTTTCTACCGCTTATTCCCTTTGGGGTCGTGGGGGGCACTGGTGCCTATCTCAGCTACAGTGAGGCGGAAGGCAATAGTACGTTAATGTTAAATCTTACTTGTGAAAAGTAATCCCCCAATTCTTATTTTCAACAGTCCGCTCATTTTCACAGGAAAACGCTGAACACCGCCCGGCATCTTTGTTTTCTACCTGTCAACTGTCAGTTTAGGCTGCTCGCCGGCTCCTCATCACCACTTCAAGATGGCGGCCAAATTGCTCGCGTCACAGCAGCCAATGCGGCGTCTACTTATAATATGTCTATGGTTATAACGTCATTGCAAACACGGCAATCTGTTGCATCCACTGCAGTTCGCTACCTTTCCATACTTTTTGTCAAGTGATTTTTTTTTAAGCAGGGTTGCATGAGGTACCGACACATAACGTTACGTTAGTCAATGTATCACACAGTAACATAACATTAGACGACAGTCAGCAGCACCGCGCATTTTAGCCACCTACAAAAAGACAAACATAGTCAAATAAAGGTCAGTTAAAATATACACTATATTAAGAATATGTGTACATATAGCATAGGGCCCTGACATTTAAAAAGTACGACTCTCTTCATTGTTATTTTCATGTATTTGTTATGTTATTCATGTGTACGCAGACATAAACACACAAACTTTATGAGATGAGATCAATGAGATAAGGTAAGAACAGGATGGAAACTGCTGTGGAACTAGCTACATTGCAATATGACATGGAAATACAATGTTAACACTTTTGTGCAAATTAGTACAGTTGAACGTGTTTTTCCAAATGTGTTTATTCTGTAAAGCAATGAGTTAAATGTTTAAAATGACTGGTTAATAGTGCTATTATGAATTGCAATGTCAGCACTATTTTTTTTCCTGCAATTTCAAATGCACTTGGTTTTAATAAATAAATACAGCATTTTAAAAACATACACAATCTGTGTAAATGTATTAGTCTGTGATTAAAATGACTTGAAAGGACTCGAAACTCAAAATGCAGGACTTGGGACTTGACTTGAGACTTTCTAGTCTTGACTTTGGACTTGACTCGGGACTTGCCTGTCTTGACTCGGGACTTGACTTGAGGGCAAAGACTTGAGACTTACTTGTGACTTGCAAAACAATGACTTGGTCCCACCTCTGACGTTTACCAAACAATCTGTCACTCCTAATCGCTAAATCCCATGAAATCTCATACGTCTAGTCTCTTACATGAACGAGCTAAATAATATTATTTGATATATTACGGTAATGTGTTAATAATTTCACACATAACGAGCTAAATAATATTATTTGATATATTACGGTAATGTGTTAATAATTTCACACATAAGTCGCTCTCGAGTATAAGTCGCACCCCCGGCCAAACTTTGAAAAAAACTGCGACTTATAGTCTGAAAAATACGGTAATCGTGATTAATCACAGGTTATTACCCGCATGCATAATGTAAATTCATTTTAAAAAAGCGGCCCTCTGAAAGCAGTCATTACTGCGATGTGGCCCTCAATGAAAATGAGTTGACATCCCTCTTTTATGTGATTGCATGGATATTAATAACAAAACTTTGTGTGTCTAACTAATGGAAAATGATAAGACACTGTATTGCATGTATAGTGTAAGTAGTACACATGTTCATTAAACTATCGTGTGTTTGATCCTGTCCACACGCTCCCTATCAGGTGTCCTAACCCTCAATAAAACATGTTCATTAGTTTTTCCGGACAAACAACGCTGTCATGCATGTTTGGAAAGAAGCAGAAATGTATTCCATAACTACAAGAGTGTAATTAGTTAACGCTCAATCTCTGTAAAGATCTGATGGATCGCAACTACAAACCTGTCCATTTTAGTCATCTTTTCCCAAAAGTCAGACAAAAACCAAAACAGTTTTTCCAAATCAGAAATAATGTAAATATTGTTCGCTTAGTTGTTAAGAACAATTTTTGCAAAACTGCGCTATTCTGTCAAAAATGTTAGTTGAATTTTTAATTGACCTGAATCATACCAAACTGAGTCGTGCAGTCAATTATACACTTTCATGTTTACACCTGTGAAGAATTTTAAGCTTATAATCGTGTTTCAGTAATGGAGGAAACCCATGCAAAGCGAAAGGAAAAAACAAACACCCGAGTTAACCATGAGGCAGATGCGCTAACTGTTCAGTTCAGTTTCAGTTGTTTTGGAACATGCATACGATACAATGCAATTCATCACATATTTTCAGTTGTTTGATTACAGCACAGCCGAAATGGAGTAGGAAGAAGCTTACTTAATCAGAACAGTGAATTGTTAAATAGGTAAATAATAAATAAATAATTTACCATAGTAAGTAAACAAATATTAAATACATAAATAAACTTTATCTAAAAAAAAAAAATGGTTCAAGATATTCATCATAATTCTTGTTTCCCTGTACCTTGTGAACACTTGTAGTTTGAACAGTCTCTTAAACTGAATCATATTGGTGCTTTGTTTGATTTCTTTGGTTAATCCATTCGATAATTTAATCCCACGTACGGATATGCTAAAGGTTTAAGTGTTGTACGAGCATACACATGTTTTAAATTAGATTTTCCTCTGTAGTCTACATTGAGAAGTGTCTTTGCAAAGAGGAATATTGTGTGTCAACTGCTATCAGTGATATGGAATATGATTATTTTTGAGATTGTAGTACACATCGTATTATGTGGCTTGTGAAAGCTAAAGCACCTCATCTTCCTTACACATAAGATATAGTCATAGTCCTAATATACTAATATTACACTAATATTACTTAATGAAATCTTTATCTTTAAGTTTGACGGAAAATTAGCATTTACTGCTGAAAAAATGTTGTTTAAACTTTCTTATTTTCTGATTATGCAACCTGCGATGAGCCCGAATGCAGCTGGGATAGGCTTCAGCCACGCCGAAAGGGACAAGCACTAGAAAATGGATAGATGTATGGTGCATGATGCAACTTCATAGACAATTGTGTTGTAATACATGAGGCAATTATACATTAATATTCACATTATTAAGGAGGCGGCCAGAACTAACACCCCTGTTGTAGCATATTGAAAACAAATGTGGAAATGCAAGTACATAACAAACAAAGTCATTTCCAACCAAGATTTCCGTACCACCGTGTAACAAAATAGTCAGTTTGCTCAAGTGTCATTCCACAGAATGGAGTGCCCAAACAAATATTTTCACAAGCTTTGTGCTTTTGAATTGTTATTTCATTTTTTGAGGACAACTTTAAAATAAGCCACGATGGGGCCAAAGAAAGTTGCGAGTGCTAACAAGTTGATAACGAAGGTGAGAGACACTGTTGAATTACAGAAAGAATTATTAGCAAAGTAGAAAGGTGTGGCTCGAGAAATATAAGTAAAAGGGATGACGAATGTTCATGTACCTATTTGAATCTGCATGTGTAACTATAATTATTCTCTATAAAATGTGTTCATATTTTTGGCACCTGGTTTGACATTACGTATGGGGAAATTGCTTTAGTTTTTATAAGAATTGGTCTTGGTTTGACCTTTTGGAATGGATTACTGACCGATAGTTACCATGTATGAAACATTTCTTAGGAGTGACGTTATATGACAAGAATGACACACAGCTGGCTAATGAGCACATATGACCAACCTTGAATGACAAAATTATTTGAGTGATTTTTGTCATAAACATAGTTGATTATTGTCTTGTAATCTTCCTCATGTCGACTGGTGTGTACCTCTTAAATGCAGCAACATTGTCAGCCAGCGTGGTTTCCTCCTCAGCTCCAGAGCGGTAGTAGTCGTAGACGGCCTTAGGAAGAACCTTCTTGGCTTCCGCCTCAAAGTCGGACACGCACACATTCTTCCCGGCCATCGCTGGTCCACCAAACCCTGCTCAGCCTCGACTCGCGGTCTCGCAAAGACACATGTCCAACTTATAAACTAGTTGATGTAATCATTAACCCAGTGGAGCACTCACACTCTTCTTTTCAATCATTTTATGACCGGGAGAAGTGAGGGCCGGGTTGGCGTATTTTTATGAAATCAACACTCTTTTTGAAGAAAAAAATGTGTTTATGTGAGTGACATGGAGCTGAATGCGCCATCAAATTCTAATTGACCATGCTGGAGTTCCAACTGTACTCGGGTTATATAGGAGAACTGCTAC
Organism: Nerophis ophidion; assembly: GCF_033978795.1. Taxonomy (NCBI): domain Eukaryota; kingdom Metazoa; phylum Chordata; class Actinopteri; order Syngnathiformes; family Syngnathidae; genus Nerophis; species Nerophis ophidion. The sequence continues at coordinate 33,155,371 of NC_084633.1, read as the reverse complement.
GCCGTGACCTTCGAACATTGGCTAAAGACATTATAGACTGTGACGTTATGTACACAACATTTGCAAACATTAGCTGTCCAGCTAACTGTTTTTATATATATATATAAATATATATTAGGGGTGTGGGAAAAAATCGATTCGAATTTGAATCGCGATTCTCACGTTGTGCAATTCAGAATCGATTCTCAATTTTTTAAAAATCTATTTTTTTATTTTTTATTTTTTTTAATCAACCCAACAAAACAATACTCAGCAATACCATAACAATGCAATCCAATTCCAAAACCAAACCTGACCCAGCAACACTCAGAACTGCAATAAACAGAGCAATTGAGAGGAGACAAAAACAAGACACAGAACGAACCAAAAGTAGTGAAACAAAAATGAATATTATCAACAACAGTATCAATATTAGTTATAATTTCAGCATAGCAGTGATTAAAAATCCCTCATTGACATTATCATTAGACATTTATAAAAAAAAAAAAAAGAACAATAGTGTCACAGTGGCTTACACTTGCATGGCATCTCATAAGCTTGACAACACACTGTGTCCAATATTTTCACAAAGATAAAATAAGACATACTTTTGGTATATATATACACATGTATCTCTTTAACACTTAACCATGTATTTTTTTTCAAAATGTGCATCAAACAAAATTCCGGTTTGTTTTAAAAAATATAATGATTGTTTTACATAAATGAAAAAGTGTAATGGGGTGGGGCTTGAACAAAATTTTGTTTAGGGCCCAAATGTGGCCTGCATGCACTCGCTAGTTTAACATATATTGACCTACACTGGATTGGTTTTACCATCTTTAACTCAATCAATCAATTTTTTACTTATATAGCCCTAAATCACTAGTGTCTCAAAGGGCTGCACAAACCACCACGACATCCTCGGTAGGCCCACATAAGGGCAAGGAAAACTCACACCCAGTGGGACATTGGTGACAATAATGACCCAGTGGGACGTCGGTGACAATGATGACTATGAGAACCTTAGAGAGGAGGAAAGCAATGGATGTCGAGCAGGTCTAACATGATACTGTGAAAGTTCAATCCACAATGGATACAACACAGTCGCGAGAGTCCAGTCCAAAGAGGATCCAAGACACAGCAGCGAGAGTCCCGTTCACAGCGGAGCCAGCAGGAAACCATCCCAAGGGTAGCGGACCAGCAGCGCAGAGATGTCCCCAGCCGATACACAGAGGGACATAGAAGAAAAAGAAAAGAAACGGCAGATCAACTGGTCTAAAAAGGGAGTCTATTTAAAGGCTAGAGTATACAAATGAGTTTTAAGGTGAGACTTAAATGCTTCTACTGAGGTGGCATCGCGAACTGTTACCGGGAGGGCATTCCAGAGTACTGGAGCCCGAACGGAAAACGCTCTATAGCCCGCAGACTTTTTTTGGGCTTTGGGAATCACTAATAAGCCGGAGTCCTTTGAACGCAGATTTCTTGCCGGGACATATGGTACAATACAATCGGCAAGATAGGATGGAGCTAGACTGTGTAGTATTTTATACGTAAGTAGTAAAACCTTAAAGTCACATCTTAAGTGCACAGGAAGCCAGTGCAGGTGAGCCAGTACAGGCGTAATGTGATCAAACTTTCTTGTTCGTGTCAAAAGTCTAGCAGCCGCATTTTGTACCAACTGTAATCTTTTAATGCTAGACATGGGGAGACAACTCTGACATATATTCCTAGAAAGTGCAGACTTGCGTGTCGTGAAATGCTGAAAATTGGCCAAGTAAAACCAGATTAATAATAATGTTCCCTATGTCATTGTGTCGTTGGGTTATTCCTCATTTGTAAATGCTTTCGGCGCAGGAAGGAAGCCGCTTTCTGAATTCAATAACTGTACCTACTGAGCATCCGTTGCAGCTGGTCACCCAGGAGGGGGCTCCCCACATCTGTAGTCCCTTCCCAAGGTTTCGTCTTTTTCCTTTGCCCGGTTGTGGGTTTTAGATCAAGGGATGCTGTTGTGGTTTGTGAAGCCCTTTGAGGCACTTGTGATTAAGGGCTATACAAACAAATTGTGATTGATTGTGTTCTGCCCAGGGCTTCACGGTGGAAGAGGGGTTAGTGCGTCTGCCTCACAATACGAAGTTCCTGCAGTCCTGGGTTCAAATCCAGGCTCGGGATCTTTCTGTGTGGAGTTTGCATGTTCTCCCCGTGAATGCGTGGGTTCCCTCCGGGTACTCCGGCTTCCTCCCACTTCCAAAGACATGCACCTGGGGATAGGTTGATTGGCAACACTAAATTGACCATAGTGCGTAAATGTGAGTGTGAATGTTGTCTGTCTATCTGTGTTGGCCCTGCGATGAGGTGGCGACTTGTCCAGGGTGTACCCCGCCTTCTGCCCGATTGTAGCTGAGATAGGCGCCAGCGCCCCCCGCGACCCCAAAAGGGAATAAGCGGTAGGAAATGGATGGATGGATGGATGTGTTCTGCCCCAGTTATTAAGATTACTCTATTTAGTGTATGTTTATTGCTAAGTCATTTCAATTGGTTCTGCTAAGTGAGCTGTACCTATAAGAAACGCGTAGGTAGGTCACGTGTTTAGACTCCGGAAACATTTCAAACAGGTGCGCACAACTCCACTTCACTCCTCGTGTTTCTCAGCAAACAACTATTACACCTCATGCTGTTCGTGGCATCGTTGGTATGTACCTATCTTTAATGTTTATAGTACACAATGAATCATACTTAGCTGTGAAATGTGTGTGTTTAACGATGTTAGACGATATCTGATTTCATCACTTGTTCACGTCAGCTAACTTTCATTTGTTGTCATCTGCCTCCATCTAGTGGACGTTTGTTGTACTGTTACTTAAGACAATTTACCGGTAAACAGCAGAACGCTCATTTGTCACTTGTATTTAATAATTATAACAATACATACAGTAAAGTGTGACAAAGTTAAACTCAGATTTAATTCAAATGGAATACTTGATAGTCTGTGGTCTGTGATATGACATTATTAAGTTCATTTAATTCAGGCATTTACATGTACAATGTTTGTGTCCTACAGTTTCACCCTTTCAATTGTCAATAAACCTGGCCTCCATCAGTCAACCTGGTGTTCAGAGTTTTGATGAGCGGAAGGTGTTGAACTTACTGCCTTCGTGTACAAGTGTGCTTAAGGAAGGCAGGATAGATTGATTTATTGATTGAAAAAGGCCTTCCAATAATAATTTATCAAACATGGTTGCAGAGGGGTTAGTGCGTCTGCCTCACAATACGAAGTTCCTGCAGTCCTGGGTTCAAATCCAGGCTCGGAATCTTTCTGTGTGGAGTTTGCATGTTCTCCCCGTGAATGCGTGGGTTCCCTCCGGGTACTCCGGCTTCCTCCCACTTCCAAAGACATGCACCTGGGGATAGGTTGATTGGCAACACTAAATTGGCCCTAGTGTGTGAATGTGAGTGTGAATGTTGTCTGTCTATCTGTGTTGGCCCTGCGATGAGGTGGCGACTTGTCCAGGGTGTACCCTGCCTTTCGCCCGATTGTAGCTGAGATAGGCGCCAGCGCCCCCCGTGACCCCGAAAGGGAATAAGCGGTAGAAAATGGATGGATGGAGGGTTGCAGAGGGAGATGGAAATGGTTTAGCCAACAGTGTCATCCAGAGGCCAAATGACGCAAAGACCTGAAGGCATTAAAAAGGCCGGACTTTCCTGAGGACGATCCTGGATGTTCTATTCAGTTTTATTATGGCGCAGAAAAACATTCAGTATGTGAAGTGAAGTGAATTATATTTATATAGCGCTTTTTCTCTAGTGACTCAAAGCGCTTTACATAGTGAAACCCAATATCTAAGTTACAATTAAACCAGTGTGGGTGGCACTGGGAGCAGGTGGGTAAAGTGTCTTGCCCAAGGACACAACGGCAGTGACTAGGATGGCAGAAGCGGGAATCGAACCTGCAACCCTCAAGTTGCTGGCACAGCCACTCTACCAACCGAGCTAAACCGCTCCAGTAGTATTCATATTTGATCATTTCATTATAACTATATTTGACTGTCTATATTTGTTTATCATATTTGTTTTTGACTTTTGCGTTTTGAATCTGAACTCAAAAAATGGTTCATTAAATGTACGTCACACTTTTTTACACACACGTTCACGTTCATAAACTATCAATATGAAAGAAACAATAATACAGTCACACTCTTAGAGGCTGCATTGAAAAAAATGGAGTTTAGATTACCGTTGTCTGTTTTTTCTTGCACTGGTGTGGGATCCGAGCCGAGGATATCATTGTGGTTTGTGCAGCCATTTGAGACACTCGTGATTTAGGGTTATATGAATAAACTTTGATTGATTGAGTGATTGATAGTACAGTTGTCATAAACACAATTAACACATACACACTACAAATACATACTTGTACACCGCACAAACACAAACATAACAATAGACAGAAGTGCTTAGTTCTGTTGTAGATAACTGCACTTTAATGTAGCACAGCACGGTTCTCTAATCCCTGCGGTTTCAGTCCGGTCATCCTTAAAAGCTTTTTTATCCAAAGAGGTTCAAAAAGACTCTTTAGGAGCATACTGTCAGCAATGCAATGAACAATATGCATTAGAAAGGGAACACAAAGGTTAAAACAAACAACTCTAATCTGATTTGCTTACTGATCTGTGATTTTTTTTTGAATGCCCTAAACCTACAAGCACGGATGTAAAAAATAAAAACAATTCGGGGGGAGCAGTGTTTGTTTTCATTCCCTGCACTTTTTAACATTCTAAAATAGTGTTACACTGTTGAATAGGGACAAGTCAAACACTAGTGCCAGGCGGAAACTGGGGGAGTAGTTTTTGTTTTTGTCCCGTGCATTCTTTTTCGTTCTAATATAGTGTTGCACTATTGAATGGGGGAAAGTCAAACACTAGTGCCAGGTGGAAAACAGGAAGGAGCAGTTTTTGTCCCCTGTATGTTTTAATGTTCTAAAATAGTGTTACACTATTGAATGGGGGAAAGTCAAACACTAGTGCCAGGTGGAAAACGGGGAGGAGCAGTTTTCATCCCCTGCATGTTTTAACATTGTAAAATAGTGTTACACTATTGAATGGGAAAAGTCAAACACTAGAGCTAGTTAGAAAACGGGTGAAGTACTTTTTGTTTTTTCCCCCTGCATTTTTTTTTTACATTCTGTAATAGTGTTACACTATTGAATGGGGGAAACTCCAACACTAGTGCCAGGTGGAAAACAGGCAGGAGCAGTTTTCATCCCCTGCATGTTATAACGTTCTAAAATAGTGTTACACTATTGAATGGAGACAAGTCAAACACTATTGTCAGGCCGCTCAGGTTGAAGCCCACAAGCTCATTGATTGGCTTTCACGGCCTGCCTTCTTTCCAACGTGACAATGACTGACAGTATGTAGCAGCTGACCAATCAGCGGTCAGATGCGAGATACGAGCGAGTTGGCCTCGCGCTCAGCCTAAGTTTCAGTCTTTTGTTCCAGTGCTAATGGTTCCATTCCCAGCCAGGACATTCAAGGTAAATATTAAACTTCATCATAATGCAATCTTAAAAATCCAAATGTATTGAATCCCCTTCAAATCACGCCCCCTCTTAATCCTCTTAATGCAAGCCAGTTGTGTTCCCCCACTTTTCAAATTCAAATTTCACCCTTGTGTACAGGCAGAAATCATTTAATCTAAGGGTGTCCTGATACGACTTTTTCATCTGCGATGCGATACCGATATTGGAGCCTTGAGTGATGGCTGGTATCAGTCCGATAACTATGTCAGCAGGAATCATAGTACATATGATGTTGGTAAATACATATATATATCCATCCATCCCATCCATTTTCTACCGCTTATTCCCTTTGGGGTCGCTGGTGCCTATCTCAGCTACAATCGGGCGGAAGGCAGGGTACACCCTGGACAAGTCACCACCTCACCGCAGGGCCATATATATATATTTGTAATGTAGAATGTTAAAAAATATTTGATTAAGTAGAATTAGTTTAACAGAACAATATGAGGTATTATAAACACAAACTGTAAGGCAAAACAGTACTTTTCTATTTTATAGTGTAGACTGTAGAATGTTAAAAACCGAGAACAAAAAGTAGGTAAGAAAACACTTTGTTTCTGAGGTAGAGTGTTAATGTGGGTTTTGACGACACCTAGTGGCTAAAACCCAATTTGCATCTGTTTGTATCTGTAAGTAACATGCAACTATAATTGTTTACGTTGACAAATGTGGTGTTTTAGACTGCAATATTGTTCAATTATGGACACTTATGAAGTGTGCTTATTGGAAGATAAATAAATATTACTATTTAAAACACAATTGCAGACGCATAATGCATAGTTGCCAATCTTGAGACCTCATAATTAGGGAGATATTCAAAAGACTCGGTAGGGGTGGGGGGGCGAGGAAAAAGCTCAATAGTCAATCATGTTGGGGTGTGTGTGTATATACACAGTATATATATATATGTGTGTGTGTGTGTATGTATATATATATATATATATCTCCATCCATTTCCTACCGCTTATCCCTTTCGGGGTCGTGGGGGGTGCTGGAGTCTATGTCAGCTCTAATCGGGCGGAAGGTGGGTTACACCCTGGACAAGTCGCCACCTCATTATATATATGTATGTGTGTGTATATGTATGTATATATATATATATGAGGAGGATAGGGATGATGTTCGTTAAGAAGTTATCGATGTCGATGCCATTAGCAAATCCTCTTATCGAACCACTTCCTTTTTGAATCTCTTATCGAATCCAGATAGGTTGTTGTGTGTGTTCCTTGTGTGTGCACTGAGTTCCAAACGCCATAGCTGTTATGACTGTATACATGGAGGAAAAGCGGATGTGACTGAGGACAGCATGCGGTCGTTAATGGGTGAAGTTTTCAGGTGAGAGAGGACGCTAAAGGCAGAGCACTAATATTGTTGTCCGGATGGAAATCAGGATACATTTGTGAGGATGTTGTCTGTCACTCTGTGTTGGCCCCGCCATGAGGTGCCGACTCTTCCAGGATGTACCCCGCCTTCTGCCTGAATGCAGCTGAGATAGGCTCCAGCACCCCCTGCTACCCCGAAAGGGACAAGCGGTAGGAAATGGATGGATGGATGGCATATTAGTGCTTTGTTTGATTTCTTTGGTTAATCCATTCCATAATTTAATTCCACATACTGATATGCTAAAGGTTTTCAGTGTTGTACGAGCATACACATGTTTTTTATTAGATTTTCCTCTAAGGTTATATTTCTCCTCTTTTGTGTATTGTATAATTAACTGTATATATGTTCTGACCAAACATGACCAAATAAGGACATTTATTTACCGCAAAATGTATTTCTAATGCAATACTTTCCAGAAAATATATATTACAACACATCTATCAATGAAATAAACTGAATATAGCAGGGGTGCCCACACTTTTTCTGCAGGCGAGCTACTTTTCAATTGACAAAGTCAAAGGGATCAACCTCATTCATATGTAGAATTTATATTTATTTATTTAGGGAAGAGACATTTTTGTTAACAAGTTAAGTGTTTAATGATAATACAAGCATGTTTAACACATATAGATTCCTTTCTTTCATGAAGACAAGAATATAAGTTGGTGTATTACCTGATTCTGATGACTTGCATTGATTGGAATCAGACAGTGTTGACAATGTCCACATTTTTGAATGAAGGAGAAAAAAAATCCTCCTTTGTCCAAAACCACATGAAAATGTTTGGTTTTTGGCATCTTTTTAGTCCAGCTTCCATATTTGTTTTTATACCCTTTACAAGAAATACATTGGCAGAAAACTCCGCAGCTTGTTAGCTTGTACACGCCAGCTTTCTGCTTTCTGAGACTCTTATTTTGTTAGCGCAGGTAGGATGAGGCAGGGCTTTTATTGTGAAGACAGGAACCGTGCAGTCGGTCTCTAGAGTTTTGACAGCAGGTACGGCGCGAGAGTGAATAAAAAAAGTGTTTCTCGCCTTCCTGTCGGTCATTTTTTCTTAATAATGTCGCAGCAGCCAGCGTCATCTCACAGGATCCTCAGGTGCCGTGAATGTCAATCGAGCGATGTCTTAGTGAATAATGATGATCGCTACTTTTTAGGTCTATTTTTTTTTAATGCTTGGCTGGCAATCGACTGACACGCCCTCCACGATCGACCGGTAGCCTGCGATCAGCGTAATGGAGATTCTTTGTATATAGAATATTGAATACAATATTGGTTTGTAGTACATGAGTAGCAGTATTGCAGTATTATTATCTTGATCTTCTCATGATGGAGGACTGTGACTTTGGTTCTGGGGCTCCGTGTCCCAACTCTTGCCGTTGTTCCTCTTCCTGTTCCTTTCCGCCATGACCACGGCCGCCACCACCGTGACCAGCACGGTGACGGTGATGACGAGCACGGTGGCGGTTTCTGCGATGCACAGCCGGCTGTCCACCCAAGCCAGTGAAGCCCCAGACAGCTGCGGCGGGTCGTGGCAGGTCACGTTGGAGTAGTCGTCGACGTGGAGATGACGGACGTGCAGGATCTTGCTGAAGACGCGGTGCAGGTCGCAGTCGCAGCTCCAGGGGTTACCTGACGACAAGAAGGTTAGCGATGAATGCAGGGATGTGAACTTTTACAGTCTCCTCACGTAAACATTGAACGTTGCTGATGGAATGACAATATGGACACGGGACGCCCATTAACACTATTTTTCAACTATTTTCACACTTATTCTCATCAAACTGGAATTTAATTTATTGCATCATTTGTATTATGAAAAGCTAATAGGAAATAAGTTGTTTAATAATTAATATTTTAGTTCAAATGAACAAATTTACCATACTGAAAGCATACAGTTACACAATAACTGTATTAGAGCAGTGGTTCTCAACCTTTTTTCAGTGATGTACCCCAATTCACATTTTTTTAATTCAAGTACCCCCTAATCAGAGCAAAGCATTTTTGGTTGAAAAACAGAGATAAAGAAGTAAAATACGGCACTATGTCATCAGTTTCTGATTTATTAAATTGTATAACAGTGCAAAATATTGCTTATTTGTGGTGGTCTTTCTTGAACTATTTGGAAAAAAAGATATAAAAATAGCTAAAAACTTGTTGAAAAATTAAACAAGTGATTCAATTATAAATAAAGATTTCTATACAGAGAAGTAATCATCAACTTAAAGTGCCCTCTTTGGGGATTGTAATAGAGGTCCATCTGGATTCATGAACTTAATTCTAAGCATTTCTTCACAAAAAAAGAAATCTTTAACATCAATATTTATGGAACATGTCCACACAAAAATCTAGCTGTCAACTTTGAATATTGCACTGTTGCATTTCTTTTCACAGTCTATGAACTTACATTCATATTTTGTTGAAGTATTCAATAAATATATTTATAAAGGATTTCTGAATTGTTGCTATTTTTAGAATATTTTTAAATAATCTCACATACCCCTTGGCATACCTTCAAGTACACCCAGGGGTACGCGTACCCCCACTTGAGAACCACTGTATTAGAGTATACATACTCGCAATTCCGGGGGCTACGTTCCAATGCAAAAAATAGATGGAAAATGCCCATTTTTGATGGTTAAACACAAGAAAATGCCTCTCACAGTTCTTAAAGACACAAGTTGTACACATTAGCAGACATTTACAGACATACAGAATTAGGGATAGTTACCTCTCTGTTATGTTACCAATATGTGTGTATATGTATGAGGTAGATCACCTCGACTTGGTCATTTACTAAGTAATTGATAAACGTTGAAAAACTTATTGGGGTGTTACCATTTAGTGGTCAATTGTACGGAATATTTACTGTACTGTACAATTGACTAATACAAGTTTTAATCAATCAATCAATCAAATCAATGAATGCCTACTGAGGCTATGGTGCTGTTAAGTTATTGTGGCTCAATGTGCCATTTTTAAAATTTTATTTTAATGTACTATTATTAAAAAAAAAATTGGTACCGTTGCGTACCGGTACCAATTTTTTTTTTTGTTGGTGTTCGTGTTGTAATAGTAAGTGTTAATTTGTTTGATTATAAAATTTCCTAATTTCGTTTGATATTTAACACCGAGTAGTTAATAATAACTTTGCTGTCCAATTGTTACACTTCTGAGTCTCATTTGCAAGTATACATTTATTTCAGTTTGTTCTTGGTGTGGTGCCGTCATCAGGAAGTAGTCTTTGCCTTTAAGTTGAACGTGCCAGAGCTTGCATTTTGTTGCGCTGTTTTCCTAAAAAGTGTATACCTTAGGTAATATACTAGGAATGGGTACCAAATCCGGTACTTTTCTGGCACCAACCAAATCCCGCCGGGCACTGATTCACATAAAATCCAACAATGCCGTGCTTCGGCACCAGGGTTGCGTGTGACATCACGTCCTCTTTACAGTTTGGCACTTGGCGATTACTCCAGCTAAATAAAAGCGGACTCAGCAAGTAATGCTGACTCTAGGTAATGTTGCCATTTTCAAAGCCAACAAAGAAATTTACTCAAAAAATGCTTCAACGTCAGTTAAGTAAGGCTCCATTTTTCCAAAAATTGCTAGCTTGATGCTAATATACATTGGCTTTGCTATTGACATGCTAATAATTAGCATTAGCGATTTTACATGGCCAAATTTGTTGATGAAAAATACAGTTAAGATACACATTACAACCAAAAAGCTGGTGTGTAAAAAGTCCAGAGGTGGGTAGAGTAGCCAGAAATTGTACTCAAGTAAGAGTATTGTTACTTTAGAGATTTATTACTCAAGTAAAAGTAAGGAGTAGTCATCCAAATATTTACTTGAGTAAAAGTAAAAAGTATGTTGTAAAAAAACTACTCAAGTACTGAGTAACTGATGAGTAACCTGATTACGGAAACAATGCACAAAAACAAAAATAGCAATGAGCAAATTCAGAGCCAGGAATATCTCTTAAGCAACTAAAACAATAATATATATTTAATAGTACATTAAAATAAAATTTAAAAAATGGCACATTGAGCCACAATAACTTAACAGCACCATAGCCTCAGTAGGCATTCATTGATTTGATTGATTGATTGGATTGATTGATTAAAACTTGTAATAGTAGATTGCACAGTACAGTACATATTCCGTACAATTGACCACTAAATGGTAACACCCCAATAAGTTTTTCAACGTTTATCAATTACTTAGTAAATGACCAAGTCGAGGTGATCTACCTCTTACATACATACACACACATATCATTTATACACACACATATTATATATATATATATATATATATATATATATATATATATATATATATATATACACATACATACATTTATATATATACATACATTTATATATACAGTATATAATTTATATTTATTTATTTTGCCGTTTTTGTTCACATGTTGAAGGTGTTTTAATGAATATACATGCATGTTTAACATATAGATTCCTATATTTCATAAAGACAAGAATATAAGTTGGTGTATTACCTGATTCTGATGACTTGCATTGATTGGAATCAGACGGCCGTTTTCAAATGGAGGAGAAAAAAAGTTCCTCTTTTCTGTCTAATACCACATGAAAGTCGTTGGTTTTTGGCATCTCATCTGTCCAGCTTCCAGCTGAGTAGTTCAAGCAGATATCTACAAATCAAAGGGGTCTGGGTTCAAATCCCACCCAGGTCCATTGGTAACTATGAAAGCTCCAGCGGCAAGAATAAATATTTTACCTCGTTGTTTACTGAGACAGATTCGCAAATAAATATGTCATTGGGGCCCGAAATCTATCCCTAAGACGTCCAAGGATAGCTGAATGGTAAAGCAGCTAACTCCCAATCCAAGAGTGCAAGGATCAAATCCCTGCCAGGTTCACTGGTAACTATGAAAACTCCGGCAGCAAGAGTACATGTTTTATATTATAGCTCACTGAGACAGGTTCGCGATTAAATATGTCATTGGGGCCCGAAATCTTGTCTAAAGAAGACCAGGGATAGCTGAATTGTTAAAGCTCCTAACTCCCAATCAAAGGGCACTGGGTTCAAATCCCAGGCAAGTTGATCGGTAACTAGGAAAGGTGTTGTTTTGTATCATAGTTTACTGAGACAGGTTATCAATTGAATATGTCATTGGGGCCCAAAATCTGTCCATAAGAAGATCAAGAATAGCTGAATGATTAAACAGCTAGCCCCCAATTAAAGGGTCCTGGGTTCAATCCCAGTCAAAAGAAAAATAAATGGGAGGATGAATCCTCCTGACTAGCTGCAATTGAATAATAAAAAATATAAATGATGAATAATTGGATGATGGAAAAAAAGATAAAGCATAATTTTAATAAATGATATGCAATTAACTTTTCTTAATAGTGTTTTAATATTATCCATCCTTCTTTTTATTCATCCAATCTTTTTTTTCATTATCATTATCCAATTGAAATTTTTTTCTCTCTTCAATTATTCCAATTTGTTGTACTTATTGGTACTTTTTTTTTTTAATTAACTAATTGACTATTTGTTGGTCGGACCGAGGAGAGCTGATTGGTCAACACTCACACTGATTAATTATTCATGTTCCTATTCCCACCCATCCCAGCCAGGAATTACCGATGGTACACTTACCAACTTTAGCCTCAGCACACAGGAGGAGCTAACCCCCGAAATTACCCTTAGACTTTTGGACTATAGACTATTTGTTATTATTATTACCCATACTTACCTTTTTAACTATAAGTTAATTAACCAGCTACCACTTAGCTTTACTTTGTGTGGGGGAGGTGATGCACCCCCACATTTTCCGGCGTTCCCCCTCTTTGGCTAGGGAAGCCGATCGACCTGACTGGGATTGAACCCAGGACCCTTTGATTGGGAGCCAGCTGTTTAACCATTCGGCTATTCTTGGTCTTCTTATGGTCAGATTTCGGGCCCCAATGACATATTCAATTGATAACCTGTCTCAGTAAACTATGATACAAAACAATAGCTTTCCTAGTTACCGATCAACTTGCCTGGAATTTGAACCCAGTGCCCTTTAATGTGGAGCTAGCAGCTTTAACCATTGAGCTATCCTTGGTCTTCTTAGAAAAAGATTTCGGGGCCCCAATTCCATATTTAATTGAGCACCTGTCTCACTACTGAAAAAGAAACACTGAGTCCTTACTGAGATTTGAATCCAGTTCCCCTTGCTTGATGGCCAACAGTGTTAACCACTCAGCTGTCCTGGGTCTTATTAAGCTTTGAATTCGGGGCCCTAATGACAAATGTAATCAGGGACTTCTTTCTCACTCATTTTACCAAAACTAATGGAGAGGAAGTACTAGCAGACATTCCATGCAGTGTAGACCGACATAAATCGCACCCAGAGTTAAGTTGCTCTCACTACTGATGTTTGGACAAGTGTAGCCTACCTTGGCAATACATGCCACTACATTGGAGACTCGAATATGAAGTCAATCTCCCTTACCACCATGCCACTAGAGGAAAGACATTCAGCATCCAACATTGCAGAATGGTTGGAATAGGTAGTAGCCAGGTTTGAAATTCCCCTAAGCAAAATTATTGCTATTGTGCAGGACAATGGTGAACTTTATAAAAAAAAAAAAAACATTTTTGTTACACTTGCCTTGTTTTATTTGGCAAGTCGAAAGGACATGGTGCCAGTATGCTGTTTTTTTAAATAAAGTATTGGAAATGTTAGAAATTTAGTTTGTCTCTTTTATCCGATTATTAATCGATTAATCGAAGTAATAATCCACAGATTAATCGATTATCAAATTAATCGTTAGTTGCAGCCCGAATATATATATATATATATATATATACATATATATATATATATATATATATATATATATATATATATATATATATATATATATATATATATATGTGTGTGTGTGTGTGTATACAGTGGTGGGTAGAGTAGCCAGAAATTGTACTCAAGTAAGAGTACTGTTACTTTAGAGATTTATTACTCAAGTAAAAGTAAGGAGTAGTCATCCAAATATTTACTTGAGTAAAAGTAAAAAGTATGTTGTCAAAAAACTACTCAAGTACTGAGTAACTGATGAGTAATCTGTTCGTTTAATAATTACGGCAACAGATAATGCACAAAAACATAAAAATAGCAATGAGCAAATTCATAGCCAGGAATATCTCTTAAGCAACTAAAACAATATTATATATTAAATAATAATACATTAAAATAAAAAAATTAAGGCAAATTGAGCCACAATAACTTAACAGCACCATAGGCTCAGTAGGCATTTATTGATTGATTGATTGATTGATTGAATGATTGATTGAAACTTGTATTATTAGATTGTACAGTACAGTACATATTCCCTACAATTGACCACTAAATGGTAACACCCCAATAAGTTTTTCAACGTTAATCAATTACTTAATAAATGACCAAGTCGAGGTGATCTACCTCATATATACATATACACACATATCATATATATATATATATATATATATATATATATATATATATATATATATATATATATATATATATACAGTATATAATTTATAGTTTTTTATTTTGCCGTTTTTGTTGAAATGTTAAAGGTGTTTTAATGAATATACATGCATGTTTAACATATAGATTCCTATCTTTGCCCTGCGATGAGGTGGCGACTTGTCCAGGGTGTACTCCACCTTCCGCCCGATTGTAGCTGAGATAGGCGCCAGCGCTCCTCGCGACCTCGAAAGGGAATAAGCGGTAGAAAATGGATGGATGGATGGATTCCTATCTTTCATGAAGACAAGAATATAAGTTGGTGTATTACCTGATTCTGATGACTTGCATTGATTGGAATCAGACAGTATAGTGCTGATAATGTCCACATTTTCAAATGGAGGAAAAAAATGTTTCCTCTTTTCTGTCTAATACCACATGAAAGTCGTTGGTTTTTGGCATCTTATTTGTCCAGCTTCCATATTCGTTTTTATACACTTTACAAGAAATACATTGGCGGCAAACTCCGTAGCTTGCTCGCTTGTTAGTGCTGGCTTTCGTAGACTCTTATTTTGTTAGCGCAGGCGCGATGGAGTGGCGCTTTTGTTGTGAAGACAGGAACTGTGCGATCAGTCTTTAGGCTTGTGACGGGAAGTACCGTTGAAATAAAAAGTGTCTTTTTTCCTTTATACTTTTGATTGATTGATTGCAACTTGTATTAGTAGATTGCACAGTACAGTACATATTCTGCACAATTGACCACTAAATGGTAACACCCCAATAAGTTTTTCAACATGTCGGATTCGACGTGTGACGGTCACGTGACCGCCTGTTTTTGTTTGATTGGTCCAACGTCACCAGTGACTGCATTTGATTGGTGAAACGCAGGCATGCGTAGTTCCTACTTTGAATGCGTGTCTGACAAAATGAAAAAAACAAAACGTGCATTAACAGATCGATAGAAAAAAAGTAGCGAGTAACGAGCTGATTGTAGATAAATGGAGCGGAGTAAAAGTAGCGTTTCTTCTTTATAAATATACTCAAGTAAAAGTAAAAGTATGTTGCATAAAAACTACTCTTAGAAGTACAATTTATCCCAAAAGTTACTCAAGTAGATGTAACGGAGTAAATGTAGCGCGTTACTATCCTTCTCTGAAAAAGTCCAACTCTAACAGTATTAACACTTTGTTGGGCGCAACAAAAGACTAGACAGCAAAGACTGAACTGACCAACACAGCATCAACTATAAATTACTGCTGTCTAAAGTCTTGGACATGAAATAAATACTGTATCTAGGGATGGGTACCGAGTTTGGTACTTTTATAGGTATCGACTTAATTCCATCGGGACTACAGAGTACTGATTAACATAACTTTGAGTGGTACCATATCTTGGTACCTTCGTTGCACGTGACGGTTGCAGACTGGCTCAATGAATTGGCAGGGAAACAGCCGTTTTCCTACATTTTTAAATGCGCTAGCGTTATGCTAATTTACATTGGATTTGCCATAGACATGCTGCTTAATAGCATTATCAATTTTACATGGCAATTTTAACATTAACCCATTTGAAAATGAAAACTACATCTAAGATGTATGTTACAATCAAATAGCTGGTGTGTAATAAGTACAATACTTACATTATTAACACTTTGTTGTGCGCAACAGAAGACTAGACAGCAACGACTGAACTGACCAACACACCATGAACTATAAACTACTGCTGTCTAACGTAATTGAGATTCAGAAATGTGACAATAAAATAAGATATAGCAACTGGACAACAGTTATCACAATCAACTCATTTTAAAATTTTGCATTAACAAATGTTTTCATAAAAAAATATTAGTATTTATTAACACACACAAAAGTACCAGAAATTGGTACCTTTGAGTACCAGTATTACTTCCCAGGTAGCGGATATTGGTATCGTATCTGTCGAAATGTGAACATTACCAATCCCTTTGTTTACATATCAGCTGATTGTAACATGTTGTTAGTTAGATCTAGCTTTGGTTACTAAATTCGGAGGTGTTGAAATCGCCATGTAAAATAGCTAATGCTAATCAGCAGCATGTATGTAGTATACAAGGGCTTCAGGCACCTGCCAGTCAGAGTTCAGGGTTAGCTGCACCGAAAAAGGCAGAGCTTGAATGCAGCGTGTAATGCCAAAACCTTTGATCTTCAGCGTACATTCAGCCACCTTTGATGCAAATGTAAGTTAGAACCTGCACTTTGAAGTGATCTGCTTTAGATAACCTCCCTGTTGGAGCCAAATTTCCTCGTTTGTTTATGTTGTTTTTATTTTGTTTTCTCTAATTGATTGCTGGCCTCAGTTCATGCTGAATTTCCTTTTCGTCCGATTGCTCCGCCCACTTCCTGTTGAGAACCAGGAAGTGTTGACAGGGATTGGACTGTTGCTATGGTGCGGTTGCCATGGTAGCCTCCTTTTTAAATGGGTTCAGCTGGGAACACTTGGGGGGCGATTGCAAGGAGGACAAACAGTTTTTGTGTGTTGTCAGGTCTCGCTGCTGTGCCATTCAAGGTCAGCATACAGAATGTTATATGACCTATATTTGATTTAATTTTTATAGCTTGGAATAAACGGATTGTCATATCCAAACATATCTTTACAGTACTGGACATTCAATAATTTGCACGCGTCAAACTGGTCAACACAGTCGCCCTCAGTATCAGCCCAAAGGTAAGGGCTGTACACGCACCTTGTGTCCTTTTTTGGTCAAATATGTTGTGGTGGACAAACGTCGAGGGTGATTAACAGTCGACACTGGCCAAAGTATTTGACATTTAAATTGTTGTGTTCACTAGGTTTTAGTAGATTATTTTTCTAATGTTTGTTTTTGTAGGATTGTTTTACTGTGCACCATTTTAACCTGTCACTGTTTTATTCATTAAACATCAAATGTTTTACAAACCCTTTTTAACTTAGTCACTTTGCACTTTAATTCAATTAGTGGGATTGTGAAATAGTTTAAATAATTAGTGTTGCTTTTATTTTAAGGCTTGGTTTTATTTTGCATTGTTTTCCCCTATATTTCTTTACTGTGGGAACATTTGTGTTTTTATTCTATTTCAGTCTTTTATTATGGTACTGGTTTTAATTCAGTAGTACTGTTAAACTGTTGCCTTTTAACCACTAAAAGTGCCTTGTCTTTTCCATGTGAGATAAATGTACCAAACTAAAGTTCAGGCTCCTAGTTTATTCTGGCAACCTGTTTTAACTGTAAGAAGAAAGAATTATATTTTTATATAGCGCTTTTCTCAACTGACTCAAAGCGCTTTACATTGTGAAACCCAATATCTAAGTAACATTTTAAAACTAGTGTGGGTGGCACTGGGAGCAGGTGGGTAAAGTGTCTTGCCCAAGGACACAACGGCAGTGACTAGGATGGTGCAAGCGGGGATCGAACCTGCAACCCTCAAGTTGCTGGCACGGCCGCTCTACCAACCGAGCTATACCGCCTAGAAACAGCTAGTATAGTTCTAGCTGCTTCTAGAAAAAAATCAGTTACAACTACTAAACATATTATCCAACATAAATTAGCATCACGCTAGCACATTTTTAAAAGTGGAGCCTTATTTTTGAACGCTTTCTATCAGGCATGCTTGCTTTGTTGGCATGGATAATTGCTACAAATACGCCAGTTTTTCCCACCTAGTGCTTGAGTCAGTGTCAGGTGTGCAACCACACCTGACGTCGTGTGCAACAAAGGTATCGAAATGTGGTTGATTTTACTTGAAACAGTACCCCCTTAGAGAAGTAATTGGATGGGTACCTATAAAAGTACAGAATTCGGTACCCATCCCTTTACAGATGAAAAATGTGACATGACATAAGAGACAGCGCCCTCTGCTGGATGAATAGCTGCAGCTTTCCTTTTTTTTTGTCAAACAAATTTAAGATACCATAAAAATGTTAAAATTTGAAGCAGAGAAAATAAATTAGCAAATTGGAAATGTGGAATGGCAGGTTTATGTTTTTCATTTTGCTGGCAACACGAGTATAGTGAAGATATTTGAGGCACACACCTCTAGTGGATATGACAACAACAAAAAAATGTGTGATTTTGATAAGAGTAGCTCCACTACCTGCCAGTTGGATGTGTGTAGCAGTTGTGTGCAGACTGAGCAAGGTTTTGAATTTCAAGTGACGCAGGTTGTTTCCCCCCAGGGCGAGAACTGCCAGGCTGTAGAGAGACGCCAGAGCATTGGTGTCGATCTGAGAGATGTTGTTCTGACTCAGCTGGAGCACCTACACACACAAACATATACATCATAGTCTTGTAACGGCCTAGCTGACGTATGATGGTCTTCACCTCGAGTGCAGGCATCATGTCAAGGCTCCCTTGTTGCAGGACAGCCAGTCTGTTGTTGTGCATGTAGAGTTGTCTGAGTCTCGAGAGGCCCCTGAACACACCGGGGCCAACTGACACTAAACAGTTATGACTGAGGTCCAGTTTCTCCATGTTGTCCAGGTACTCAAAGCTGATGGAAGAAATGTTCAAAATATTAAGGGCCTGATCTACTAGGAACAAAACACTATGTGCTAAACAGCATATAACATAGTGTGTGCGTGTAGATTTTGATCTACTAAGACTGCGTGCTCATTTGAAAAATGAGCAGACCTTCTTATTTAAATGACATTTTTGCATGTACGCTGCAGCTTTCACCATGAAGACACTCATTTACTGCAAATTCATGTTATACACTTGCCCGTATTTTTTAATAAGGAATAATCTAAAAACACTCTTCTTAAGCTATTAAGAGTCTTCACCACTTATTTACACAGAGAAATTTTTAAACTATTGTTTATGCTACGCCTCTGGTGTGTGTTGTGAAATACGTTGAAGTTAAAGTGAAGTGAATTATATTTATATAGCGCTTTTCTCTAGTGACTCAAAGCGCTTTACATAGTGAAACCCAATATCTGAGTTACATTTAAACCAGTGTGGGTGGCACTGGGAGCAGGTGGGTAAAGTGCCTTGCCCAAGGACACAACGGCAGTGACTAGAATGGCAGAAGCGGGAATCGAACCTGCAACCCTCAAGTTGCTGGCACGGCCACTCTACCAACCGAGCTATGCCGCCCCAAGTACCAATGATTGTGACACACACACTCGGTATGGCGAAAGTATTCTCTGCATTTGACCCATCACCCTTGATCACCCCCTGGGAGGTGAGGGGAGCAGTGAGCAGCAGCAGTGGCCGCACCCAGGAATCATTTTTGGTGATTTAACCCCCAATTCCAACCCTTATAATCTGCGCCTTTATCATAATTTGAATGTGGTAGAAGCAGCAAATACACATAGCTAACCTATAGTTGTGTAGATGTCATGATGGCACGCCCGCTGAAAAAAAAATTTCCTCTTCACTTTTCCTAATTTTTTCACATATTACGATGTGGAACACGTAAATCCACACCTCATTGTTTTCGCGTCCAAAATTCAACTTCCTCATCTCACAATGAGATGCATCTGATTGGCTTCTTAGCTAACCATCACCCTCTCTCATACTGTATTTGACGCTGTTGATGGATGTATTCCGAACTAGTCCCACCTATTTAGAAGATTAAATTAAATATGAATGGATTTTGTTTCGTTTTACATTTTTGTCTCGTTTTTATTCGTCAACACTGGTTGATGGGGAAAGATTATGCTAGTGCAGTGGTTCTCAACCTTTTTTCAGTGTTGTACCCCCTGTGAACATTGTTTCAATTCAAGTACCCCCTAATCAGAGCAAAGCAGTTTTGGTTGAAAAAAAAAGAAGTAAAATACAGCACTATGTGTTCAGTTTCTGATTTATTAAATTGTATAACACTGCAAAATATTGCTCATTTGTAGTGGTCTTTCTTGAACTATTTGGAAGAAATATATACAAAAATAACTAAAAACTTGTTGATAAATCAACAAGTGATTCAATTATAAAGATTTCTACACATAGAACTAATCATCAACTTAAAGTGCCCTCTTTGGGGATTGTAATAGAGATCCATCTGGATTCATGAACTTAATTCTAAACATTTCTTCACAAAAAAAAAAAATCTTTAACATCAATATTTATGGAACATGTCCACAAAAAAAATCTAGCTGTCAACACTGAATATTGCATTGTTTTATTTCTTTTTACAGTTTATGAACTTACATTCATATTTTGTTGAAGTATTATTCAATATATTTACAAAGGATTTTTGAATTATTGCTATTTTTTGAATATTTAAAAAAAATCTCACGTACCCCTTGGCATCCCTTCAAGTACCCCCAAGGGTACGTGTACCCCCATTTGAGAACCACTGGTATACTTGTAATATATTATTTTTTTGAGTATATCAAAATGTACTTTGTCAACTTCAAAAAATGTCTTGTCCCTACGTAAAGCCAGCCTTGGTTCGTAACCCGAAAAGTTTGCAAACATAGGGGTTTGTAGATCCGGGTTCCACTGTGTAGCTCTGGAAAACCCCTAATTGGGACTGATCCAGTTACAGCAGTCTGTGAATATTCTCACCCGGGTCAATATGTTCTCAGAGCATTGAATCGATCGCAACGGGGCTGTTCAGGTTTTCTGAGGAGACATTTTAGCCTCTCAACTTTGTGCCTTTTGGCTCCGTCTCCCAGTGTTGAAAAGACGGAGTGATTGAGTATCGCCAGGAGCACCTGAATGCAGACAGATGACATAGGCGGTTGTGTTGAAGTCGCAGATTCCTGACAGCAGACAGACTTGTGGAGAAGTCAGCAGGGAGGCTCGTGAGCTGGTTCCAGCTGAGATCCAACTTCTCCAGGTAGGACAGTGAGAAGAACGCCTATGGAGAATCGTTAAAAACGTCATTCCTGGTTTTTAACTCCCTTCTTCAGATTTCCTACCTGTGGCTGAATGTCCCGTATCTGACTGTGGGCCAACAATAACACTCGTAAGGACCACAGCCCACTGAAGGCCCGGGTGCAAATCTCGCTCAGGTTGTTGCCTCCCAGCTCAAGCAGCCAGGTGCCGTGTGGGAGACCCCTGGGAACGTGCTCGAGGCCCTGGCTGTTACAGTCCACCAGGTCAGTGTGTTCGTGACAAAGGCACTGACGAGGGCACAGTCGCAAACACGCCACGGAGGGGAAAAGATAAGGAGGTGGACAAAATGTGAGAAGGAGTCCAAGAAGGATAAAGAACAGGGGACTCATGCTTCTTGGAGAGACCAGGAACCTCTCATGTGAGTATTTAAGTGCACTTCACTTGATGTTTACACGAAGTCAGCATTGTGGCACCTGTAATAGAGGATCATAGTTTAGTGTCGTATCACAATTGCAATGTCAACAACCGCCTGTGTCGACGGACATCAAAATTTGGCTGTGTCTTTAGAAAGTTTCTTCCTTTGAGACTGCATTTATTTATTTCCAAAGTAAACACATCAGCTTTCACACTGCACTCTGAATAAATTAATTATTCTGCCCTCACTACAAGTTTCCACTAGTGTGTGTAGCTAAACAGATAACAAGTATCACATTTGCAATGTCAACAACCGCCTGTGTCGATGTGAGTCAACCAATTTATATGGTACCGGTCTGGTTCTATTTTTTTTAATGGTTCTTCTTTGCTGTATTGCTATCTTTTAGCACAGTTGTAACGATTCGTTGCAATAACGACAGTGATTTCCACTGTTTAAGGTTCTATTCCCCAAAGCCCATGTTAAAAAATGAGTTCCTGCTCTAACAAAAATGCCATCAAGCATTGTCACACTATCAACATATAGGTATGAATTCATGAAAAAGGACAGATTAAACATGAATTCATCACAGCAAACAATGTGCATCAATGTGACCATGGAGACATATTAGAGAACATTAACTTAATAACTAATCACAACCTAAATACAGTGGGGCAAAAAAGTACTTAGTCAGCCACCGATTGTGCAAGTTCTCCCACTTAAAATGATGACAGAGGTCTATAATTTTCATCATAGGTACACTTCAACTGTGAGAGACAGAATGTGGAAAAAAATCAAGGAATTCACATTGTAGGAATTTTAAAGAATGTATCTGTAAATTATGGTGGAAAATAAGTATTTGGTCAACCATTCAAAGCTCTCACTGATGGAGGTTTTGGCTCAAAATCTCACGATACATGGCCCCATTCATTCTTTCCTTAACACGGATCAATCGTCCTGTCTCCTTAGCAGAAAAACAGCCCTAAAGCATGATGTTTCCACCCCCATGCTTCACAGTAGGTATGGTGTTCTTGGGATGCAACTCAGTATTCTTCTTCCTCCAAACACGACGAGTTGAGTTTATACCAAAATGGATACATGGATGATACAGCAGAGGATTGGGAGAATGTCATGTGGTCAGATGAAACCAAAATAGAACTTTTTGGTATGAACTCAACTCGTCGTGTTTGGAGGAAGAAGAATACTGAGTTGCATCCGAAGAACACCAAACCTACTGTGAAGCATGGGGGTGGAAACATCATGCTTTGGGGCTGTTTTGCTGCTAAGGGGACAGGACGATTGATCCGTGTTAAGGAAAGAATGAATGGGGCCATGTATCGTGAGATTTTGAAACTTTTAAAAATTTTGAAAATTTTCAAAACCTCCTTCCATCAGTGAGAGCTTTGAATGGTTGACCAAATACTTATTTTCCACCATAATTTACAAATAAATTATTTAAAATTCCTACAATGTGAATTCCTGGATTTTTTTTTCACATTCTGTCTCTCACAGTTGAAGTGTACCTATGATGAAAATTACAGACCTCTGTCAACATTTTAAGTGGGAGAACTTGCACAATCGGTGGCTGACTAAATACTTTTTTGCACCACTGTAAGTTCCTTGCCAAATAAACTACTATTTTGCACTTGGTATTAGAGCTGAATGATCCTCCTATCGGATTATAACTACATGATAGTCTAGGTCCTTGGTGATGGTTCCCTGGTAACATACCTGATATGTGACATTTAGTACCTCATTTGATAATACCAGGAATGCAGGATCAATGATATCTGAAACTTTGTAATTATTAAGTAATGATAAATGAATTAATTCAAATTGCATTATTTAAATACTATTAAATGAATACATTTAGGATAAATGGTATCAGACACTGATATTTATTTGATGAATTCAAGTTAAACAAAATCATACACGGGTACTTATTAAATTATTTCAGGGTAAATATATCAGCTGCTTTAGTATTAATTACATAATAAAAAAATTAATTAATTTAGAATGCTTTACATATACACTGGGATGTTTATTAAAAAGAAGTAGATTTAATGACTTCAGGTTAAATTATATCACTGTGGTATTTACTATATTTCTTCAGGATAAATCATACCAGACACTGTTTTAATAATAATAATAATTATACATAAATAAAGGTAAATAATATCAAACACAGCGGCACTTATTAAACATTACCAAATTAATTCATTTAGGATATTATATTAACCACTGTGATGTTTACTTAATAATAATGATTCAGGATAAATTATATCAGACAATGCTATTTATTAAATTAATTTGGGGTAAATATATCAGACATTGTAATGTTTTTTAAATAAGAGTAGATTAATTACTTCATAGTAAATGAGATCACTGTGGTATTTTTTAGAATAAGTCAGGATAAATTATACCAGACACTGTTATAATATTTAAATGATAATAAATGAATAGAATCAGGATAATTATATCAGACATAGCGGTACTTATTAAACAATAAGCTAATGAATTAATTTAGGATATTATATTAAACACTGTAATGTTTATTAAACATAAAAGATTAGGTAATTTAGGATGAATGATATCAGACACTGTAGTATGTAATAAATATGAATGCATGACTGAATTCAGGATAAATCATATCAGCGATTGTAGTATTTATTAAATATTAATAAATTACTGAATTCAGGATAAATTATATCAGAGATTGTGCTATTTGTTAAATAAAAATTAATTAATGAAATCAGTATAAATATCAGTCACTGTTTTTTATTACAAAAAATAAATGACTGAATTTATGATAAATGATATCAGACATTGTGGTATTTATTAAAATGTTAATGATTGAATATATTATATCAGAAGTTGTGGTTCTTAGAATTATTTCTCTTCCATGTAACATTTAATCACCATATGCTACTCTTGGTTTTTATCAGAACGTTGGTTAAGTTCCTTTCTCAAGTCCTTCCATAGTTATATTTCACATACTGATTTGTATCTTCTATGACAATACGGTATAAGTATATAAGAGGATCATATAGAATGATTGGAAATGCGTTTTTGTGTACTCTAACGACTACCCCAGAACTATTCAACTACATAATAAAGAGGGCTGCAGTTTCAAGAGCCCAAGGTCTCAGGGGCCGCACATTAAAATGTTGATGCTACTTTAGAAAGTTTCTCTGTAGGTTTTTGATTGATTGATTGTTTGAAACTTTTATTAGTAGATTGCACAGTACAGTACATATTCCGTACAAATGACCACTAAATAAATGGTAACAACTTTTTCAACTTGTTTAAGTCGGGGTCCACATTAATCAAATCATTGTAATATTCAATTAACGGTTTTATTCCTTTGAGACTGCATCTACTTATTTACGAAGTAAACACATCAGCTTTCACACCGCACGGTCAATAAATTAATTATTCTACCCTCACTACTACTTTCCAGCGTGTGCAGCTAAACAGATAGTTAACAAGTTCAGTTGAGGATTGATGTTCCTTCATTTGAAATATTTTTCTTCCTCAGCTTCATTTCTTTATACGTCTTCCTTTATTTAGGTTTTTAAGACTAAAAATTGAAATATTACAAAAGTCCATTGTTTATTTTACATGAATATCTATAGTGTATGTTGCATACATAAAATAGATGGTTTAGTGTTAATACACACAGTAAACATTGCACACAATTGCTTAACACAATTAAACCTAAGGTGTAGCTTTATCGCCCTCTGCTTTTTTTTTTTGTTGTTTTTTCCAAGATGGCGCTGCTGTAGTGGCTGCTGTAGGCAGGAGCTCTGTGCTCTTGTATCATCCTTTTGTGTTTCCCTCTTGTTTTCATGTGTTGTTATATTTTTTTGCCTTTTGGTCCGGGACCCTTTGGGACTGTGTGACAAGGGGTTTCACTTTCGTGACCTCTGTGGTGCTTTTTTTGTGGACTTCTGGATCTGCCTCCCGGGAGCCTTTTGGCCATGGAGACCAGCTGCTGGGTGTCTGCCACACCGGAGTCCGTTTGGGGGGACTGGAGGAGATGCGGATGAGGGGACAGGGCTGCGGAGCTGGCACTGAGCACTGGGACGGAGAGGCTTCGCGGTGTCTTGGCTGGGTGAGCAGGTGTCGGACACCCCAGTCTCCTTGGACGTATCCTCGCTCATCCATTCGGACTGGACACTGGCCGGGAGTGGAGTCGGCTGTCTTGGTTGCTTTGTTGGGTCTGCTCCTGTCTCTGGCCATCCTCCCTCCACCCCAGCAGACGATGGCGTGGAACACCCCAGAGGCCACCACAGTGGATATGTTTCTTTTACTTTTTATTCATAGCTGTATGTAGAAGTGTCTGGTTGTATCTGCTGCTTTAATGTCTTTAATGTCCTATGTGTTCTTTGATGTTTGATGTTTCCCTCCTACTCACATGTAAGAGGGATGTGTACTATGGCTATGAGTTGTTGTTTTTTTCCCTTGGCCTCAGCCTGCACCCCCTCTCCAGGGCCCAGGCTAAGACCGATTTTTTTTAATTTTATTTTAATCTTCTATTTTTTTCTCCCCCCCTTGTTTACCTGTATCTCATCTTTTTTTGTAAGGGGCGCTGGAAGCCGGCAGACCCGTCAGCGATCCTGTTCTGTCTCCCTTTTAATATTTGTCTGATCTTGAATGGGATTGTGCTGAAAATTGTAATTTTCCTGAAGGAACACTCCTGACGGAATAAATAAAGTACTATCTAATCTAATCTAATGTGTTTAACCAGTTTTGATCACCAGAGTTAAACAGCTAAAAACTACACGACCACAAATACAAAATACATCAAAGTCAGTAATTTCAGTACATTCAAACTTTGTTACGTTTACGCTTTTAAAAGTCAGATTTTCACGTTTTATTTTGATTTTTTTCAAATTGGCAGCCACGTTTCCGTCATCCTACCCCAGGGCAGCTGTGGCTACGAAAGTAGCTTACCACCAGCAATGTGTTAATGTGGACTGATGGGTTGTCAGTGTCGTACGCTGGAAGTCATTGGAAAAAAGTGCTATATAAATCTAATCCAACAGCATTACAATTATCAATTGATACCAAGTTTTCTTGCTTTTTACAAGAATTCCGCTTTCCAAACCCCGGCTTACCTTTGCTCGGAAAGAACTCCTCTTCGGTGCAAAAAGCGTCCCAGAGTGCATGTCACAGAGACAAAAACAGATGCCCTGGAGCGGGGGAGGGAGACAGAATGATGATGACGTGAGAGAGTCAGTCATCTGTGTCAGTAATCCTATAATCCTTTCCAATCACCAAATGTTTCCTCTTATCCACTAAACTGGCATCTCTGATGTTTTCATCAGCCCTCTGCCGCCATTACACCACAGCACCCCCCACGGGTTCTCTTAATGCCGCTGCGGTGTCCCGTCAACCATCTGTTTCTCGGACTCTTGTGTTATATAAAGGCAGAATCCGATGGGGTGCACCTGACGAAGCCTTTTCACGCGGCACGGGTTCCACCCCCAATTCCTGCTCTGAGATATTTTAAATTTGACTTTGCAGATGTTGGAAAGGTGGAGTCAAATAACAAAACAGATTGACGGAATCGTCTTTGAGTGAAGAGTTTTTGAAATGCCCAGAGTCACACCTATGATAGCCAAATATTTTTAGGGCTGTCGAATAATCAGATTAATCACAGTTATGAATTAATCATGATTAATCACAATTCTTAGCTATGTCTGATCGATGATTGCTTACTCCTTGAAATAACGGAGTAAACGACCGGCCACGCAAAAAACTAAAAAGTATTGTATAAAGAAAACACAATGGGAAGCAGTTTTTTTTTTTATCCGGGATAAGTTTGAGGATTAAGTCCAGATACAGTGGGGCAAAAAGTATTTAGTCAGCCACCGATTGTGCAAGTTCTCCCACTTAAAATGATGGCAGAAGTCTGTAATTTTCATCATAGGTACACTTCAACTGTGAGAGACAGAATGTGAAAAAAAAATCCAGGAATTCACATTGTAGGAATTTTTAAGAATTTATTTGTAAATCATGGTGGAAAATAAGTATTTGGTCAACCATTCAAAGCTCTCACTGATGGAAGGAGGTTTTGGCTCAAAATCTCATGATATATGGCCCCATGTATTCTTTCCTTAACACGGATCAATCGTCCTGTCCCCTTAGCAGAAAAACAGCCCCAAAGCATGATGTTTCCACCCCATGCTTCACAGTAGGTATGGTGTTCTTGGGATGCAACTCAGTATTCTTCTTCCTCCAAACACGAAGAGTTGACTTTATACCAAATGGATACATGGATGATACAGCAGAGGATTGGGAGAATGGCATGTGGTCAGATGAAACCAAAATAGAACTTTTTGGTATGAACTCAACTCGTCGTGTTTGGAGGAAGAAGAATACTGAGTTGCATCCCAAGAACACCATACCTACTGTGAAGCATGGGGGTGGAAACATCATGCTTTGGGGCTGTTTTGCTGCTAAGGGGACAGGACGATTGAGCCGTGTTAAGGAAAGAATGAATGGGGCCATGTATCATGAGATTTTGAAACTTTAGAAAATTTTGAAAATTTTCAAAACCTCCTTCCATCAGTGAGAGCTTTGAATGGTTGATCAAATACTTATTTGAATGGTTGACCAAATACTTATGGCATGTGGCCAGATGAAACCAAAATTGATTGATTGATTGATTGATACTTTTATTAGTAGATTGCACAGTTCAGTACATATTCCGTACAATTGACCACTAAATGGTAACACCCCAATAAGTTTTTCAACTTGTTTAAGTCGGGGTCCACGTTAATCAATTCATGGTACAAATATATACTATCAACATAATACAGTCATCACACAAGTTAATCATCATAGTATGTACATTGAATTATTTACATTATTTACAATCTATTTACAATAGAACGGTTAACTTTTTAGCACGATGCAAAGAAGACTGTTAACTTTTTAGCACGATGCATCCCCATGGTAATGTACCGTGCTAAAAAGTTAACCAACTTCGTAGTACTCCATATCTGGACTTCATCCTCAGAATTATCCTGGATAAGAAAACCTTGCTTCGCAGTACAGGCCGGAGCCGTGTATAGAGAGAGTATGGCCAGCTTGGTTGCAAAGTTGGGAGCAAATATGGCGCCCTGGAGTCGCGTGAAGGGCTTTTGACTAATCAGAGTACGGCCAGACGATCTCCTAGCTGATTGGTCAAAAGCCCCTCATATTTGCTCCAAACTCTTTTAACTGAGTGGGTCATACTCTCTATAATCAGGGCTCTGGTACAAGCCGGAGACCAAACAAGTTGTTGGGTTTGGTCTGGAGTGGGCAGATTGATTTAAATATTGATTCAGTCAATACTAAGGGTGGTATCGTCAGTCCTAAGTCGATACTATAGCACAGGGGTAGGGAACCTATGGCTCTAGAGCCAGATGTGGCTCTTTTGATGACTGCATCTGGCTCTCCGATAAATCGTAGCTGACATTGCTTAACACGATAAGTAATGAATAATTCCGCTGGTAATCACATTGTTAAAAATAACGTTCAAAAGACAAGACATTCTCATGCATTTTAATCCAACCATCCATTTTCTATCGCACCTGTTCAAGAAGTCGCATTAATGGTAAGAAGTGTTATATTTATTATTGGTTAGCTTTAGAATAAGTGAATTATATTGTGAAGTGAATTATATTTATAAAGCGCTTTTTCTCAAGTGACTCGAAGCGCTTTACATCATGAAACCCAATATCTAAGTTACATTTAAACCAGTGTGGGTGGCACTGGGAGCAGGTGGGTAAAGTGTCTTGCCCAAGGACACAACGGCAGTGACTAGGATGGCGGATGCGGGGGTTGAACCTGGAACACTCAAGTTGCTGGCACGGCCACTCTACCATCCGAGATGTACTGCTCCAATAACAACGTTATTAAAAAGAATAAGTGCCTTATTCTCTAAAAATGTTGGTCTTACTTAAAAATGCACACATTTAATTGTATTCAGTGTTGAAAAATATTATATGGCTCTCATGGAAATACATTTTAAAATATAGCCGCTGCTCCTTCACATCGAGAGGAGCCAGATGAGGTGGTTCGGGCATCTGGTCAGGATGCCACCCGAACGCCTCCCGAGGGAGGTGTTTAGGGCACGTCCAACCGGTAGGAGGCCACGGGGAAGACCCAGGACACGTTGGGAAGACTATGTCTCCCGGCTGGCCTGGGAACGCCTCGGGATCCCCCGGGAAGAGCTAGACGAAGTGGCTGGGGAGAGGGAAGTCTGGGCTTCCCTGCTTAGGCTGCTGCCCCCGCGACCCGACCTCGGATAAGCGGAAGAAGATGGATGGATGGATGGGCTTTCATGGCTCTCTCGGCCAGAAAGGTTCCCGACCCCTGCTATAGCATGATAAAAAAAGAGAGCAGGACAGTAGTTTTTGACTATTTTGAGCTGACAATTGTATGTAATACAAGCAAAAAGGGGAAATATTGCATTATTTTGTTATTGTTACTCTGACTTATTCGGTGTGTTTAGATCAGTGGTTCTTAACCTGGGTTCGATTGAACCCTAGGGGTTCGGTGAGTCGGCCTCAGGGGTTCGGTGGTGCCTCCGCCGCTGAGGGCAAGACACACCCAACTCATCGTGTAAATAAAAACTTCTCCCTATGGATAGCCCCAAACAATTTTCCCTATAATTTGCAGGTGTGTAAATTGTTGTGAGTTCATGCACTGTGTTTGTGTTGTTCTTTGAACAAGGTAATGTTCATTTTGTGCACAAGTAAAAAAAAAAAAAAAGTAACTGTTTTGAATTTGAAAAAAAAAACACATTTTATTTTTCACTAAAGAAGGGTTCGGTGAAGGCACATATGAAACTGGTGGTGTTTGGTACCTTCAACAAGGTTAAGATTACACACACATATATATTGGGGCTGCAACTAACGATTAATTTGATAATCGATTAATCTGTGGATTATTACTTTGATTAATCGATTAATAATCGGATAAAAGAGACAAACTACATTTCTAACATTTCCAATACTTTATTTAAAAAAATAGCATACAGGCACCATGTCCTTTCGACTTGCCAAATAAAACAAGGCAAGTGTCACAAAAATGTTTTTGTTTTTTTTATAAAGTGCACCATTGTCCTGCACAATAGCAATAATTTTGCTTAGGGGAATTTCAAACCTGGCTACTACCTATTCCAACCATTCTGCAATGTTGGATGCTGAATGTCTTTCCTCTAGTGGCATGGTGGTAAGGGAGATTGACTTCATATTCGAGTCTCCAATGTAGTGGCATGTATTGCCAAGGTAGGCTACACTTGTCCAAACATCAGTAGTGAGAGCAATTTAACTCTGGGTGGGATTTATGTCGGTCTACACTCATGGAATGTCTGCTAGTACTTCCTCTCCATTAGTTTTGGTAAAATGAGAGAGAAAGAAGTCCTTGATTACATTTGTCATTAGGGCCCTGAATTCAAAGCCTCGTAAGACCCAGGACAGCTGAGTGGTTAACACTGTTGACCATCAAGCAAGGGGAACTGGGTTCAAATATCAGTAAGGACTCAGTGTTTCTTTTTCAGTAGTGAGACAGGTGCTCAATTAAATATGTCATTGGGGCCCGGAATCTTCCTCTAAAAAGACTAAGGATAGCTGAGTGGTTACAGTAGCTAGCTCACAATCAAAGAGTGCAAGGATCAAATCCCTGCCAGGTTCACTGGTAACTATGAAAACTCCAGCAGCAAGAGTAAATGTTTTATATTATAGCTCACTGAGACAGGTTCGCGATTAAATATGTCATTGGGGCCCGAAATCTTATTTAAAGAAGACCAAGGATAGCTGAATGGTTAAAGCTGCTAACTCCCAATCAAAGGGCACTGGGTTCAAATCCCAGGCAAATTGATTGGTAACTACGAATGCTATTGTTTTGTATCATAGTTTACTGAGACAGGTTATCAATTGAATATGTCATTGGGGCCCGAGATCTGTCCATAAGAAGACCAAGAATAGCTGAATGGTTAAACAGCTAGTTCCCAATCAAAGGGTCCTGGGTTCAATCCCAGTCAGGTTGATCAGCTTGCCAAGCCAAAGAGGGGGAACGCCGGAAAATATGGGGGTGCATCACCTCCCTAAGTAAAGCTAAGTGGTAGCTGGTTAATTACCTTATAGTTAAAAAGGTAAGTATGGTTAATAATAATAACAAATAGTCTATAGTCCAAAAGTCTAAGGGTATCCTCGGGGGTTAGCTCCTCCTGTGTGCTGAGGCTAAAGTTGGTAAGTGTACCATCGGTAATTCCTGGCTGGGATGGGTGGGAATAGGAACATGAATAATTAATCATTGTGAGTGTTGACCAATCGGCTTTCCTCGGTCTGACCAACAAATAGTCAATTAGTTAATAAATAAAAAAAAGTACCAATAAGTACAACAAATTGGAATAATTGAAGAGAGAAAAAATTTCAATTGGATAATGAAAAAGAAAAAAAAAGATTGGATGAATAAAAAGAAGGATGGATAATATTAAAAACACTATTAAGAAAAGTTAATTGCATATCATTTATTAAAATTATGCTTTATCTTTTTTTCATCATCCTAATTATTCATCATTTATATTTTTTATTATTCAATTGCAGCCAGTCAGGAGGATTCATCCACCCATTTATTTTTCATTATCCAATTAGAATTTTTTCTCTCTTCAATCATTCCAATTTATTGTATTTATTTATTTATTTTTTTTATTAACTAATTGACTATTGGTCAGACCGAGGAGAGCTGATTGGTCAACACTCACACTGATTAATTATTCATGTTCCTATTCCCACCCATCCCAGCCAGGAATTACCGATGGTACACTTACCAACTTTAGCCTCAGCACACAGGAGGAGCTAACCCCCGAGGTTACCCTTAGACTTTTGGACTATAGACTATTTATTGTTATTATTACCCATACTTACCTTTTTAACTATAAGTTAATTAACCAGCTACCACTTAGCTTTACTTTGTGTGGGGGAGGTGCTGCACCCCCACATTTTCCGGCGTTCCCTCTCTTTGGCTTGGCAAGCCGATCGACCTGACTGGGATTGAACCCAGGACCCTTTGATTGGGAGCTAGCTGTTTAACCATTCAGCTATTCTTGGTCTTCTTATGGACAGATTTCGGGCCCCAATGACATATTCAATTGATAACCTGTCTCAGTAAACTATGATACAAAACAATAGCTTTCCTAGTTACCGATCAACTTGCCTGAAATTTGAACCCAGTGCCCTTTGATTGGGAGTTAGCAGCTTTAACCATTCAGCTATCCCTGGTCTTCTTTAGACTTGATTTCGGGTCCCAATGACAGATTTAATCGTGAACTTGTCTCAGCGAGCTATAATATAAAACATTTACTCTTGCTGCTGGAGTTTTCATAGTTACCAGTGAACCTGGCAGGGATTTGATCCTTGCACTCTTGGATTGGGAGTTAGCTGCTTTACCATTCAGCTATCCTTGGATGTCCTAGCGATAGATTTCGGGCCCCAATGACATATTTATTTGTGAATCTGTCTCAGTAAACAATGAGATAAAATATTTACTCTTGCCGCCGGAGCTTTCGTAGTTACCAATGTACCTGGGTGGGATTTGAACCCAGACCCCTTTGATTTGTAGATAGGTGCTTGAACTACTCAGCTACCCTTGTACTTCATACAGACAAATTTCGGGCCCCAATGACATATTTAATTGTGAACCTGTCTTGGTAATCTATGATATAAAATACTACCTCATCCGGGTGGAGCTTTCCTAGTTATGGATGGTCATGACTGGGATTTGAACCCTGTACCCTTTGATTGGGAGGTAGCTGCTTCCACTACTTAGCTATCCTCGCCCCACTGAAAGTGAGATTTCAGGCCCCAATAACATATTTAATTGCGAAGCGTTCACGGCAAACTATGATATAAAACTGTGACTGGAGAGTTCCAAGTTACCGATGGATGGACCTGACCGATGAACTCCCTTCCCTTTGATTGGAAGATAGCTGCTTTAACCACTCGGCTTGAGAACCGGTTACACTAAACCACAATGATAGTGAAACAAAACACTTACTCTTTACCAGAGGTGGGTAGTAACGCGCTACATTTACTCCGTTACATTTACTTGAGTAACTTTTGGGATAAATTGTACTTCTACGAGTAGTTTTTATGCAACATACTTTTACTTTTACTTGAGTATATTTATAGAGAAGAAACGCTACTTTTACTCTGTTCCATTTATCTACATTCAGCTCGTTACTAGCTACTTTTTTTAATTGATCTATTAATGTTTGTTTTGGTTAATGACAGAGCTTCAAAGTAGAATCTACGCATGCCTGCGTTTCACCAGTCACATGCAGTCACTGGTGACGTTGGACCAATCAAACAGAGCCAGGCGGTCACATGACCCAACTTAAACAAGTTGAAAAACGTATTGGGGTGTTACCATTTAGTGGTCAATTGTACGGAATATGTACTGTACTGTGCAATCTAATAATAAAAGTTTCAATCAATCAATCAAAAGTATAAAGGAAAAAAGACACTTTTTATTTCAACGGTACTTCCCGTCACAAGCCTAAAGACTGATCGCACAGTTCTTCACAATAAAAGTGCCGCTCCATTGCGCCTGCGCTAACAAAATAAGAGTCTCCGAAAGCCAGCACTAACAAGCGAGCAAGCTGCGGATTTTATCGCCAATGTATTTCTTGTAAAGTGTATAAAAAGGAATATGGAAGCTGGACAAATAAGATGCCAAAAACCAACGACTTTCATGTGGTATTAGACAGAAAAGAGGAACTTTTTTTTCTCCTCCCTTTGAAAACGTGGCCGTCTGATTCCAATCAATGCAAGTCATCAGAATCAGGTAATACACCAACTTATATTCTTGTCTTCATGAAATATAGGAATCTATATGTTAAACATGCATGTATATTCATTAAAACACCTTCAACATGTGAACAAAAACAGCAAAATAAATAAATATAAATTACATACTGTATATATAAATGTATGTATATGTATATAAATGTATGTATGTATATATATATATATATATAATATGTGTGTGTATAAATGATTTGTGTGTGTATATGTGATATGTGTGTGTATAAATGATATGTGTGTATATGTATATATGAGGTAGATCACCTCGACTTGGTCATTTATTAAGTAATTGATAAACAAGTTGAAAAACTTATTGGGGTGTTATCATTTAGTGGTCAATTGTACGGAATATGTACTGTACTGTACAATCGACTAATACAAGTTTTAATCAATCAATCAATCAATCAATCAAATCAATGAATACCTACTGAGGCTATGGTGCTGTTAAGTTATTGTGGCTCAATGTGCCATTTTTTTTATTTTATTTTAATGTACTATTATTTAATATATATTATTGTTTTAGTTACTTAAGAGATATTCCTGGCTCTGAATTTGCTCATTGCTCTTTTTATGTTTTTGTGCATTATTTGTTGCCGTAATCAGGTTACTCATCAGTTACTCAGTACTTGAGTAGTTTTTTCACAACATACTTTTTACTTTTACTCAAGTAAATATTTGGGTGACTACTCCTTACTTTTACTTGAGAAATAAATCTCTAAAGTAACAGTACTCTTACTTGAGTACAATTTCTGGCTACTCTACCCACCTCTGTATACTGTATATATAAATTTATGTATGTATGTGAAGTGAAGTGAATTATATTTATACAGCGCTTTTCTCTAGTGACTCAAAGCACTTTACATAGTGAAACCCAATATCTAAGTTACATTTAAACCAGTGTGGGTGGCACTGGGAGCAGGTGGGTAAAGTGTCTTGCCCAAGGACACAACTGCAGTGACTAGGATGGCGGAAGCGGGAATCAAACCTGCAACCCTCAAGTTGCTGGCACGGCTGCTCTACCAACCGAGCTATACCGCCATATATATATATATATATATATATATATATACATTAATATATGTATATATAAATGATATGTGTGTGTATGTATATATGAGGTAGATCACCTCGACTTGGTCATTTATTAAGTAATTGATTAACTTTAAAAATCTTATTGGGGTGTTACCATTTAGTGGTCAATTGTAGGGAATATGTACTGTACTGTACAATCTACTAATACAAGTTTTAATCAATCAATCCAATCAATCAATCAAATCAATGAATACCTACTGAGCCTATGGTGCTGTTAAGTTATTGTGGCTCAATGTGCCCTTTGTTTAAATTTTATTTTAATGTACTATTATTTAATATATATTATTGTTTTAGTTTCTTAAGAGATATTCATGGCTCTGAATTTGCTCATTGCTATTTTTATGTTTTTGTGCATTATTTTTTGCCGTAATCATTAAACAAACAGGTTACTCCTCAGTTACTCAGTACTTGAGTAGTTTTTTCACAACATTTTACTTTTACTCAAGTAAATATTTGGGTGACTACTCCTTACTTTTACTTGAGTAATAAATCTCTAAAGTAACAGTACTCTTACTTGATTACAATTTCTGGCTACTCTACCCACCTCTGGTTAAGAAGTGAAGTGAAGTGAATTATATTTATATAGCGCTTTTTCTCAAGTGACTCAAAGCGCTTTACATCGTGAAACCCAATATCTAAGTTACATTTAAACCAGTGTGGGTGGCACTGGGAGCAGGTGGGTAAAGTGTCTTGCCCAAGGACACAACGGCAGTAACTAGGATGGCACAAGCGGCAATCGAAGCATTGGTTTAGATAATGGTAAAGCACCACTTTTGGTTAATTTTGGCGGCGCCAGCGGACCACAGTGATAGTGTTTTGCCAGAGGAAGACCACATTTCTCATTAGAACCAGCACATATAACGTCAAACCGACATAATACCACAATCATTCAGTGATTCAATGACTGATCTTCACACAGTAGGAACCTACACATTTTGCTCTGCTACATAGTTTATATTTGCAGTCATCGCATTGTTTTTTTCTTTATACTATACTTTTTAAGTTGGTTGCGTGGCTGTTTGTGTCAGTGTGGAACTGCAAACTATCAAGCTGGTGGCTATTTATTGCTACCAGACACATTTCCGGGAGCATTATCATTTTGAGTATTGAAAATGACTTACTAGAGTAGCAAGAACAGAACCAAGGCAGCATTGGTTGAAATTCCCTCCTCGTCTTTGTCATAATTACATTTTAAGTATGTCCTGAAAATATTTAAGTTTTTTTTTAGAAATTCATATTTTCATTATTGTAAATATAACTACTTACAAAGGGCAACATAACCTGCCGACAGAGCTAAAATAATTATCTTTTATACAGTCCAATATTATTTTACTTTTCTTTATTTATTAAAAAAAAGGGTTCGGATACATTATTAACAATCATTAACACTTAAGGCCTTTTCTGTCCCCAGTTGCTATGGTGATTCGTAGAAACCAGCGCTCCAGTGATCATGGCTTTTTATTGTGGTCTTAACTCAGAATTGATTAACTAATTCGGATCAGCTGTTC
Organism: Nerophis ophidion; assembly: GCF_033978795.1. NCBI lineage: Eukaryota > Metazoa > Chordata > Actinopteri > Syngnathiformes > Syngnathidae > Nerophis > Nerophis ophidion. Next base: position 33,118,277 of record NC_084633.1, on the reverse strand, counting down.
TGGAAGCTGACACTCATCTTTGGGTAAACTTAAAAGTTTGTCGAACCTCCTACCTGGAATACCCTCCAGATCACATCCGGGTTAAATGTATCAAACCGACTTATTTTGAACTCCAATTCCAATAGCAAACAATACGTCTGTATTGTGGTAGTAGTAAGTACACAACAATAAACATATATTTAGCAAATGAGACGCTCCACAAAATTTCCAATAGTCTGTTTATTAAACTTTATTAAATATTTAAAAAACCCATGAAGTATTGATTTGACATATAATCCATGTATCAATTCTGTAAGACAAATTATACATCATATTCATTTCAATTACTCTACAAGAGCAGCCTTGATTACAGTTGCAACGTTTACTTCGGAGTTAAAAAGTTCACGTTGTACAAACACAAACGTCACCTTTTTTGCGCTATTTTCAAGAAGCTCCAGAACCACAGGAGTCAAAGTCAAGACATTAAATCTTAACCAAAAAATTTACAATTTTTTTTTCTTCATAGCACATAAACAACCGAGATGTGATACATCCAACCAAAATAATATGATTAACCATAAACTGTTTATTAGGTGTACTCTGTCAAAGTTCAGAGATGCGAGTTTTGCGCACTCATTTATGTGTATTGTGGACACCACTGTGGGTGCAAAACCTTGTACAGTGGAACACGTTTGCGTTGACTTCACATTGACATAACTGAGGCGGAAACGAGTCATTGTTTGCACAGAAACATAATGATAATGAAACTTTTTTGCAGTTAGTTGACATAGTTTTTCGACATTTTGTGCATAGTCTTTTTTTTTTTTATTATGAATATTTTATTAGTGCTCAGTTGCAATATGTCTGTGACTAACAGGCGCCGTAAACATGTGGTAAAGAAATTATTTGTAATATCATATAATATTGATTATATCACTGGCAAGAGTGTCAAATGTGTTCACTGTAAAAACAATTGCTAAGTACCAAAAACTAAGGAATTGTGAGTCAATCATGCTCAATTGCTTTGTAAATTTATATCCAAAGTATTGTGAAGCTGAGATTGGGTTGGAATTGCTCCACTTTATTTAATTAGATTGATAAAATTTGACTGTACTGTTATAAATGAGACGTGGAACTGGACCAAGTCGGTCAAGTGATCTAGCTCTCTGGCGAGTAGATCTTGATGAGGTGCTGCAACTCTGTCGGGAAGCCGGTGAGCGGACAGCGGCGTTTGGCTTTCACGTACGTATACACGCAGCGATAACAGAAGACAAAGCCCGACGTGGACAGGGCGGTGGCGTTTACCCGGAGCCTCCGGCAAAGCGGACAGTGCGTGTTGTCACGGCTCTCGCTATAGTCGGCCGTCTGCAGGTGGATGGGGGGTGGAGGCACGGGGAGGGAGGTGAGGTTTTTCACGGTGGCCTGGTTGTCGGAGGAGTACCACCACTCCAGGAACTGTAAGAAGAAGACCCCCATAGAGAGGGAGGTGGAGAGGGAGATGCCCACGGCCTTCGCCGCTTGTGACGTCACCCACCACATCCTCTGTGACACGCTGCAAAAAAAGCAGAGAACACATTGTGAGTTTGGAAGAATTATTGTCATTATTTCTTTGTCGTGGCCAGGGGAGTTTATTCACTCAACTGCAGGGTACCAAGCATCTCTCAGGAGTATGTATTTGTACTATGTATTATATTGCATAATAACAGTGGTTCTTAAAGGCCTACTCAAACCCACTAATACCGACCATGCAGTCTGATAGTTTATATATCAATGATGAAATATTAACATTGCAAAACATTCCAATACGGCCTTTTTTAGTTTACTAAATTACAATTTTAAATTTCCCGGGAGTTTTTTCGTAAAAAAGGCCCCGTAATGATGACGTCACAGGCTGTTAGGAAATATGAGCGCTGCGCACACACACAGCTAAAAGTCGTCTGCTTTAACCGCATAATTACACAGTATTTTGGAGATTTGTGTTGCTGAATCCTTTGCAATTTGTTCAATTAATATTGGAGAAGTCAAAGTAAAACGATGGAGTTGGGAAGCTTTAGCCTTTAGCAACACAAACACACTGTGATTCCTTGTTTAAAATGCACGGAGGTGAAACTTTACTATGGATCACAGCGAACATGGATCCCAACCTAATTTCCCGCAAAGTGTCCTGTTGAAAACGTTGCGGTATGATGACGCGTGCATTTGACGTCTCGGGTTGTAGCGGACATTTTTTTTCCACCCGATCCAAGCTACAAGTAGTCTGCTTTAATCGCATAATTACACAGTATTCTGGACATCTGTTTTGCTGAATCTTTTGCAATTTGTTCAATTAATAATGGAGACGTCAAAGTAGAAAGATGTAGGAGGGAAGCGGTGTATTGCAGCTGCCTTTAGCCACACAAATACAGCCGGTGTTTCCTTGTTTAAAATTCCCGAAGGTGAAGCTTTACTATGGAACAGAGCGGTCAAGCGAACATGGTTCCCGACCACATGTCAACCGACAGGTTTCGGTGAGAAAATTGTGGTAATAAGTCGGCTCTTACCGTAGTTATGAGCGGAGCTTGCGTCCTCCTGCAGCTGCTGCGGACTATAACCTCCTCCCACCGGAGACACTGGCGGTCACCACACCCGTGGCCACACTCCTCTGACTTTCAGGTACCATATAATCTCACTAAAACACTAGTAACACAATAAGCAGATAAGGGATTTTCCAGAATTATCCTAGAAAATGTGTCTAATAACATCTGAATCGCTCCCACTGTCCTCGCCTTTTTTTTGTCTTTTTTTTTCCTAGTCCTTCACTCTCACTATCCTCATCCACGAATCTTTCATCATCGCTCAAATTAACAAGGAAATTGTCGCTTTCTCGGTCCAAATCGCTCTAGCCCGCAGATAAGGCTATGATTGTAAACAATGTGAGGATGTGATGAGCTCTACAACCAGTGACGTCACGCGCACATCGTCTACTCCTCCCGAAAAGGCAAGGCTTTTTTATTAGCGACCAAAAGTTGCAAACTTAATCATCGATGTTCTCTACTAAATCCTTTCAGCAAAAATATGGCAATATTGCGAAATGATCAAGTATGACACATAGAATGGACCTGCTATCCCCGTTTAAATAAGAAAATCTCATTTCAGTAGGCTTTTAAACGTATCACCATAATGTGAGGTGAATTATATTTATATAGCGCTTTTCTCAAGTGACTCAAAGCACTTTACATGGTGAAACCCAATATCTAAGTTACATTTAAACCAGCGTGGGTGGCACTGGGAGCAGGTGGGTAAAGTGTCTTGCCCAAGGACACAACCGCAGAGACTAGGATGGTGGAAGCGGGGATCGAACTTGCAACCTTCAAGTTGCTGGCACGGCCGCTCTACCAACCGAGCTATACTGCCCCACAATGACCAACATTAAAATAAAGTACTGTAGTAGGTCTAAGTATTCAATAAATACAAGCCAGAGGTTTTATTTAACAATTTTGGTAACTAATACTACACACAATTTTTGAATATAGGAAGATAAAACTTTAGTGGCGTACCACGAGATGGAGCCTGCGTACCACACCATTTCAGAATCACTTGTAGTAATAATAATAATAATAGTGGTCCAGTGTTGTGTGAGATTGCATGACAGTTTAATTATAACTTTAAGTGTGCCTAATGTTGCGGCCAGCGAGTGTGATTCGGCGAGTCGTACCTGGCACCAGCCTGGCTGCCACTTTTGCTGGCGTTCGGCTCCATGTCTCGGACATCTCGCGCGGTGAGCCGAGCCAGTCGGACGTTCGCCAGCCACAGCAAAGGACTGTGGGTACGCACCGCTCCGAAGACAAAGAGCAGCTGCTGACAGAAGACCCAGGACTGCCAAGCTGTGTTGACATACGGGTAAGCTGCCACCGCCGCCCGGTACAGCCTCTGGGTCCTGCTCTGTGCGAGCCGTATGGAGAAGTCTTCCTCTTCCCTTTGGCGCGCACACCTGGCCTCCAGCTTGGCCCGCAGATAAGGCACCAGGCAGAGAAGGAGAAGAGACATCCAGCAGGTCTTTCTTGGAAGCCCCAGGCAAACAGGATGGCCCCGTCCTCCTGTAACCCTTTTCAGTCCGTAGAAGTTCTCAGAGAAGGAGGCGCTACAGTGAAACAGGAAGTGATTCTGCAGGAGGACATCCAGCAGCAGGTAGAACTCATCAAAGCGCCGCCACAGGAACCCAAAGAAAGAGGGGTTGGACTCTGCCAGAACCTGAGGTCATAAAGCCATCAGAATTAGTTAGGAGGAGGAGTGGATCGTGTATTGTGTTCCAGTTCTCCCCTGAACGTTTAAATATTTAAACGTTGATTCCTATTTTCCTTGCTCAGCCTGCCAACCAGAAGAATCTGCCACAGCTGACTGTATCTTCATACACAGTGTGGAGCCGCTCCCCTGACCCCGAATTTCCACTGAATGCGAAACGGCCGCGGACCAACTTCATCGCTTCACCGTTCGGCAATCCCCACCGCTGTTCTGTTGGGGCTCCATCGTGGAGCGAAAAAGTGCGGACATTTACGAGATCTCATGAATCCGTGCATAATCATGTGATTAGGGAGGTAGAAATAAAGCGGACGACAAAACGTTTATGTCCTTCCAGAGAAGCAAAAGCAAATAAACTCGGTCCTGCCTTGATAACAAGCAACAACACAACAGTAACATCATCCCCGGCCAGCGTGTCACACAACCAGTCCTCTGCTTTCCTGGTCTGCTGATATTTGACGCAGGCCGTCATAACCCCATTTAGCTTACAGGGAAATAACTGTACATTATTCTTTAGTTATTATTCATAATGTTCTCATCCATTTGTGGCAACAAGATGAAATTACGTCTGAAAACTTTGATAAGTAAACTGGATAATTTATTTTGTGTTTGTCGATGACTTCCTGTCCAACAAGAGGGACAAGCGGTAGAAAATGGATGTATGGATGAACAGATTTGATGCGGCATCTCGCAAAAATAGAAGCTCTGCATATATTTAGCATAGGAATGTGAACGGTAACGGCAAGTTGGTGACGGTCCACGGGCAAAAAACGGAAAGAGTCTCCCGGCGCAAGCGCGAAAAATAAACTATATTTGATACAAGTATTAATATGTTTGTATATTGCACACAGGAGGATTTTAAGGGCAAAAACTAAATTATTTCAATGAGGAGTGGATAGTAGTTTTTGCTTTTCTTTCATTATGGATATCTTTCAGTATTTTTCGGGGTATAAGTCGCACCTGCCGAAAATGCATATTAAAGAAGGAAAAAACCAAATTCGCACTGGAGTATAAGTCACATTTTTGGGGGAAATGTATTTGATAAAACCCAACACCAAGAATAGCATTTGAAAGGCAATTTAAAATAAATAAAGAATAGTGAACAACAAGCTGAATAAGTGTACGTTATATGAGGCATAAATAACCAACTGAGAAGGTGCCTGGTATGTTAACCTAACATATTATGGTAAGAGTCATTCAAATAACTATAACATATAGAACATGCTATACTTTTACCAAACAATTTGTCACTCCTAATTGCTAAATCCGATGAAATCCTATACGTCTAGTCTCTTACGCGAATGAGCTAAATATTATTTGATATTTTACGGTAATGTGTTAATAATTTCACACATAAGTCGCTCCTGAGTGTAAATCGCACCCCAGGCCAAACTATGAAAAAAAAAAAAACTGTGACTTATAGTCCGAAAAATACAGTACTTTTGACTTTTTTTTGATCAAACAAATGTATTTAATGAAATAAAATAAACTAGTTTATATATTGTGTTGATATTTTTAAACTTGAAATATAAATTTACAGTTATTACATGTGATCGTGTCGGCCTATTTCACTCATGAATGATTGGTATCAGAATCGGCAGCATAGAAACCTGATCGGAACATCCCTATCTCTTAGACAAACAACAGAATATGTGTAAATGTTTTTTATGACGTTTTTAAAAATAAAGTGAGACTTTTGTGAAACTGTACTCATGTGAAAATAAACTTTACAAGATACATATTTAAGTTCAAAGATTGATATGTATGTATTGGTTGAAAATAGCCCTGCGAGAAATTCAGAGTACCAGAATTTTTCGGACTATAAAGAGCGCTTGACAGTGCGCCTTATAACACGGTGCACCTAATGTACGTGTTATTTGTGTTTGTACTTACCAATTTTATTTTGCACACTGTGTAATGATATGTGTGAGCAGTAGATGGCAATCATACATAAGAGATTTGTGTGGACTGCAGGTTGACGCCTGTTCAAAAAATGCCGCTAGTAAGTACCGGTTAGCAAGAAAGATCAAAATTTTGATGTTTCATTGAGAATATAGGACATTGCACATGGCGCTCAAAAATCTGTCAAAATGTTTTAGTTCGACTTTGGTAAGCTACAAAACTGCAACGCTTGATACATTGTTGGTGCATTACGGCTACCGTAGTCAGACTTACCGTGCTTCGTGTGTGTATAAGAACCCCAAAATGGCACCTATTTGGAGACATTATCTGGTGTTTTGTTTTGCCCTGTTGTGCAAAACCAAATTTTCTTACCTAATGGTTCCTGCTGAAGTGTATTTGGGATCGGCATAAATCACAAATATTTGTGCGCGTCTGCTATTGTAATCCGCACCATAGTCAGTAAACTCCCTCTTTTTCTCCATCATCCTGTTGTACAGCATTCACCATCCCTTGTTGCCATTTGTAACACAAAGTAGTGTGTAATTCAAACTTAATCGGTCAGTAGAGTACCTAAGGAAGTGCTAAAAACTGCAACAAAGATGACGGGGATAAGACGTAGTCAACGTGGAGGCACGTAAACAAAACCTGTCCACCAAATGGCGCATCCTGAAGAGACAGTCAGAAAACGGCTCGAAGATTGTCTGTAAAAAATAATACAAGCAACATTTTGACCAACAAACCACCATTACATGTTATGTAAACTACAAGGAAGTTTTTGACCCCTTTAAAACTTCCTTTAAAATCCAGTGCACCTTATGGTCCGAAAAATACTATGTTTTTAACACTGCCTCCTAAAAGAATCGTAATCGAGAAACGTTGGGAACCGGAATCGAAAAAAGGAAGGGGATTCGTCTAAATTCAGACGCTGCCAAAACCCAATTAGTAGCACAGAGGGGGCTCACCTTGACAGCATGTCTCAGTGCTGGTTTCACTGCCTCCATCAGAGACTCTTGAGCCAAGACCTCAAAGATGGACGGCTGCTCCCTCGCACTGCCGTAGGTAAGATGAGCTCCGGCCTCAGCCATGACTGCTGCTGACCTACCACACACAAAGCTATATTATACAGTCTATCATTCATCCATCCATTTCCTACCGCTTGTCCCGTTCGGGGTCGCTGGAGCCTATCTCAGCTACATTCGGGCGGAAGGCAGAGTACACCCTGGACAAGTCGCCACCTCATCGCAGGGCCAACACAGATAGACCGACATCATAAAGTCTATAATACCATACTGAATATAAACCTCATGCATTAACAAGGAATAGAAAAAAAGGCTTTGATTTAAAATCCAAGTATTTATAGGCATATGTGCCCAATTACCACAATACCTTTTAAAGGAAAATAACAAAACTAGGTGAAACAGGACTGCGCCAGGGTAGTCATTTAAATACAAAAATGCTGCTTTGCCAATGTGTTTTTTAAACCAAACTTTTTTCACAAAGGAAAATTGTATGGCACCATTTTGATATATTTTGTACATTAAAGATCCTTAAAGGCCTACTGAAACCCACTACTACCGACCACGCAGTCTGATAGTTTATATATCAATGATGAAATATTAACATTGCAACACGTGCCAATACGGCCTTTTTAGCTTACTAAATTGCAATTTTAAATTTCCCGTGAGTTTCTTGTTGAAAACGTCGCGGAATGATGACGCATACGCGTGACGTCACGGACTGTTAGGAAATAATAGTGCTGCACCACTAGCAGCTAAAAGTCGTCTGCTTTAACCGCATAATTACACAGTATTTTGGACATCTGTGTTGCTGAATCTTTTGCAATTTGTTCATTTAATAATGGAGACTATAAAAAACAATGCTGTTGGTGGAAAGCGGTGGATTGCAGCTGTCTTTAGCACCGAGACACATCTGGTGTTTCTATGTTTGTTCTGAAGTGGAGCGGTCAAGCGAACATGTTTTCTCTACGTCAACCAGCATGTTTTTGGATGGAGAAATTGTGATATATATCTTACCGGAGAAATCATTGGATTATTCGTCGTCCTGTAGCAGCTCTGAGACACTTCGTGTTCACCACAGCCATCCGACCTCGAGGTATGTCTTTACAATCTTTACAATCTCACTAAAACACTATTAAAAAAATAAGCAGATATGGGATCTTCCAGAATTATCCTAGTAAATGTGTCTAATTACATCTGAAATGCTCACACTGCCGCCGCCCGGAGCCCTCACTTTATTTTATTTTTTTTCCTAGTCCTTCACTATCAATATCCTAATTCACGAATCTTTAATCCTCGCTCAAATTAATGGGGAAATTGTCGCTTTCTCGGTCCGAATTGCTCTTACTGCTAGTGGCTCCCATTTAAAAACAATGTGAATATGTGTGGAGCCCTGCAACTCGTGACGTCACGAGCACATACTTCCGGTAAAGGCAGGGCTTTTCTATTAGCGACCAAAATTTGCAAACTTTATCGTCGATGTTCTCTACTAAATCCTTTCAGCAAAAATATGGCAATATCGCAAAATGATCAAGTATGACACATAGAATGGACCTGCTATCCCCGTTTGAATAAGAAAATCACATTTCAGTAGTTTAAGTAAGGGCAGCACGGTGGAATAGGGGTTAGTGCCTGTGCCTCACAATACGAAGATCCTGAGCAGTCCTGGGTTCGGGATCTTTCTCTGTGGAGTTTGCATGTTCTCCCCGTGAATGCGTGGGTTCCCTCCGGGTACTCCGGCTTCCTCCCACCTCCAAAGACATGCACCTGGGGATAGGTTGATTGGCAACACTAAATTGGCCCTACTGTGTGAATGTGAGTGTGAATGTGTGAATGTTGTCTATCTGTGTCTATCTATGATGAGGTGGCGACTTGTCCAGGGTGTATTCCTGCCTTCCACCCGAATGCAGCTGAGATAGGCTCCAGCACCCCACGCGACCCCAAAAGGGGACAAGCGGGAGAAAATGGATGGATGAAGATCCTTAAGTAGATTATAAGCTATATGTGTTGTGTAACATACCTTGTGTTACAAGTTTGTTTGATTGATTGATTGATTGATTGATTGAAACTTGTATTAGTAGATGGCACAGTACAGTACATATTCCCTACAATTGATCACTAAATGGTAACACCCCAATAAATTTTTCAACTTGTTTAAAGGCCTACTGAAACTCACTACTACCGACCATGCAGTCTGATAGTTTATGTATCAATGATGAAATATTAACATTGCAACACATGCCAATTTGGCCTTTTTAGTTTCCTAAATTGCAATTTTAAATTTCCCGCAAAGTGTCCTGTTGAAATCGTCGCGATATGATGACGCGTGCGTTTGACGTCCGGGTTGTAGCGGACATTTTTTTCCAGCCCGATCCAAGCTATAAGTAGTCTGCTTTAATCGCATAATTACACAGTATTCTGGACATCTGTGTTGCTGAATCTTTTGCAATTTGTTCAATTAATAATGGAGAATTCAAAGTAAAAAGATGTAGGTGAGAAGCGGTGTATTGCGGCTGCCTTTAGCCACACAAACACAGCCGGTGTTTCCTTATTTAAAATTCCAGAAGGTGAAGCTTTACTATGGAACAGAGCGGTCAAGCGAACATGGTTCCCGACCACATGTCAACCGACAGGTTTCGGTGAGAAAATTGTGGTAATAAGTCGGCTCTTACCGTAGTTATGAGCGGAGCTTGCGTCCTCCTGCCGCTGCTGCGGACTATTACCTCCTCTCACCGGAGACACTGGCGGTCACTACACCCCTCCGACTTTCAGGTACCATATAATCTCACTAAAACACTAATAAAACAATAAGCAGATAAGGGATTTTCCATAATTATCCTAGTAAATGTGTCTAATAACATCTAAATCGCTCCCACTGTCCTCGCCATTCATTTTTCCTAGTCCTTCAATCTCACTATCCTCATCCACGAATCTTTCATCCTCGCTCAAATTAATGGGGAAATTGTCCCTTTTTTCGGTCTGAATCGCTTTAGCTGCTGGTGGCCATGATTGTAATCAATGTGAGAAGCTCTACAACCACTGACGTCACGCGCACATCGTCTGCTACTTCCGCTAAAGGCAAGGCTTTTGTTTTAGCGACCAAAAGTTGCAAACTTTATCGTCGATGTTCTCTACTAAATCCTTTCAGCAAAAATATGGCAATATCGCAAAATGATCAAGTATGACACATAGAATGGACCTGCTATACCCGTATAAATAAGACAATCTCATTTCAGTAGGCCTTTAAGTCGGGGTCCACGTTAATCAATTCATGGTAAGTGACAAAGCAAATTAGAATCATATGAAATAATTATCTCATTAATAATCCTTTTATTTTTACAATATGCCAAAAAACCGGACTGCAGAATGGAATTGACCCCGAGCAGCACTATGAACGCACCGGCACTTCAATAATATTGTAACTGTACACACAACGGGGTCATAGTTCCAAAAGATAGCAATTTTACATGTATAAAAAACAGAAATTAAATCAAAGAAATGAAAAAAAGGTGAAACTAGGTTGTATATATTGTGTTTGTTTAAAATGTTTGAAAATGAAGGAACAGTGAGCTAAGATAAGCTTACCTGAACCTCAGCTAAATGATGAAGTTGTGGCGTCCTCTTCCAGCTTAGTCAACATGATACTTTTTCACCAACATTATACATCATGGCACTTTAAAAAAACAGAAAAATATTGTTATGGTACAGTAGCTACATGTTTATATAGTTCCGTAAAACCTTTCACACGCGCTGCAAAATCACATGACGTCACTTCCGCATTGAGTTACTTTTTTCCAAGCTTTATTTAAAAGGCAGTCTAGAATTGTTGAAACAGTACATAGTTTCTGTTAACATCAAAATAACTGCATTCTTGAAAAATAAAAAAATATATATTCATAACACACACAGCCCAGGAGACCACATAACGTTGTTTAGTTTTAAGCCTTAAGGTTAGAGTTTTTACGTTCTCGCTTTACACAACTGGCTCTTTCAGCTCCCCGTAGTCGGTTCGATGACATCGACGCTCAACTACATCAACAGCAGGAATTTGGAGCGTTTACCAGATATTAATTAAATAAAACGGTAATCTTGAAACGTTAGGTGAATATCATTTTAGTGATTATCCAACAAGTTGCGTCTTTGGGATAACTAAAACAGAACTCATATATGCATTTTTTATTTTGCTTCTGTTATTGAACACACATAGAAGCATGCACAAATTGAACCCATATTTCCTTGAATTGCTGCCCGGGCGCTAAATAATTTAAATCCTCTTCTCACTCCTGCGTTTACCAAAGGCATGCGGTAAAAGTAAGCATGCACTAATTATTTTAAAACCTCTTCTCACTCCGGCATGCAGTAAAAATTTGAGTGTTATGTAAGCTTGGACCTTAAATCCTACTGAAGAGCTCTTAATCTTCTTCCCTTTATGAGATTTCAATTTACCAGTATTGAAATCAGCCTCCTCCATTTTGACAATGATGACAGGGGAAGTGTCACTCGTGACGTCACGAGTTTGACCAGGCGGTAATACTAAGCATGCGCTAAATATTTTGAGAAGCGAGTTTGACCCTTTTTATTATATAGATTATGGCATAGTAAGTCTGCTTTTTTGGACAATCAAATCCATATAATAAATACTAAATAACTTAAAATGTTGGTATTGATCTAATACAGAGTACGTACAGGACCAATATCGCAGGTAATGATACTAATGATCATACCTTTTTATTTGAAAATGTTCAATGATTTTTTTCCCTTTGATTTGTTGATCATGATTATAATCAGAATGAAATACAGGACAAAATAAAGCAAATAAATCATTGTTTTTATTTTTTCTTATTTGTGAACAATTGTAAGCAGCACTTTTAAACCTTCATAAAATATTTTCATAACTTTTGGGATAATACATGGACGTACAATTTGTTGAAGGACACCTCTGTCATGGCCTCGGGGTTCTGTATTGCTTTAACTGACACTTAACAATTTTGAGGAGGGTGGCAGGAACCCTGACACACACAAAAATGACAAATGTGCTGACTTGCTTTACAGCAAACATCACTCCCCCTTTCCCAATTTGTTAAAAAGACAGAAGACGATGCGAACGCCTACGCGCCACCAGAAAACTGAAAGAAGTAGAAGTACATCTACGTGCAATTACTGCTATCAACAACCAAATAAAAAAAAAGTTATGTCTGAGAACACAAAAACATAAAGGGAGGCTACACGTTGGCCGAACTTTTACTCACTTTGCGCAAGCTCAAAGACAAGGAGGGATTTTCTACCGATGCTGCCTTGGTTCAGTTCCTGCTTTACTAGTAAGTACCTTTTGATGCTCAAATAAAAATTATAATGCTAATGTTAGCTATCGGGAATTTGCGTGGTAGCAATAATGGTCAATGGAAAAATGCGGTCTTCCTTTTGGCAAACCACTACCGCTTTTGTCTACTGGTGCTGCCAAAATTAACCAAAATAATGTTTTTAAGTGAGGCTTTAATCAGAATGCAATTTTTAATCTTTTTTTAAGTATGACCTTCCCTCAGATTTAAACCCACAACCTTGTGTTTGGAGAGCATAACTGTGTACCCATTGAAATACACAAATTGCACCATTAAATTATTCTTCCATACGAATGCAGCTGAGATGGGCTGCAGCACACCCCACAACCAGAGGTGGGTAGTAACGCGCTACATTTACTCCGTTACATCTACTTGAGTAACTTTTGGGATAAATTGTACTTCTAAGACTAGTTTTTATGCAACATACTTTTACTTTTACTTGAGTATATTTATAGAGAAGAAACGCTACTTTTACTCCGCTCCTTTTATCTACAATCAGCTCGTTACTCGCTACTTTTTTTTATCGATCTGTTAATGCACGTTTTGTTTGTTTTCATTTTGTCAGACACGCATTCAAAGTAGGAACTACGCATGCCTGCGTTTCACCAATCAAATGCAGTCACTGGTGACGTTGGACCAATCAAACAAAACCAGGCGGTCACGTGACCGTCACACGTCGAATCCGACCTAAAAAAGTTGAAAAACTTATTGGGGTGTTACCATTTAGTGGTCAATTGTGCAGAATATGTACTGTACTGTGCAATCTACTAATAAAAGTTGCAATCAATCAATCAAAAGTGTAGAGGAAAAAAGACACTTTTTATTTCAACCGTACTTCCCGTCACAAGCCTAAAGACTGATCGCACAGTTCCTGTCTTCACAATAAAAGCGCCGCTCCATCGCGCCTGCGCTAACAAAATAAGAGTCTCCGAAAGCCAGCACTAACAAGCGAGCAAGCTGCAGAGTTTGCCGCCAATGTATTTCTTGTAAAGTGTATGAAAACGAATATGGAAGCTGGACAGATGAGATGCCAAAAACCAACGACTTTCATGTTGTATTAGACAGAAAAGAGGAACTTTTTTTCTCCTCCATTTGAAAATGTGGACATTATCAGCACTATACTGTCTGATTCCAATCAATGCAAGTCATCAGAATCAGGTAATACACCAACTTATATTCTTGTCTTCATGAAAGATAGGAATCTATGTGTTAAACATGCATGTATATTCATTAAAACACCCTTAACATTTCAACAAAAACGGCAAAATAAAAATCTATAAATTATACACTGTATATATATATATGATATATATGTGTATGTATATATGAGGTAGATCACCTCAACTTGGTCATTTATTAAGTAATTGATTAACGTTGAAAAACTTATTGGGGTGTTACCATTTAGTGGTCAATTGTAGGGAATATGTACTGTACTGTGCAATCTACTAATACAAGTTTCAATCAATCAATCAATCAATCAATCAATCAATCAATCAATCAATCAATAAATGCCTACTGAGCCTATGGTGCTGTTAAGTTATTGTGGCTCAATTTGCCTTAATTTTTTTATTTTAATGTATTATTATTTAATATATATTATTGTTTTAGTTGCTTAAGAGATATTCCTGGCTATGAATTTGCTCATTGCTATTTTTATGTTTTTGTGCATTATCTGTTGCTGTAATTATTAAACGAACAGGTTACTCATCAGTTACTCAGTACTTGAATGTTTTTTTCACAACATACTTTTTACTTTTACTCAAGTAAATATTTGGATGACTACTCTTTACTTTTACTTGAGTAATAAATCTCTAAAGTAACACTACTCTTACTTGAGTACAATTTCTGGCTACTCTACCCACCTCTGTATACACACACACACACACACACACACACACACACATATATATATATATATATATATATATATATATATATATATATATATATATATATATATATATTGGGGCTGTAACTAACAATGAATTTGATAATCGATTAATCTGTGGATTATTACTTCGATTAATCGATTAATAATCGGATAAAAGAGACGAACTACATTTCTAACATTTCCAATACTTTATTGAAAAAAACATCATACTGGCACCATGTCCTTTCGACTTGCCAAATAAAACAAGGCAAGTGTTACAAAAATTTTTTTGTTTTTTTAATAAAGTGCACCATTGTCCTGCACAATAGCAATAATTTTGCTTAGGAGAATTTCAAACCTGGCTACTACCTATTCCAACCATTCTGCAATGTTGGATGCTGAATTAACCGATCATCTGCCTGTATTCACAGTGTATAATAATGAGACCAGTACAGACCTGAATTCACAGCAAAAATATACTTACAAACGAGTTAGAACAGAAGACTCTTTCAATCTATGAAATCAGGACCTAACAATGCAAAACTGGGATTGCGTGTACAACAAAAAGGATGTGAATAGTGCCTTTGAATCATTTATAGATATATTTAATTCAACATATAACCAAAAATGTCCAATAAAAAAAATTAGAAACAACAACAAAACTTTAAAGTGCCCATGGTTAACCAAGGGTTTACAAAGCGCTTGTAAAAAGAAAAACACATTATATAGACAATTCATCAAATTAAGTAATGTAAAACCTGGCTCAAAAAATGAATATACAAAGAAACCGATTGAAGACTCTGAACATAGATATAAAACATATAAAAATAAATTGACTGGTATAATAAGGACTAGTAAGAAATTATATTAAAAGATCTAACCTCGATCCTGACCTCATGGTAAACTACCGACCGGTGTCTCACCTTCCCTTTATTTCAAAAATCCTCAAAAAAATTGTTGCGGAGCAGTTAAATGAACACTTAGCGTCCAACAATCTATGTGAAACCTTTCAATCCGGTTTCAGGGCAAATCACTCCACGGAGACAGCCCTCGCAAAAATGACTAATGATCTATTGCTAACGATGAATTTTGATGCGTCATCTATGTTGCTGCTCCTCGATCTTAGCGCTGCTTTCGATACCGTCGATCATAATATTTTATTAGAACGTATCAAAACACGAATTGGTATGTCACACTTAGCCCTGTCCTGGTTTAACTCTTATCTTACTGATAGGATGCAGTGCGTCTCCCATAACAATGTGACCTCGGACTACGTTAAGGTAACGTGTGGAGTTCCCCAGGGTTCGGTCCTTGGCCCTGCACTCTTCAGCATCTACATGCTGCCGCTAGGTGACATCATACGCAAATACGGTATTAGCTTTCACTGTTATGCTGATGACACCCAACTCTACATGCCCCTAAAGCTGACCAACACGCCGGATTGTAGTCAGCTGGAGGCGTGTCTTAATGAAATTAAACAATGGATGTCCGCTAACCTTTTGCAACTCAACGCCAAAAAAACGGAAATGCTGATTATCGGTCCTGCTAGACACCGACCTCTATTTAATGATACAACTCTAACATTTGACAACCAAACAATTAAACAAGGCAACACGGTAAAGAATCTGGGTATTATCTTCGACCCAACTCTCTCCTTTGAGGCACACATTAAAAGCGTTACTAAAACGGCCTTCTTTCATCTCCGTAATATCGCTAAAATTCGCTCCATTCTGTCCACTAAAGACGCTGAGATCATTATCCATGCGTTTGTTACGTCTCGCCTTGACTACTGTAACGTATTATTTTCGGGTCTCCCCATGTCTAGCATTAAAAGATTACAGTTGGTACAAAATGCGGCTGCTAGACTTTTGACAAGAACAAGAAAGTTTGATCACATTACGCCTGTACTGGCTCACCTGCACTGGCTTCCTGTGCACTTAAGATGTGACTTTAAGGTTTTACTACTTACGTATAAAATACTACACGGTCTAGCTCCATCCTATCTTGCCGATTGTATTGTACCATATGTCCCGGCAAGAAATCTGCGTTCAAAGGACTCCGGCTTATTAGTGATTCCTAGAGCTCAAAAAAAGTCTGCGGGCTATAGAGCGTTTTCCGTTCGGGCTCCAGTACTCTGGAATGCCCTCCCGGTAAAAGTTCGAGATGCCACCTCAGTAGAAGCATTTAAGTCTCACCTTAAAACTCATTTGTATACTCTAGCCTTTAAATAGACTCCCTTTTTAGACCAGTTGATCTGCCGTTTCTTTTCATTTTCTCCTTTGTCCCACTCTCCCTTGTGGAGGGGGTCCGGTCCGATCCGGTGACCATGTACTGCTCGCCTGTGTATCGGCTGGGGACATCTCTGCGCTGCTGATCCGCCTCCGCTTGGGATGTTTTCCTGCTGGCTCCGCTGTGAACGGGACTCTCGCTGCTGTGTTGGATCCGCTTTGGACTGGACTCTTGCGACTGTGTTGGATCCATTATGGATTGAACTTTCACAGTATCATGTTAGACCCGCTCGACATCCATTGCTTTCCTCCTCTCCAAGGTTCTCATAGTCATCATTGTCACCGACGTCCCACTGGGTGTGAATTTTTCCTTGCCCTTATGTGGGCCTACCGAGGATGTCGTAGTGGTTTGTGCAGCCCTTTGAGACACTAGTGATTTAGGGCTATATAAGTAAACATTGATTGATTGATTGATTGATATTATACCAATCTATTACATAGGAATAAGAACAACACTAAGGAGGTGTGGGGAATACTTAACACTATAATTAAAGGCAAATCAAAAAATAACTTGTATCCTAGCTATTTCACTGATAACAACCAAGATAATTATAATATGAATAATGTTGTGGAGAGTTTTAACAGTTTCTTTGTAAATGTCGGATCAGAATTGGCAGCCAAAATCTGGGGCAACAACTACAAAACTTCACTACATCCCCTGGTTACACTCCAAAAACGTGCAATAAGAATTCTACACAAGGTGGGATATTGTGACCACACAAATATTTTATTTTTACAATCTAAATTACTAAAACTGCCTGATCTAGTTGATTTTAGCTCAATTACTATTTAAAGCAAACAAAAAGGTTCTACCTGCCAATATTCAAATACATTTCAAACACAGAGAAGGAGTTCATTATCTAAGGGGGTGTAGTATCTTTACTATTCCAACAGTAAGAACTACTATATGTGTTCTCTCTTCAATCATTCCAATTTGTTGTATTTATGTATTTATTTTTTTTATTAACTAATTGACTAATTGTTGGTCGGACCGAGGAGAGCTGATTGGTCAACACTCACACTGATTAATTTTCATGTTCCTATTCCCACCCATCCCAGCCAGGAATTACCGATGGTACACTTACCAACTTTAGCCTCAGCACACAGGAGGAGCTAACCCCCGAAATTACCCTTAGACTTTTGGACTATAGACTATTTATTATTATTATTACCCATACTTACCTTTTTAACTATAAGTTAATTAACCAGCTACCACTTAGCTTTACTTTGTGTGGGGGGAGGTGATGCACCCCCACATTTTCCGGCGTTCCCTCTCTTTGGCTTGGCAAGCCGATCGACCTGACTGGGATTGAACCCAGGACCCTTTGATTGGGAGCTAGCTGTTTAACCATTCAGCTATTCTTGGTCTTCTTATGGACAGATTTCGGGCCCCAATGACATATTCAATTGATAACCTGTCTCAGTAAACTATGATACAAAACAATAGCTTTCCTAGTTACCGATCAACTTGCA
This sequence comes from Nerophis ophidion, assembly GCF_033978795.1. Classification (NCBI taxonomy): domain Eukaryota; kingdom Metazoa; phylum Chordata; class Actinopteri; order Syngnathiformes; family Syngnathidae; genus Nerophis; species Nerophis ophidion. The sequence continues at coordinate 33,100,132 of NC_084633.1, read as the reverse complement.
TGGGATTTGAACCCAGTGCCCTTTGATTGGGAGTTAGCAGCTTTAACCATTCAGCTATCCCTGGTCTTCCTTAGACAAGATTTCGGGCCCCAATGACATATTTAATCGCGAACTTGTCTCAGTGAGCTATAATATAAAACATGTACTCTTGCTGGTGGAGTTTTCATAGTTACCAGTGAACCTGGCAGGGATTTGATCCTTGCACTCTTGGATTGGGAGTTAGCTGCTTTACAATTCAGCTATTCTTGGATGTCCTAGCAATAGATTTCAGGCCCCAATGACATATTTATTTGCGAATCTGTCTCAGTAAATAATGAGATAAAATATTTACTCTTGCCGCTGGAGCTTTCATAGTTACCATTGGACCTGGGTGGGATTTGAACCCAGACCCCTTTGATTTGTAGATAGGTGCTTGAACTACTCAGCTACCCTTGTACTTCATACAGACAAATGTTGGGCCCCAATGACATATTTAATTGCGAACCTGTCTTGGTAATCTATGATATAAAATACTACCTCATCCGGGTGGAGCTTTCCTAGTTATGGATGGTCATGACTGGGATTTGAACCCTGTACCCTTTGATTGGGAGGTAGCTGCTTCCACTACTTAGCTATCCTTGGCCCACCGAAAGTGAGATTTCAGGCCCCAACAACATATTTAATTGCGAACCGTTGACGGTAAACTATGATATAAAACTGTGACTGGAGATTTCCAAGTTACCGATGGATGGACCTGACCGATGAACTCCCTTCCCTTTGATTGGAAGATAGCTGCTTTAACCACTCGGCTTGAGAACCGGTTACACTAAACCACAATGATAGTGAAACAAAACACTTACTCTTTACCAGAGGTGGGTAGTAACGCGCTACATTTACTCCGTTACATTTACTTGAGTAACTTTTGGGATAAATTGTACATCTACGAGTAGTTTTTATGCAACATACTTTTACTTTTACTTGAGTATATTTATAGAGAAGAAACGCTACTTTTACTCCGTTCCATTTATCTACATTCAGCTCGTTACTCGCTACTTTTTTAAATCGATCTATTAATGTTTGTTTTGGTTAATGACAGAGCTTCAAAGTAGAATCCACGCATGCCTGCGTTTCACCAATCACATGCAGTCACTGGTGACGTTGGACCAATCAAACAGAGCCAGGCGGTCACATGACCCAACTTAAACAAGTTGAAAAACTTATTGGGGTGTTACCATTTAGTGGTCAATTGTACGGAATATGTACTGTACTGTGCAATCTAATAATAAAAGTTTCAATCAATCAATCAATCAAAAGTGTAAAGGAAAAAAAACACTTTTTATTTCAACGGTACTTCCCGTCAAAAGCCTTAAGACTGATCGCACAGTTCCTGTCTTCACAATAAAAGTGCTGCTCCATCGCGCCTGCGCTAACAAAATAAGAGTCTCCGAAAGCCAGCGCAAACAAGCTAGCAAGACACGGAGTTTGCCGCCAATGTATTTCTTGTAAAGTGTATAAAAACGAATATGGAAGCTGGACAGATGAGATGCCAAAAACAAACGACTTTCATGTGGTATTAGACAGAAAAGAGGAACTTTTTTTCTCCTCCATTTGAAAACGTGGACGTCTGATTCCAATCAATGCAAGTCATCAGAATCAGGTAATACACCAACTTATATTCTTGTCTTCATGAAATATAGGAATCTATATGTTAAACATGCATGTATATTCATTAAAACACCTTCAACATGTGAACAAAAACGGCAAAATAAATAAATATAAATTATATACTGTATATATAAATTTACGTATATATATATATAAATGTATGTATGTATATATATATATATATATATATATATATATATATATATATAAATGTATGTATGTATATATATATATATATATATATATATATATATATATATGAAATGTGTGTGTATAAATGATATGTGTGTGTATGTATATATGAGGTAGATCACCTCGACTTGGTCATTTATTAAGTAATTGATTAACGTTGAAAAACTTATTGGGGTGTTACCATTCAGTGGTCAATTGTACGGAATATGTACTGTACTGTACAATCGACTAATACAAGTTTTAATCAATCAATCAATCAATCAAATCAATGATTGCCTACTGAGCCTATGGTGCTGTTAAGTTATTGTGGCTCATTGTGCCATTTTTTAAATTTTATTTTAATGTACTATTATGTAATATATATTATTGTTTTAGTTGCTTAAGAGATATTCCTGGCTCTGAATTTGCTCATTGCTATTTTTATGTTTTTGTGCATTATTTGTTGCCATAATCAGGTTACTCATCAGTTACTCAGTACTTGAGTAGTTTTTTCACAACATACTTTTTACTTTTACTTAAGTAAATATTTGGGTGACTACTCCTTACTTTTACCTGAGTAATAAATCTCTAAAGTAACAGTACTCTTACTTGAGTACAATTTCTGGCTACTCTACCCACCTCTGATCAAGGGTAATGGGCCAAATGCAGAGAATAATTTCACCACACCTCAGAAACAGAAACTCTTCATTTAACACAATCTCCTTTTTTGCTGCTTCAACACAGAAAAGGGTAAAGTGAAATAACTTAGTTGTTAACTGTAGATCAATAATGCTTGTCTTTCTCTCAGACAGACAGGGCTTTGCTGTCCGTAACAAGCAAGCACGCACGCAAGCATGCACACACACCGCAAAATGAGCTAACGTTACGCTAAAAGCTAATTAGCCTTCACCTAAAGGACTGCGAACAAACTGAGCTGCCGCTTATAGTTCTAGAACGTCAAAAGGCTCATAGGTGACTGGGAGGTGTTTATTATAATTTGGGGAGAGTCTGCTGCATTATGATCACCTGCTAAACATCTTTCTGCTAACCCGCACCGTCTCTCCTCTCTGCCTGCCTCTGCCGTGAGCATTGACTCCATGCGTTCTGAATACTCACTGCTTATTGGCTGTTACCGCTCTGAATACACACTGCTGATTGGCTGTTACATGCGCTCTGAACACACACTGCTGATTGGCTGTTACATGCGCTCTGATTACATACTGCTGATTGGCTGTTACTGCTCTGCGTGTAACCAATCAGATGGTTGTGTGGGTGGGACAATGCTGGGTGCTAGAGAGACATACTGACAGAGGCAGTAGGAAGCATAGCAGCTTGTTAAAACTTTAGTTTAGCACCAAATGATAATATAAATACATTTGATAAAGTAAAATACAAATAAGACAACAAGTGAAGGATCCTACACTTCTCTTTTGTAAAGTAAATCTGAACAGCCAATGTGGGCATCTACATCAACTAGATGATTTGCCTGAGAAGCTGGACAGGACACACACACAAAAAAAAAGACTTTAATTTAGGTGGTGGCTCTTTGTTATTAAGGTGGCCACCTTATCAACAAAGCGCTGCGGTAAACCCTGGTAGGAGGCCACGGGGGGAGACCCAGGACACGTTGGGAAGACTATGACTCCCGGCTGGCCTGGGAACGCCTCGGAGTCCCCCAGGAAGAGCTGGACGAAGTGTCTGGGGAGAGGAAAGTCTGGGCTACCCTGCTTAGGCTGCTGCCCCCACAACTCAACTTCAGATAAGCGGAAGAAGATGGATGAATGCTGTCTTGTTATTATGATTATAGATTTGCAAAAAATATTTTTTGGACCAATTAGGGAAAGTTGCATAGTTTCCCACAACACACCAGACAATATCTCACGGCACACTAGTGTGCCGCGTCACAGTGGTTGAAAACCACTGGTGTAGACTTTACTGAACCAACCGCGCATGCTCCAAACATACTACGGATGCCCATAGGGGACATTCACTACTGTTGTTACACCCCCCTACCCCCACACACACTTTTAGTCAGTTATTGTAATTCTGTATCTGCTTGTGATGAAGAGGAAGGCAGTACATTGCTACCCACTGTGACTAAAATGTAGGATGGGGGTGTAATTTTACTTGTATTATTTTTCTGTAATATGGTATTTATTATATATGTTTTCTCAGTACCTGTATTATCAAATTAATAAATAAATGTTATTAAAAAAGTAATAATGTTTTTCTGTCCTATATTTTCATCGTGCGTCCTTAATCGACACACAATCCGAGTGATCCACCGCTGAGTGTCTTTTCACATCTGGCAACGCTGCTCCCTTTTCTGCTAGGTAGCCTTGATGACGACTATGGAGGGTTGCCAGATCCCAGGTATCGGAAATGTCCTGTGTATTCTCCCCAATTTTTCACTTTTAGACTTAAAGGCCTACAGAAATGAGATTTCCTTATTCAAACGGGGATAGCAGGTCCATTCTATGTGTCATATTTGATCATTTCGCGATATTGCCATATTTTTGCTGAAAGGATTTAGTAGAGAACATCCATGATTAAGTTCGCAACTTCTGGTCGCTAATAAAAAAGCCTTGCCTGTACCGGAAGTAGCAGACGATGTGCGCGTGACGTCACGGGTTGTGGAGCTCCTCACATCTGAACATTGTTTGCAATCATGGCCACCAGCAGCTACAGCGATTCGGACCAAAAAGCGACGATTTCCACTTTAATTAGAGCGAGGATGAAAGATTCGTGGATGAGGATAGTAAGAGTGAAGTACTACAAAAAAAAAAAAAAAAAAAAAAGGGCAGTGGGAACGATTCAGGTGTTATTAGACACATTTACTAAGATAATTCTGGAAAATCCCTTATCTGCTTATTTTGTTACTAGTGTTTTAGTGAGATTATATGGTCGTACTCGTGCCTGAAAGTCAGAGGGGTGTGTCTCCGAGGGAAGCCACGTTTCGCGACGAGGCAAGGCAGCCGGACTGAGATTTATTTTTCCCCCCCTCCACGGTGTAAGCATCCGATGGTCGGTGGCGGCCGGTGGGAGGAGGCAAGAGAGTCCACAGCTGCAGGAGGAACGACGCAAACTCTCTGCTCATGTCGACGGTAAGAGCCGAATGTAAACAAGGAAACACCGGCTTTGTTTGAGTTGCTAAAGGCGGCCGCAATACAACGCTTCCCACCTACATCTTTCTTCTTTGACGTCTCCATTATTAATTGAACAAATTGCAAAAGATTCAGCAACACAGATGTCCAGAATACTGTGTAATTCAAAATGTTCGCCACAACCGGTGACGTCACGCGTCATCATACCCAACATTTTCAACAGGATACCTCGCAGGAAATTAAAAATTGCAATTTAGCAAACTAAACTGTCCGTATTGGCAAGTGTTGCAATGTTAATATTTCATCATTGTTATATAAACTATCAGACTGCATGGTCGGTAGTAGTGGGTTTCAGTAGGCCTTTAAGTGTACGTCCAAATTCTGGAAGAAAAAAAAGGTGACTCCGATGCAACAAGCAGTCAGTGAATTGCTTTATTGAGTTTCCAGACAAATTTAACAGACCCACTTAAAAAAACAACAAACAATATTCAGGTTTAACATCACAACAATAACAGTGACAGAATTTAAAAAAAAAAAAAAAAAAAAAGGGGTGAGGGCTTAAATAAAATGTCCACAAAGCCCTGAAGTAAAAGCGTGAATGAGGACTAAAAAGTCAGCATCGTTTGAACAAAAAGGAGCAGTAGAAGTACGGGCTGAGAACAAACATCATCAATAATAGTCACAGTTATAGATTGCTTGAATAGCGTGTATTGCACATGTGTACACGGATTTGTACTACTATATACACGTGAGTCAGCACACAGTAGACACACTCGTAGAGGGAAAGTATGGAAAAATGTTTCTCAACAACAAGGACAGAAGGAATGTGCTTAGTGACCAGCGGCGTTAGGGAACAAAAACAAGGAAAAGGTCCCGCTGATATGCAACCTTTAAAAAAAAAAAAAAAAAGGCCAAATATGCCCTCCTACTTATTAGCAGGGTACTACACGTACTCCACAGTATCGACATGTCAAGAAATACACAAGTCATGAGCAGAAGCGATTCTAATATCAATTATTGATACCAAGTGTAGCGTCAGTATCGGACCAATGTTTTCCACTTGTCCATTTTTATTTAAAAAAATATCAGATGTTTTTTGTTCGTATTGTTCTTTATATATAGTTTACAAACTCAGACAATAAGTGGTTGGACACAGGATTGGGGGCAAATAGCCAAATAATTGGAATGAGAGCCAATAGCTGTGTTTACTTATTTTGCACTGAGTGCTGCAGCTACGGTATAAGTCCAGCAGAGGGCGCGCTGTCACAGGTCAATTTACTCAACATTATCCAACAGGAAGATACTCTGGACAAGACATGTCTGTTCATTAAGGTGTTAAAATCAAGGACGGTGCGACGGATATTATTAGATTTGGAGTATAAAAATAATTTTGGGAACTTTTTTTTCCACCATTCGCTGGGGTTCTTGGAACCTAACACGAATGAATGTCACAAAAGGGGGAGTAACTGTTATTTTGTTGTTAGTGTTACATTATCTTGTATTTGTTCTCAAATGATTCTATTAATGAAAATACATTTTTAATATCACAGTCATTTTCAACTGAAAGGCAAAATCACAAAATTGTTCAAGGATCTCGTAAAATATCAAGAAAAATCTATTGGTATCGGATTGATACCAAAATTAGAAGTATGGCCTAACCCTGCCAGCCTTCAAACACCTGCAATTACTGCAGTGTGCGTGATAAAGAGTCAAACAGTGGAAAAACATTAGAAATAGATTTTATGTGAGGTTTGCAATCACTACTTCTACTGCAGGGGTGTCCAAAGTGCAGCCCTCCCCGGCTTGTTTTTATACAGGAAAGTGAAACTGTGCAACGCTGAGATTTAAGTGTTTTAAATACTTGAACAGGCACTAAAATAATAAATACAATAAATTTTATTAGGACGTTCAAGCAATTCACTTACACTGCAGGCCACTAGAGGGTGCCAGAGTGACACAAGCAGCGATCAACTATTGTTACTTAAATTTAAAAGCTGGAAAATAATCAATGTTATAAATTATAATCGTTATGTATATTATATATATTTGAAATATTTGACTTATAATACGCATTTTCAAAATATTTCTACTGCGTGTTTTTTTCCATTATATATATATATATATCCATCCATCCATCCATCATCTTCTGCTTATCCGAGGTCGGGTCGCGGGGGCAACAGCCTAAGCAGGGAAACCCAGACTTCCCTCTCCCCAGCCACTTCGTCTAGCTCTTCCCGGGGGATCCCGAGGCGTTCCCAGGCCAGCCGGGAGACATAGTCTTCCCAACGTGTCCTGGGTCTTCCCCGTGGCCTCCTACCGGTTGGACGTGCCCTAAACACCTCCCTAGGGAGGCGTTCGGGTGGCATCCTGACCAGATGCCCGAACCACCTCATCTGGCTCCTCTCGATGTGAAGGAGCAGCGGCTTTACTTTGAGTTCCTCCCGGATGGCAGAGCTTCTCACCCTATCTCTAAGGGAGAGCCCCGCCACACGGCGGAGGAAACTCATTTCGGCCGCTTGTACCCGTGATCTTATCCTTTCGGTCATGACCCAAAGCTCATGACCATAGGTGAGGATGGGAACGTAGATCGACCGGTAAATTGAGAGCTTTGCCTTCCGGCTCAGCTCCTTCTTCACCACAACGGACCGGTACAACGTCCGCATTACTGAAGATATATATATATATATATATATATATATATAGGGCTTCACGGTGGCAGAGGGTTTAGTGTGTCTGCCTCACTGACTTTGCTGCTGAATTTCCCCCAGGGATCAATAAAGTACTTTCTATTCTATTCTCTATTCTACAATACGAAGGTCCTGCAGTCCTAGGTTCAATCCCGGGCTTGGGATCTTACAGTGTGGAGTTTGCATGTTCTCCCCGTGAAAGCGTGGGTTCCCTCCGGGTACTCCGGCTTCCTCCCACTTCCAAAGACATGCACCTGGGGATAGGTTGATTGGCAACACTAAATTGGCCCTAGTGTGTGAATGTGAGTGTGGATGTTGTCTGTCTATCTGTGTTGGCCCTGCGATGAGGTGGCGACTTGTCCAGGGTGTACACCGCCTTCCGCCCTTATATATATATGTCTTAATTGGATTATCCAGAGAATAGTGCTCGATACCGTGATAGAGCGCAATATGTATGTGTGGGAAAATCACAAGACTACTTCATCTCTACAGAACGACGATTGAGGGAACCCATTCATGAAACAGTTCTGTAGAGATGAAGTAGTCTTATGATTTTTTTACCACACATACATACATTATATATATATACGGTATATATATATATATATATATATATATATGCCTATCTCAGCTAGAATCGGGCAAAAGGTGGCGTACACCCTGGACAAGTCGCCACCTCATCGCAGGGCCAACACAGATAGACAGACAACGCTCACACTCACATTCACACATTAGGGCCAATTTAGTGTTGCCAATCAACTTATCCCCAGGTGCATGTCTTTGGAAGTGGGAGGAAGCCGGAGTACCCGGAGGGAACCCACGCATTCACGGGGAGAACATGCAAACTCCACACAGAAAGATCCTGAGCCAGGGATTGAACCCCAGACTACTCAGGACCTTCGTATTGTGAGGCAGACGCACTAAGCCCTCTGACACCGTGAAGCCCATATATATGCGTTTTTTTTTTTTTAAAAGGAGTGGGCCCTCAGACCGCACTTTGGACATCCTTGTAATTAGTGGACAGTAATCGTCACTGTTGCTGCCTACCACACTCAAAACTAACAACAACAACAAAAAACTATTCCACACAATTGTAGTATATTGTATAATAAATATGTAATGTAATAGGGAAATTACAAAAAAAAAATGTTGCTTTACTCCTTATCAAAAATGCATTCTTCATAGTAACTTTATATGTACCAACAATTTGTTTGAACATTGGGAACTGTGGAATAGTTTTTTTTGTGTGGGCATGATATGCCAAATGATACATAGCAAAACCTCTTGATGAACGGGCAACATGACACGTACAAATAACGAGAGCCATGTCAAGGCCACGAAACTAGGATGTCACTGCGATTCTAAATAGTTTGCATTGAGTTTAAAGGGAGACATGTTGCATGGCTCGGTGCATCGTGACTACAAGTCCCAATTAGTCATTGCAAATATTCTGTACATCATCTTGCAGTCATGACCGTTATTATCTCCAAATGTGGAGTCAGCACTTGGACCAGAGGAGCCAGAACCTGCTGTCCACCTCCATTACCAAAACCATCATCATCATCATCATCAGACCCTCATTGAGCTTCATTTCAACCAAAAATATAATCATAGAATATATCCATAGAGCCACTCTGATAGGATAAAACCCTGTTTTATCCAAATATACACATCTATGTCGAGACAGGTGACAAATGACAGGAAAAATACGCCGCAAAGCTGCCAAAAGTGCTCCCACAACGCCTTAATTGAAGTCTGTGAAGCATTATGGTTTTCATTTCCATCTTTCCTCCAAACTGTCATCTGACTTCACATACGCTCGGTTCATTAGGCACACTTGCGTCGATGAAAGGCGCATGTTACAACACAACGTCCCTTCATCATCACTTTTGAAACGTCCTCTTTAAATACGGTCCAAGCCCAACAGAAAAGCTGGGGACGGGAGGGGACTGACACACACCAAAAAAAGTATTGTAGTGTTTTTACATGGAAGTATGTACAGGTCGAAAAACGCTGCAAGACGCACTTCTTACAGCAGACATGAAATAGTACAATTCAGAAAAAAAATAAAAAGTTTGAGGAAGAGGGACGTGGTTGCAGTGTTTTGAAAAACATACCACCGTCGCCTTTCCACGGGGGAGAGACAAAGAGAGAGGTGGCGGTTTCTGCCACATTTAGAAAGAAATGTTTTCTGTTTCATATATAATATCATTATATACAATATAAAATATCATTGAATTATTCATGTTTAACATTCAAACGTCTATATTTACTTATTCGTAATCCGGATACCCATTTTATAGTGCGGTGGAACACGTTTAAGTCCGCATAAGTGGTTGTCGACATAAGTGGAAAAGAGAATCGGTCAGGGGTGTCCAAACTTCTGGACTTCGGGGCTGCGTTGGGCTAGGAAAATAAAAAACAATATATATATATATATATATATATATATATATATATATATATATACACACATATATACATGTATACACACATATACATCAATCAATCAATCAATCAATGTTTACTTATATAGCCCTAAATCACTAGTGTCTCAAAGGGCTGCACAAACCACCACGACATCCTCGGTAGGCCCACATAAGGGCAAGGAAAACTCACACCCAGTGGGACATCGGTGACAATGATGACTATGAGAACCTTAGAGAGGACATACAAACCCCGTTTCCATATGAGTTGGGAAATTGTGTTAGATGTAAATATAAACGGAATACAATGATTTGCAAATCATTTTCAACCCATATTCAGTTGAATTTGCTTCAAAAACAACATATTTTATGTTCAAACTGATAAACATTTTTTTTTTGTGCAAATAATCATTAACTTTAGAATTTGATACCCGCAACACGTGACAAAGAAGTTGGGAAAGGTGGCAATAAATACTAATAAAGTTGAGGAATGCTCATCAAACATTTATATGGAACAACCAACAGGTATGCAGGCTAATTGGGAACAGGTGGGTGCCATGATTGGGTATAAAAGCAGCTTCCATGAAATGCTAAGTAATTCACAAACAAGGATGGGGCGAGGGTCACCAATTTGTAAGCAAATTGTCGAACAGTTTTAGAACAACATTTCTCAACGAGCTATTGCAAGGAATTTAGGGATTTTACCATATACAGTCATAAAAATCATCAAAAATTTCAGAGAATCTGGAGAAATCACTGCACATAAGCGATGACATTACGGACTTTTGAGCCCTCAGGCGGTACTGCATCAAAAACCGACATCAGTGTGTAAAGGATATCACCACATGGGCTCAGGAACACTTCATAAAACTACTGTCAGTAACTACAGTTGGTCGCTACATCTGTAAGTGCAAGTCAAAACTGCTATGCAAAGCCAAACCCATTTATCAACAACATCCTGAAACGCCGCCGGCTTTGCTGGGCCCGAGCTCACCTAAGATGGACTGATGCAAAGTGCAAAAGTGTTCTGTGGTCTGACAAGTCCACATTTCAAATTATATTTGGAAACAGAGGACGTGGTGTCCTCCGGAACAAAGAGGAAAATAATCATCAACATTGTTCTAGGCGCAAAGTTCAAAAAACAGCATCTGTGATGGTATGGGGGTGTATTAGTACCCAAGGCATGGGTAACTTACACATCTGTGAAGGCACCATTAATGCTGAATGGTCCATACAGGTTTTGGAGCAACATATGTTGTCATCCAAGCAACGTTATCATGGACGCCCCTGCTTACTTCAGCAAGACAAGTGTTACAACAGCGTGGCTTTGTAAAAAAAAGAGTGCTGATACTTTCCTGGCCCGCCTGCAGTCCAGACCTGTCTCCCATCGAAAATGTGTGGCGCATTATGAGGCGTAAAATACAACAGCGGAGACCCCGGACTGTTGAACGACTGAAGCTCTACATAAAGCAAGAATGTGAAATAATTCCACTTTCAAAGCTTCAACGATTAGTTTCCTCAGTTCCCAAACGTTTATTGAGTGTTGTGAAAAGAAAAGGTGATGTAACACAGTAATGAACATGTCCTTTCCCAACTACTTTGGCACGTGTTGCAGCCATGAAAATCTAAGTTGATTATTATTAGCAAAAAAAAAATACAGTTTATGAGTTTGAGCATCAAATATCTTGTCTTTGTAGTGCATTCAATTGAATATGGGTTGAAAAGGATTTGCAAATCATTGAATTAAGTTTATATTTACATCTAACACAATTTCCCAACTCCTATGGAAACAGTTTGTATATACATGTATACACACACACATATGCTCATACAAACATACATATATACACACATATACATACATACATATATATATACACATTCATATATACATTATATATACATATATATATATACATTATATATACATATACATACATATATATATATATATATATATATATATATATATATATATATATATATATATATATATATATATATATATAAATGTACTAAGCTATCAGAGTAAGAGATTGCCTCTTATCTTTGTGTAATAGCATTTGTTATATATGTTGTGTATATTATATACCAGTGGTCCCCCACCTTTTTGAGGCTGTGGAACGGTCAACGCTTGAAAATTTGTCCCACGGACCGTGGGAGGGGTTTCCATCAAGAAATAGAATTATGTTTGCTTACGGACTATATCCCTGCAGACTGCATTGATCTATAATGTATATATTGTGTTTTTTATGTTGATTTAATAATTTAAAATATATACATATATATATATATATATATATATATATATATATATATATATATATATATATACATATATATATATATATATATATATATATATATATATATATATATATATATATATATATACACACACACACACACATATATACATTCATATCATACAAACGTCATAACAAAGAGTGGGGCTTTCCATTATTTTCAGCAGACTGCATTGCAAAAATGATTAACCCGCCCGTCTTCCTGTGACGCAAGATCCACCGAGAAATGGGGCCATGTGAATCTCTTCTCTATTGTTAGCATTACATCCTGCCCTCTTATGGCTGTCAGCACGTAATTACCCCCCATATAACACACATGCGTTAGCAATGTGTGATAGCGATTTGGCTAGCGAACGTACATTCCAGCATAACATGACTGCAAATTGTTAGTTACTTCTCTAACTAAGACTACTTTTGTGTATGTGCACACGCTCCCTGCGCACACGTGTGTACGAGACGGCGGTGAAGGCTAAATTATGCTACAGCGTCTTTGGACTCTTGAGTGCGTGACTTGCAATTCCAGCCAAAACACTAAGGGGGCAGTGTTTTCCTGACAGGGAGCTGTCCAAGACCAGGTGTTCGACTTCCTCGGACCGACAATTTTTATTTAATAGAATCAGAATTTGTGACATATATACACTTTCAATCAATATATGTTATGTCAAACCACTAATGCTAACATAAGCTAGCCGGTTATGTTCTGGTTATATTTCTTATAATGCTTGAGGTTAGTTTTTCACCTGCACGGACGGCCATGTTGGAAGGGCTGTTAATTTTGTTGAATAAAAATGTTCGTCTTAGTTATCATCAACGAGTTCATTTTGACAGCAGTCGTAGTCTTTTGACAAAAATGTATTTTAGTTAGTCATATTTTATCTCTAAATTGATTTAGTTTTAGTCGACAAAATTTAAAGTAAATGTGGTCGACTAAAATATAAAGTATAAAGGATAACGCATCTTTGAGGTTGTCTTAAAACTACTTTTTAAAGGTTATTGCACAGCTTCTCAAAAACTCAAGACCTGTTTTAGTCAGGGGAAATTAGGTTGTTGACGATGATTAAGACAAACATTTAAATTTAAAATTAACACCATTTGGAAGTTACTATTTTATCAATACATAATTAACACATGATTCTCGGAGGAAACATCGCTGTAATGCTAGTCTGACATCACCACAATTGCGTATCAATTATTCATTTCTGTGCGGAATGTACAGAAATGTTTTCCCCCTTTAAATAAATGTGCTAATATATATATGTATATATATATATATATATATATATATATATATATATATATGAAAAATTTATCACATTGTCATTATGGGGTATTGTGTGTAGAATTTAGAGGACAAAAATGTATTTATTCCATTTTGGAATAAGGCTGTAACATAACAAAACATAGAAGAAGTGAAGCACTGTGAATATTTTGCAGATGCACTCGAAAACCTGTGCAATTTTTTCTGTATTGCTGCGGGCTTTGCTGGGATAATTATGACATTTTTTGGTGTATTTTTTTTCATATTGGTGAATTTATGAAGTTATTCATAAATATATTTCTATTATTGAAATGTTTACTGGAAATTACTGTTTTGTACAACGCCCATCTCACAACTTTCGGTAAAAAGAAAAATGCAATATTTTTGGACAAGATCCCTGTTTTTTTTAAGTAGCGGTATTGCTTCAGAAATATTGAACAACAACCAACTGTTGTCGACAGAAACGGGGCTGCCGCTTAAACGATAATCATTTCTAAATGTGACTCAAATTGTCACACTCTCTCTCTCTACCTCTCCAAAATATACAGTAGCAGTTGAAGAAATTAAGGCATTCAGATAAACAAGAAAATGAAGAGTGTGTGTGTGTGTTTGTGCGTGCGTGCGTGTGTGTGTGTGTTTGCGCGTTGCTGTGTCTCTTCAACCCGAAGCAGCTGGTTTGTGTGCTGAGGTGTCGCGGTGGTTGTGGTTTTTATTGTTTCCGTTTGGATGTGTTCTCTTTCTCCCGTGCGTGGACAAAAAAAAAAAAAGGCACCTAGTTCCTCCTCGTCCTCTGTTCCTTCAGGAACTTTCCCGCTGCATCAGCCGAGCTCCGTGTGGCCGTGTCGAGCATCGCGCTCGGCGTGTCGACGTTTCAATTCGCTCTCAAATATGACGAGGGAGGGAGATCGGTGGTGCCGTGTGCGGGTTGCGACACAGGAAGGAGTGTTCCAGTCAAAGTTGCACAGAGGGTGTGTCCTGGCTGACATCCTCCCCTGGTTGCCATGGAAACACCAACAGTTTGCCTGCTCCTCCAATGGAATAATCAGATACTGTCAGCGCTTCCTCCCTGGTGCTCGAGGTCCTCCACAGCATTTCCACTCTCTCCGTGTAAATGTGTGTACCTATACACAATCCGTAAGGGATGCTGAAAGGTAGAGGCGGTGCTCGAAGGAGGGTAAGGTGGTCTTCATGTGTGTGTTCCTTATTAAGTCCCGCCTACAAAACAGGCTCCTCCTCCATTGGTTCCTCTGTGGACCTGCACGGGAACATAGGAAACATGTTAGATGGAAGAAGACCGCAGTTGTACCGTTTATGTTCACACCCCTCGGACTGGCTGACTCGCGTCAACATGATTATGTTGACATAAGCAGCTGCTGACGTAACCAAAGCGGAAACTAGCCAATGCTTGCAACTTTACGCTTGCACCTCCTGGTACCCCAGCACCTCCAAAACCCTCAAATCTAGACTCCAAACATCCCAGAATAAGCTAGTCCGGTTACTTTTAGACCTCCACCCCAGATCACACCTCACTCCAACCCACTTCTCCAAAGTGGGCTGGCTCAGGGTGGAGGACAGAGTAAAACAACTTTCACTGAGCCTAGTCTATAAAATCCACTACACCTCCTTGATACCGAAGTACATGTCAAACTACTTCCTTAACGTAAATGACCGCCATAACCACAACACCAGGGGGAGCTCCACAAACCACGTTGAGTTTTGAGTTTGAGTTTATTTCGAACATGCAAACCCAGATTCTGATCTAACAAAGATCTTAACTCATTCTCTTTCTATGCCACATCAATGTGGAATGCACTCCCAACAGGTGTAAAAGTAAGTGCATCTATATCCTCCTTCAAAACCGCTCTAAAACAACACCTCCAGGCAATTTCAACCCTTCACTAATACCCTTCTCCATTCCATAATCAAATGTACTTCTAATGTATTTACTTGTTCTTATGCTATCTGAACTCACTATGTTGTCCGCTGGCTGTACATATCCTACCAAGTAAGACTTACACTGTTTCAATGTCCATTTCTCTGTTGATGCAATTGTTGATGACTGAAGTTCTGATATCAACCAAAGCTCCTCATCCCACGCCCCGGATTGTAAATAATGTAAATAATTCCATGTATATACTATGATGATTAACTTGTGTGATGACTGTATTATGTTGATAGTATATATTTGTACCATGAATTGATTAATGTGGACCCCAACTTAAACAAGTTGAAAAACTTATTCGGGTGTTACCATTTAGTGGTCAATTGTACGGAATATGTACTGAACTCTGCAATCAACTAATAAAAGTATCAATCAAAAAAAAACTTTTGCCAGAACCATCAGGAGAACAGGTGATAGTAAAATGTTTTTCAACCTATGCAGTTTGTTGACATAATTCCCTGAAATTTTTCTTCTGTTTCTCTAATTTTATTCTGTTTTCAGAACAAAGGTTTCATACAACTCTATTTTACGGGGGCTAAAAATAAAAAATAAAAAGTTGCGTGTTGTTAGTTACTGTGGTTGAATCCAGGTTAATACAGTTGTGATTTTAATTTGAAGATTACTTTGCAATAAACAGGATGTCACTGTGTGCATGTTTTAATGCTGTGTAACTACTCAGTAGTTATGTTGTTTTGCACGCTGCATAGCAATGATGATGAACAAAAAATAAAAACACGTGTCAACATATACGGACCCATATTTCATGGAAATGACCGTTATGGTCCTCAAATTGTATGTCAACAAAAACAAACTAGACAGTTTTAATAATAAAGAGAACACTGTGGACTGGGACTTGACATAAACGGCTTGTTTACGTAAGCTAAATACTATCAACTTAGATGAGTTGTCAACGTAAGTGGCATATTATCGACATAGATGGGTTGTAAGCTACGTATTAACTTTGCTCGGTTGTCAACATAAGTGGCATATTATCAATACGGAATGAAATGTCGACATAAGTGGTATATTATCAAGATTGGCGGGTTGTTGATGTGAGCAGCATATTATCGACATAGCTCGGTTGTCGACATAAGTGGCATATTATCAACATAAAGTGTCAACTTAAGATGCATCTTATCACCATAAGTGGCACATTAATAATAATAATAATAATAATAATGGATTAGATTTATATCGCGCTTTTCTATTGTTAGATACTCAAAGCGCTCACAGAGAAGTGGGAACCCATCATTCATTCACACCTGGTGGTGGTAAGCTACATCTGTAGCCACAGCTGCCCTGGAGTAGACTGACGAAGTGTGGCTGCCAGTTTGCGCCTACGGCCCCTCCGGCCACCACCAATCATTCATTCATCATTCATTCACCAGGGTGAGCGGCACCGGGGGAAAGGGTGAAGTGTCCTGCTCAAGGACATAACGGCAGCGATTTGGATGTTAATAAGTGAGAAGCGAACCTGCAACCCTCAGGTTTCTGGCACGGCCGCTCTACCCACTACGCCATGCCGCCACATTATCGGCATTAACGGGTTGTCAACATAGGCCGGTTGCCGACACAGTCCGTATATTATCAACATAGACAGGTTAAGTGGCATTATCAACTTTAACAAGATTGACAGCGTAAAATGCGCATTATCAACATATCTGGGTTGTCGACATAAGTGGAATAGTTATCAACATAGACAGGTTGTCGACAAAAGTGGCATATTATAATCATAGCTCAGTCATCGACAAAAGTGACATATTATAATCATAGCTCAGTTGTCGACATACAAACCCCGGTTCCATATGAGTTGGGAAATTGTGTTAGATGTAAATATTAACAGAATTCAATGATTTGGAAATCCTTTTCAACCCATATTCAATTGAATGCACTACAAAGACAACATATTTGATGTTGAAACTCATAAACTTTATTTTTTTTTTGCAAATAATTATTAACTTAGAATTTCATGGCTGCAAGATGTGTCAAAGTAGTTGGCAAAAGGCATGTTCACCACTGTGTTACATCACCTTTTCTTTTAACAACACTCAATAAACGTTTGGGAACTGAGGAAACTAATTGTTGAAGCTTTGAAAGTGGAATTCTTTCCCATTCTGGTTTTATGTAGAGCTTCAGTCGTTCAACAGTCCGGGGTCTCCGCTGTCGTATTTTACGCTTCATAATGCGCCACACATTTTCGATGGGAGACAGGCGTGAACTGCAGGCGAGCCAGGAAAGTACCCGCACTCTTTTTTTACGAAGCAACTCTGTTGTAATGTGTGCTGAATGTGGCTTGGCATTGTCTTGCTGAAATAAGCAGGGGCGTCCATGAAAAAAAAAGGCGCTTAGATAGCAGCATATGTTGTTCCAAAACCTGTATGTACCTTTCAGCATTAATGGTGCCTTCAAAGATGTGTAAGTTACCCATGCCTTGGCCACTAATGCATCTCAATACCATCACAGATGCTGGGTTTTGAACTTTGCGTCGATAACAGTCTGGATGGTTCGCTTCCCCTTTGGTCCGGATGACACAATGTCGAATATTTCCAAAAACAATTTGAAATGTGGACTTGTCAGACCACAGAACACTTTTCCACTTTACATCTGTCCATATTAGATGATGTTGGGCCCAGACAAGCTGGCGGCGTTGTTTTCGCTTTGCATAGTAGAGCCTTAACTTTCACTTACAGATGTAGCGACAAACTGTATTTAGTGACAGTAGTTTTCTGAAGTGTTCCTGAGCCCATGTGGTGATATCTTTTAGAGATTGATGTTGTTTTTTAATACAGTGCCGTCTGAGGGATCGAAGGTCACGGTCCTTCAATGTTGGTTTCCGGCCATGCCGCTTATGTGGAGTGATTTCTCCAGAATCTCTGAACCTTTTGGTGATACTATGGACCGTAGATGTTGAAATCCCTAAATTTCTTGCAATTGCACTTTGAGAAACGTTGTTCTTAAACTGTTTGACGATTTGCTTACGCAGTTGTGGACAAAGGGGTGTACCTCGCTCCTTCCTTTCTTGTGAAAGACTGAGCATTTTTTGGGAAGCTGTTTTTATACCCAATCATGGCACCCACCTGTTCCCAATTAGCCTGCACACCTGTGGGATGTTCCAAATAAGTGTTTGATGAGCATTCCTCAACTTTATCAGTATTTATTGCCACCTTTCCCAACTTCTTTGTCACGTGTTGCTGGCATCAAATTTTAAAGTTAATGATTATTTGCAAAAAAATAAAGTTTATCAGTTTGAACATCAAATATGTTGTCTTTGTAGCATATTCAACTGAATATGGGTTGAAAATGATTAGCAAATCATTTTATTCTGTTTATATTTACATCTAACACAATTTCCCAACTCATATGGAAAAGGGGTTTGTAAATGGCATATCATCAACTTAGCTGGGATGTCGACATAAGTGGCATATTATCAACATAGCTAGGTTGTCGACATGAGTGGCATATTATTAACATAGACAGGTTGTCGACATAAGCTGCTTTATCAACATAGCTGGGTTGTCGAGTTTAGTGGCATATTGTGCGCAGCCCGAGGGTCCCTGGTTCAATCCCCACCTACTACCAACCTCATCACGTCTGTTGTTTCCTGAGCAAGACACTTCACCCTTGCTCCTGATGGGTGCTGGTTAGCGCCTTGCATGGCAGCTCCCTCCATCAGTGTGTGAATGTGTGTGTGAATGGGTAAATGTGGAAGTAGTGTCAAAGCGCTTTGAGTACCTTGAAGGTAGAAAAGCGCTATACAAGTACAACCCATTTATCATTTATTTATCATTATCATATTATCAACATAGACGGATTGTCGACGTAAGATGCATGATATAAACATATCTGGGTTGTCGACATAAGTGACATATTATCAACATAGACAGGTTGTCGACGTAGGCCGCATTATCAACATAGCCAAGTTATTGACATGAGTGGCATATCTTTAATATAGACGGATTGTCGACGTAAGCAAATATATCAAAATAGCCAGCCGGGCTGTTGGCATAAGCAGCGTATTATTAGCATAGACTGATTCTCAACGTAAACTGCATATTATCAACATAGTCGGGTCGTGGACACGAGTGCCATATTATCAACATAGACAGATTGTCCACGTAAGCTGAATAATATAAACATATCTGAATTGTCGACATAAGTGGCATATTCTTAACGTAGACATGTTGTCGACGTAAGCTGCGTTATGAACATAGCTGGGCTGTCGACATATTATCAATATGTTGTCGACAATAGTGGAATATTATCAACGCAGACAGATTGTCCGGCATAAGCTGTATAACATAAACATATCTGTGTTGTTGACACACATATCTGTGTTGTTGACATAAGTGGCATATTATTAACATAGACAGGTTGTCGACGTATGCCGCATTATCAACATAGCTCGGTTGTCGATTGGGGCATATCTTCAACATAAGCTGCATATTATTAAAATAGCCAGCCAGGCTGTTGACATAAGCAGCATAATATTAGCATAGATGGATTTTTGACATAAGATTGATTATTACCAACATAGCTGGGTTGTCGACATAAATGGCATGTTATCAACATGGACAGATCATCGACGTAAGCTGCATACTACCCACATAGACGGGTTGTCAACATAAGCGGTGTATTAGCATACCACCAGATTGTCGACGTAAACTGCATACTGCCCACATAAAACGGGTTGTCAACATAAGTGGTGTATTAGCATACCACCAGATTGTCGACGTAAACTGCATACTACCCACATAAAACAGGTTGTCAACGTAAGTGGTGTATTAGCGTACCACCTGATTGTCGACGTAAGCTGCATACTATCTACACAGGTTGTCAACATAAGTGGTGAATTAGCATAGACATATTGTAAGATGCATAATCATCACCGTAACAGTTTTGTCACCTAAGTAGTATATTATCAACATAGCCGAGTTGTCGACATAAGCAGCAGATCAAAATAGGCAGACTTTAGCCAAAGGCGGCATTTTATCGACACAGAAGGGTTGTCGTTATAAGCAACATACTATTAACATAAGGAAAATATTATGACCATAGATGTTGTTACAGAGATGTTACTTTCTAAAGTTCGGAGGATATTCTAGCAGCTTCCGACTGACCTGCTGCCGCCGTCAGCGATGTCAGCAGCTGAGCTTGACTGCTCAACATCGACGCTCAGGGACGCCATGGCGCTGACTGTGTCCGCCTCGTCCTTCTCTGATTGGCCTTGAGCTCCCAGCGGGCTGTCCAATAGCGAGTGGCTGCTCGTCGGGGACAAATTCTGGAGGCAAGACCAGTGTTTGCCTGGAACACAGAGGACAGTGTGAGGAGGAAGACATGCTGTGGCTTCTCACCATTGAGTGTGTGTGTGCGTGCGTGTTAGGCAGAGAGATGACTCACTCTGGATCTCTATCACTCTTTCTAGCGAGGCACAGGCTTTTGGACATGGCTTCTCCTGAGGCCACTGGAATGCAGAGCCGCTCTGCGTAGGACACATTGAGTGAGTTAACACTTGCCAATCACCTTCATTGTGGGTTTTATCTTACCAACGTTACCATGCAGTCATCAGGACAAAAGCACTTATAAACAGTCTACTCCAGCAGTTCTAAAAATGTTGTCACCAAGTCAATCAACCAATCAATGTTTACTTATATAGCCCTAAATCACGAGTGTCTCAAAAGGCTGCACAAGCCACAACGACATCCTCGGGTCAGATCCCACATCAGGGCAAGGAAAAACTGAACCCAATGGGACAATGAGAAACCTTGGAGGAGACCGGAGATGTGGGGACCCCACCTGGGCGACCGGTGCAATGCCACCATAATTATAATAACCAACATTAAAATACAGTCGCGCATTAGGCCTAAGTATTCATTAAAAAAGGCAGCGATTTTATTTAACAAGTATATTTAATATTTTTGGCCTCTGTAACATTACACACAGTATAAACAGTAACACTGTGTTTGAATATAGGGAAAAAAAACACTATACTTTAATCAAGTGATTATTTGGTGTACCACCTGTGGTACATGACCCACAGTTTGAGAGTCACTGATCTACTCAGTCTGAACAGTAATGTTTGTGCTAATTCTAAACACAAGTAGTCTGACTCATTCATTATTATGGAAGATAACTTAAGAAGGCTGATTCAGGGTTGCCATGGCAATAAAATATACATGATTTTCCTCATTATACACTTGTGCGCCATCAACATCATTTTGAAGCTGTTAAAAAAAGACACCTTGTTAAAATATTCAGACTCACTCACCGGGTCTCCAAGGAGAGCCGAGACGCAGGCTTCTGACGCATCACAGATGGCAGTGAGGTCATGACCCCCCTCCAGCGCCATAACAACACGCCCACCAGCCAGGCCCATCAGGAGCTGCGTTAGCAGCCCAAAACCTGCCAAAATGTCATATTCAACCTGGTGAAAAATGATCTTCAACATACGAACACACCCACGTGTTTGTCACCTACGATGTTGGTCGCAATACTTTCGCAAATTCGAAATTTTAATTGTGCGCCTTTAGGGTAGTAACCTGTTTCTAGTATCTAGTATGTCACCTTTTTTGGGAAGTTGGCAGACCGGTCAGCGATCCTGTTCTACCTCCCTGTAATGTTTGTCTGATCTTGAATGGGATTTTGCTGAAAAGTTCAATTTCCTTTCGGGGATTAATAAAGTATTTCGGATTCTTATTCTGATTTAAGAAAATAATACATTTATATCGCCAAATAAATGCTCTATCATTCTTACGGAGTAAGTTTAGTTTAAAAGGAGAAAAGGAGCTAGGTATTAGTATGGAAAAATGGCGAAGTAAAGACTTACGAAAACCTGTTACCTTTGTCTTCTGTACAACATTTTTTTAACAAACTTTTTGGATCAAAAATAGTGACAAAACAAATCTTAAATTGGATCCGAGATCTGCTATAAATTAGTTTTTGTATGATTTCATACATTTTTAGCATTTCCTTAAGTAAATAATTGTTGAATTTGCATAAATCCTGCTACAGTACAGGTTAGAGAACTGAAGTGAGGCAAAGCTACAATATTTTCAGTTGTAGAACACCATCGGCATGATCTACTAAAGGATTGCGTGTACTAAAACATGTACAAACTTGATAGCCCACGCAAAGCTGATGTACTAAACTTGTGAGCAAAATAAGGAGCTCAATCCATTTAGTGTGTTTGTCTTTGTGAATATGCTGGGAGCAGAACATACAGTACATAAGTAATTATTTAGCACATGCAGTGTGCTCAATCAAGAATATAACTCAACTGCATATACTATTTTAGACTCAATGTGCAAAATTCTGTATTTGACTCATTCTTAAAATTTTGGCAATTGAATAGATGGTATGTTTAATCTTATGATATGTCCGCATTGGTGTGCGTCTGTTTCTATATGTGCACATGCGCGGTTCGCGTTTGTTATTGTGCTTTTTTTTTTACGGCCTTGCAAATTGACTGCTTTAAAACATACTTGAATTGATGTGGACAAAGTTAAACTGGCTGACTTTGGCTAAAATGATAGTTATTTTTCGCACAACTTTGTCTCACACTTGTTAGCCAGCTAGCAAAGTACAAGCTAACACTCTCACAGAGGTTGAGTCCACATCATCCCTCCAACTGTCCTACCTTCTCTTTAAATAATCGCGTACAAACTTAAAAATAGGGTCCGCTTTGCAAAATGACCAAGGTATTCATGTTTTTAACAAGAATAGGGGGAAATGTTCTCACACTTCACATGTTGTCACTGGCGATATTTTTGCGAGTGACGGTGCGCACACGCCTCCTTCCGGAAAAACACGAATGATGACGTTACGATTATTTCAATTGTCGGCTAAACGTTCAAGCCCTGATTTAAATAGGGCGAACTGCACCACTTTTCAATTACACATGCAGTTAGTAGCTCACATGCAACACACCCATGAATACACAATTTTACAGTTTGCACACGCTGTTTAGTTCATGGTATTTGGATCTTAGTAGATGAGGCTCCATGACTTTCTACAGCTTGTGTATTGTCATAAACGTATGTGTGACTTTATTAGTCTTGCTGATCGGACAGCAAACTGCATAGAAAAAGTCATCAGGTGAGATAGGCAGTACTCTTCCGCACCTGAAGGAGGGCGTATGTGTAAATATTTGCCTCACCTGCCATAAATCTCACTGCACGTCATTAGAAAAAAATGTTTTCTATTGGAAACCCAATGATTGTCACCGTGGTAACCAGGTTGGCACTCACATTTTGCAGAAACATTGTAACCTCCGAGAGGAGACTGATGGCCTTCCACAGCATCAAAGCCTGCAGACACCAGAATCACATCTGGGCTGTATTGCTGAGCAATAGGCATGACCACGCTCCTGCACACATACACACAGCATAAACATACAAACAAAATAAATAGTAATATTGGCACATTCTTCTTCTGTACCCTGTGGTAAGTGGCAATAAACAGCACCAGGTAAACATTATTCACAGGTAACACTCTTCATGCAGGGACTGTGTGTATGTGTATTTACCTGAAGGCAGTGAGGTACTCCACGTCACCCATGGGAGGCTCTACGCCTCCTGTCCATGCAATGTTCACGTTAAAACCAACACCTGCACCCGAGCCCACCTGAGGCAAGAATATAATTTTACATGTTTTTGATATCTAATCTCGTATGAATGATCATTGACCTAATGCAACCAGCCTCCCAAGCACAGACAATCATTTTATCAATTTGCGTGTGTACCTCTTCAGGTGCTCCGCTGCCTGGAAAAAAGTTGCCGTCATCGTAGCGATGGAGGGAAATGTAGAGGACATTGGGGTCACCGTAGAAGGCCTGCTGCGTGCCGTTGCCATGGTGAATGTCCTGCAGTGACAGGATACAGGAGCATCCAAGAGAGAGCGTCATTGTTATGAAACACCATATCATTTTATGCAATTAAAGTTATCCTTGAATTCTTTGGATGCGAAAACAAACTGGATATTGTAAATAAGCAATGACGTCTTAAAGTCATAGCAAGGCCCAAGCTAGTTTTTAGGGGATGGATAATTTCGATCCACCCACTTTGTGAACTGTCCATTGTAACCATACTGGGCCATGGTTCAGCATATAGTGTTGACTTTGGTCCACAGAAGCAAAAATAAACTATCATTATCAACTTGAGACCCTCTTCCTGAAACCTAATAACCGGGTTAGAAATATAGGTGTAATAATGGACTCAAACTTAAACTTTAAGTCAAAAACATCAGCAGCTTTTTTACCACCTGAAAATCATTACCAAAATCAGAAGAATCGGGTCCAAATCAGACTTAGAAAGACTAATCCATGCTTTTGTCTCCAGCAGGTTAAAAACCTGTGATGGCCTTCTCACTGGGATCTTTAAATGAGCTGTAAAGCAGTTACAGTACATCCAGAATGCTGCCGCTTGAGTCCTGACCAGAACCAGGAAATACGAGCATATTGGTACAGTGCTTAGGTCACTACACTGGCTTCCTCTTGCTCAGAGAATAGACCTTAAAACAGTTGTCCTTTTGTACAAGTACTTTCATGGTCTTGTGCCAAAGTACATGTCTGACATGTTAGTGCCATGTGAATCATCTCGTACACTGAGAACCTCAGGGAGTGGTCTCCTGCTGGTGCCTAGAGTCAGGACCAAACAAGCTGAGACTGGGTTTCAGTTTCATGCTCCAAAAATCTAGAATAGTCTTGCAGAAGATGTGAGACTGGCTTCAATGTTGGCATTGTTCAAATCCAGCCTGAAAACACTTGACTGTGCGTATAACAACTAAAAGTATTTTATCTACACTCGATTGATCTTAATTTAAATTATGATTCTTTCTATGACAAATGTATTTTATGATTTTAATTTCAATCATGATTATTTTTGTTATTTTATATTCTTGCCCTATGTAAAAAGTGTGCTCTGTTAAAAAAAAACTAATTTGCCTTGCTCTACATCAGGGGTCGGAAAGCTTTTTGGCAGAGAGAGCCATGTAAGCCAGATATTTCAAAATGTATTTCCGTGAGAGCCATATAATATTTTTTAACACTGGATACAACTAAATGCGTGCATTCTTAAGTAAGACCAACATTTTTAGAGTATAATAAGTATCTTATTCTTTTTAATAACATTGTTATTCTAAAGTTAACCAATAATAATATAATACTTCTTACCGTTAATGCGACATCTTGAACAGGTGCGATAGAAAACGGATGGTTGGATTAAAATGCATGAGAATGTTATATAATTTGAAGGTATTTTTAACACTGTGATTACCAGCGGAATTATTCTTTACTTATCGTGTTAAGCAATGTCAGCTAAGATTTATCTGAGAGCCAGATCCATTCATCAAAAGAGCCACATCTGGCTCTAGAGCCATAGGTTCCCTACCCTCTTAACAACTTATACAAGGTTTGTTCTGGTAGTGGGAATATGTTAGTGCTGTCAAATGTTTTTATTTATTTATTTATTTTTTAATAAGATTAATCACACTTTTGAATTTAGTTAAATCATGATTAATCAAAGAAAATTACTTGCTTTTTGAAATTAAATTACCTAAAGAAAATACCATAATATTGTAGACAGAATGTCATGGAGGAACAGTTTTTAAATGTGTTAACTGACTGCATGTCATTTATTTGTTACAACCTTGCCAACATTTTTATCTGAAGTCCTGTCGGGGTTTATTTTGAAGTGAAATTTGCCAGCGTGCACACCAGTCGGAGTCTCCACACTCATCTTTGCACTGACGTATGTTTTGACCTTACAGTTTCCATACAACAACGTGCTTTGCCTTTTAGGTAATCATCTCCGATCAAGATAAAGGAGCATGTGCACTCACAATAAATAGATGATTAATCTGCAATTAAACATCACATGAATTAACTTGTAATTTTTGACAGCCTAGTATATAATATATATGTGTATAACTGCGACTGGTCACTTACCCAGTCCACAATGAGTATCTTGCCAACACCCAGTTTCTGTTGGAGCAGTTTGGCAGTGATGGCAACGGAATTGAAGAAACAAAACCCCCTGCTCCCACACACATGCACGCACAAACAAAAAAACAAAGAGTCACAGATTAAGGAATCGCCTCATAATACAGCATATATGTACATTTATTCTTAATATCTTAGTGCTGTACGAACATGGCATTGGATTCCTCTGCATGATGTCCTGGTGGACGCACTACTGCAAAGCCATTCTACAGAAGAGATAGAAAGAGGCAATAAAGGACATTGTTATTTTTAGAAAACTGTGTGAATGTAAACTTCCATATGGGTTTACCTTCAGTTCCCCTGCTGCCACTGTGAAGGCCAGCTCAATAACAGAGCCCACTGCCATGCGGACAGCTGCAGACGAGTGCATTTCGTTCCATACAGTGTCACTATCCACCTGCAGGGGGTAGCAAAGAACGGCAAACAATCAAAACGGTGCCTACATACCTGGAGAAATATGGTCAAAAGTGACAACAAACTCACCCCTATTCCTCCACAAGGAAGAACCGCATACATCTTTTGGCTGATTGGACCTGAGCAGGTATTAAGAGTACACAATGACCAGGATATCAGGACATTTCACTTTAATTCAACTGTTGAATTCATAGTAAAAAAAAATAAAAAGGGTAATTTGGTACCCAGCAGTTTTTTGTGGTCCAATTTGTGTCTATTCAGCGGGCTGGTTCCGTAGAGCAGCGTGTGGAACTCTGAATGGACAGTCTGGATCTCGTCCAGGGACGCTTTACGCCCACGAATTCTCTGCTCAGACACAAAGTGAGAGCTTGAGAAAGATTTTTGCACAATAACTTTTCTGGGTGCAAGTGTGTGCAAGTATTAATGCAAGTGTCTGCTTGAGTGTGTGCAGCTACCTCACAGCGACCCAGCAAGCCCGTCTCCTGCAGCCTTGACCAGATACTCTGCACTCTACCAGCATGCTCTGGGTGGATGTGAGCATTGCCGCATACACACTGATGCTTTAACATCAGACTGTCATAAACAAGACCTGGAGGACACCAAACAGAATAAGAAGCAAAATAAATGCAGTGATTACACAAAGAAAAGTGTGTGAGTGCGACTGATGTTTGATACCATGCCCTTCTACCACTGAAATCACCATAAAACCTTAAGAACACACAATCTGCATGAGACAGGACAGCCACTTCAAAACCAACTGCTCAGAAAAGGGCTGTTTAGAGGTGTGCTCTAATTCTTGATCCTGGGAGCCTGCCTATTTTGTTATCAATATAAACTGGCATTAATGCTTTTGAGCCGAGGATCAACTCTGTCTGTCTGTTGCAAGACACTTGTGTAATGTCACTTCCTGGGAATTCTTCTCGACATCATTCTAGCCAAATGTGTATGCTCTTTACAGAGGACACGTGTAAGCTTGAATGCGCAGCAAACAACAGTTATTGTACCAGTTTAAATCCGTGCTTCTCAATTATTTTCTGTCCCCCACACGGAAAAAGAAAACAATTAGCGCCCTTGTGATGTGCGATACCACTGATTTTCTTTCTGATCTGATACAGAGTAAAATTCAGGTTGTGTGCTTCAAATAATAACATATCCCATAGCATAAAGAATACATCCATTTATTCATTTTGTACCGCTTGTCCCTATCGGGGTCGCAGGAAATGCTGGAGCCTATCCCAGCTGCTCTCAAGCGGAAGGCGGTGTACACCCTGGACAAGTCGCCACCTCCTTGCAGGGCCATAAAGAATACAATACAAAGTTATTTATTTATTTTAAACTCTGATTTATATTGAGTGATGTGAGCAACAATATAGCCAAGCTAATATAAAAGAAAAAAACTGAAGAAAAAAATCATGAGAAAAATCAAAAAGTTTAGACACTGCTAATCTAAAGGATTAAAAGCTCTCAAAATAAAAATACATATTTAAAAACACAACAAAGCTTAGATATTTAATTAAAAAATAAAATACTAATTTATGAATTCATTACTTAAAAAATGACAACAACCGTAATAAACACTTAAATGTGTAACTGAATATTTCTGACACACTCAGTAATGCACTTACACAATCTGATTAATGTTATCATTTCATTCTATTCTGAGATGGGGAAAAAAACAACAGAAAAATGTAAGAAAAAAGAGCAAAAAAAAATCTATATGTTATGAGAAAAAACTGAAATGTTCTAACTTATGACGAAAAATAATATAATACAAAGCTGACACAGTATCAGTTTTTCGCTTCTTTTTTTTTTTTAAATATCAATATGGCCCCCACATACATTGTTTGACTTTTAAGTATGCAGTTCTTGGTGGAAAAAAGTTTGGACGCTCTGAAGTAAAGTATCAAAAGTATCGGTATTTTGATTTTAGAGCATAAAATTCTGGTATCAATGGTATTGATATTTAGGTGTTGATCTGCACATCACTATTGCGCCCTACAAACCGTACTGGGACTGTAAACAATATAATTTATCTATAAAATCACATCTGCGGAGCAATGTATCCTTATATATAAAAAAAAAAAAATCACAAAAAGAATAACTTTCTAAATATAGTGCTTTAATCTGGGACAGAAAATTATTTAAGTGCGTCAAATTTTTTTTGCGCCTGTAAACCATTTTATACTGAAAAATAGATATTTTTTTATCAAAATGAGGAAGTCAGGTTACAATTTACACGTTTTGTTGTGCATTGCTTTGTGAAGTGGGGTTTGAAGCGTGTACCCCGCCTTCCGCCCGATTGTAGCTGAGATAGGCGCCAGCGCCCCCCGCGACCCCAAAAGGGAATAAGCGGTAGAAAATGGATGGGATGGATGGATAATAATAAAGCAAGGACACAGCCCTCACACCCACCACCCTCCGGCATTATCGTGCCTCACTATTTGAGAAGAACTAATTTAAATACATTTGGAAAACCATCTAATAGGTTTGGCTACATACTGTAGATACACTACTTCAGGGGGATGTTGACATTTGGTGAGCATTTTCTTCCTGTTGTTAAGCAACATGTATAATTACTTTCAATTGCTGCCCACATAGTACTGACCTGTAGTGAAGAGATGTTTAACCGGATTGACAGTTGATGCAGGAGAAGACTGTGCTCTTCCCAGAGGTCTGTGAGCTAACGAGGAGAACACACCCATCTGTGGCAAGCCCTGATGGGAAGGTGAGAGAAATGTAAAATATAAGGTCACAGTGTTTTGCTTTGAAAGTTTTCAAAATATTTTTTATTTTGAAGTATTCAAAATGTGTGTGAATAGACATAAAGGTGTGTGCAGTTCTATACAGACTATACATATGGAATATTGCTGTGCTCCCTACTGTGAACTGTGTGAGTCATCATGTGTGGGTGGAGACAAAAGCACACACTTGAAGACGCAGAGATACTGAAACACACACACACACACACACACCCGCGCGCGCGCACACACACCAATGAGTCCAGTGGTTGAGTCACCAGCTGGTGATGTCAATGCAGCGTCAAATTAAGTTTGTGTGTGCGTGTTTCAAAGAGTCGTTTGACCAGACACCCAGCTGCAAGACTCTTGACTTTTTCACCAGCATAGAATGAAAATAATGTGTCTGGTTGCTTCTTATACTGACATGGGTTTATACTATATAATTGAGTGTGTGTGTGTTGTGTGTGTGTGTGTGTGTGTGTGTGTGTGTGTGTGTGTGTGTGTGTGTGTGTGTGTGTGTGTGTGTGTGTGTGTGTGTGTGTGTGTGTGTATCTACGTGTGTCAAAAAGTGACTAAGCAATGTGACGGTGTACAATTCATAAACAAAATCCATTCTGCAAAATGTCAAACCTTCTATGGTCTCGTGAGTCACTCAGAACTTGTGGGATGTGGTTGGTAACTTTATTTGGTTAAATGTTATTGTATATAATATATATAAGTTGCAATTACTCCTTACAATCTCAAGAAAGATGTTGCAGGCTCATGCTGTCAGACTTCTAACGTAACGTATTAACTCAGTCAAGCCCATTTTTATCAACCGATCTTGTTCAAATCCCTACAAACAAGTGCTTGACAGTCCCAAAAAATATGTGGAACAAATTTTGCTATCAGACTTGAAATTTTAAGTCATTTATATTGGGTCAAACATTGAGGAATAATAACAACATAATTTGGTGTATTTATCAGAAAAATAAACACACAAACAACATAGTAGATATTTTGCCAAATGTTCCCCTTTTATGTGCAAAGGTGGGGAAGAGTTACATCCAGGGGTGTCCTAATTTTTGGGTCTGAATAGGTTGTGTTCCATCATGTGACTTTTGAACGAAAGTAAACAAATTTGTGGGTCACCAAACCAACATGGCTACTGTGCAGCAACCTCTACAACTTTTTTGTGTATGGCTGTATGGCTGGGTCAAGGAAATTGGTATCAAGACTCAAAATAACAATATATAAATCAAAAATGAATAAATAAATAATATGCATGTTTTTCCCCGTCCTTGTCAAAAATACAAGTATAAATGTCAACATTGTGTATGTGCTGAATGCTTCACTTACGATTGCTGCCTTTGGTAAAAGCTTAACTCTAATAGGTTTTCCTCACATTTGCTTACTTTTATGTAGACTCGCCGAGTTGGTGGTTTAGGAAAACACTCTTAGCAAAAATGCGTTTTAAGAACTCTAAAACCAGATCCAGATAAAATTTGAATAATGCAAAGAAAATACTTAAATGGGAAATACTAAATGTTAAATGGATATCTGCAAACTCGTGCCTTCTACAATTCGATCTGCTCCCTTTGACTGCAATGTGCTTGAACTTTTGTCATTGTTTTTCATCAAATTTTGCACTTTTTTGCACTTCTTGATTACCTCTCAAGGAACTCCAAATACACTTTTATCCTTCTCTCGTTTTGAACAGTTCCAAAAGCCTAAAACAACGCAAGGATAGGGCATTTTGCTGCCCAGAACGCTATGACAACAGACGCTCGCTGACTGAACACTTTGAGTCTTACATACTTATATTAGCCGGACGTGACGTCAGGTGAACACAACCTGGACTCACAAAGTATAGCAAAAAAGTTGCTAAATTAGAACCACTGATTCATCTTGCTACATCTTCTAATTCGCAGACAGATCAGCTGAGTTGTGTTAATAAGTGGGGTTATGATGCATACCACCATCTAGTCTATAGAGTTATAATGACACGCTATACATTCAATACATCCAAACACATTATAATGTGTTTGAGTGAGGGTAAACCAGTAGAGTCAAATCTATTTTCTTTAAATAAATGTACAGAATGGGAAACACTGATTTTATACCCATGTTTAACACAGTCGCTTCCATATATTTATCTTATTCAATAACAATAAAAGGGGAACTGCACTTTTAAAAATGTTTTTGCCTATCCTCAACAATTGCTATGTAAGACTAGAACACATATGTTTGTCTTATTTTATTGCCCTATAAGTTATAAAATATGGCAAGTACAAAGTGGCTAACAACACTTCATTTAATTCTTGTAGCCTGAACATTAACCAAGTATTAGCAATATTGTTATTATAATCGCTAACGCAGAAAAAATATTTTTAGTGGTTAAGTGATCACGGAGAGCTAATTTGCTTGTGCTGCTTTTACTTACTGAGCAGGTGAGTTGGTGAAAGTTAATTTCAGATTAGAAATCATGCCTCTCACCTGTATAGTAGAAGGATGCGGTGATATACAGTAAAGCTGGTAAACACTGACATTCATTTTAGACCCGGAGATGGTTAGAAAGACATGAAAAAAACACTTGGTTGCGGCACTCTTTTTTTTTAACCTAAGTGTAGCTTATGATTTATTCTTCATCTAAACCGTAAGATATGAACATTCCTTCAGTCGGCATCCCAGTGAGAGCAGACATTGTAAGTGATTGTTTTATCATGGTCAAGGTTTGTATTTCTTGTTTACCACTCAGCAATACTGCTGTATAATGCTTAGTGTTTAACTAGAGCTGGAATTGCTAAAAATGTTTATCATGAATGTGGCTCTTACTACATTACATATATACCTACAGCATGTTCATAAAACATTGAAGGGCATTTTTAGAGTTTTTCTTGAAGGGCTTTATAAGACGGAATAGAGCGATTCTTGTTAGCTTCCTTGGGAGCCGACACTTGCTAGTGTTTATTTACAAGTTAGAGTGTATATAAAAAACATAGGTGTTCTTTTCTTACATATAAGGATTGTGAATGATAGGCAAGAGTCCCTAAAAAGTACTGTTCCACTTTAAGCTACAAGAACAAAACTTTCTTCCGGTGGCGAATAATCGAGGGAAAAAAAATTGTGTATGTATTTTGTTAGTTAATGTGGTAGACTCCAAACTAATACTGCCGTGCTTTTATTTTGAAGCTTGTGTAACATTTGATTTGTTATGTAATTCTTATTTATGTATGGAAAGTAGTTTATGTTAAGCAGGAATTCTTATTTACATATTATTGGGTCACATTACTGTTATTTTCAAGTAAAACATTTCTTGTATTGTAATTTATTTTATTTCATACGGTCCTGGATTTTGGTTCCTGTTGTTTCCGTGTGCTCAAACAGGGAACGGACGGAGGAGAGAGAGAGAGAGAAAAGAAAAGACAGCGCGAGACGCGTGGAGTGTGGCTGTGTGAGTGAAATAAAGTGGCGTCAAGCGTGTCCTGCCTTTGTGGTACTTCTAGCACCCAACAAAACTATCTTCTAAACAACTCAACTGTATCCCGCCTTAAACCCACAGCCGCCGAAGTTGGTGAGGACCAAATAATAGGTGGTTCACACTAGTACTGAAAAGGAAGTCCCTGTGTGCACAATTTATTATTATTACCCTAATTATGTTGTCGTCATTTCACACTGCTTCGCTGGGAAAAGTAAATTAACAATACTACAACGACACGTTTTTTTGGGGGGGGGTTCATATTGTTTGTTGACTAAAGCGGTCAGCCATGTATGTAAATGTCAACTTAAGCGGGCAATTTTTTAGCAATTAGAAGAACACTATGAACCAGGACTTGATGACGAGTTAGTCGACAAAGATTGTTTACATAAGCAGATTTAACTATCTGACAAGAACTTAAACAGTTCAAATTACAACTAGGGTCAACGATTATTTTCCTTATTTCTTTTTTTTTTTTCAAACAGGCTCAAACCTGAGAGGAGCTCCCCTTGCTGTCTTCATCACCTTCCCCCAGATGGATAACATCGTCTTCCTCATCCTCTTCATCCAGTTCACTCTCTGTACTCTCCCCTTTCACGTGCACAACTCCTCGCTCCTCCTCACTCTTTGAATGCGCACTATGTCGCTCCGAGGTTGTTGTGCTGTCGTCAGAACTCTCCTTCTGAAGTCTGGTTGGTCAAAATACTTTAGAAATGAGTGTTTGCACCACATAAATACAAATGGACACTGAATACGTGGCTTGGTTGGTGATCACCTGTGAATGCTTGTGCCTACATCGTCTTCCTGCATGTCATTGGTCTCGGTTAGCTCTTCCTCTGTCTCCTCGGGATGGGTGGGAGGAGGCCTGGAAAGGTCCGACCCCTTGGAAAGCATCTATAGTATACAAGTTAAGTGATGCTATAGCATGTACAAATAGCCGGTAGATGTGTGGTCGTGTGTGTGTGTGTGTACCTTGTAATGTTTCTCCAGAAAATGCTG
The DNA here is from genome assembly GCF_033978795.1 of Nerophis ophidion. Lineage (NCBI taxonomy): Eukaryota > Metazoa > Chordata > Actinopteri > Syngnathiformes > Syngnathidae > Nerophis > Nerophis ophidion. The sequence goes on along the minus strand of NC_084633.1, from coordinate 33,065,993 downwards.
ATGTTGCTGCTGAACCACCAGTTGCTGGAGGGCCTGGGGCGATTGGGGTAAAGGTGCACTCTGGGTACGAGCCAGTGGCCGATGACGAGGCAGCTTGTTGACTGATCGCATGCCGCTGGACACGCCTCTCTCTGCCGTAACCAGGGGCGACTGGCTGTAAATGGGGACTGATTGGGTGGAAAGTCAAAAAATTAATTAGTCATGTGGACACCATTTTTTTTCAACTGTAGAGGCATCAAAATTGTTGTGCATGTGTGTCCCCGGGTGTGTCTTGTGTGTACCGGATAGCATAGCGGTCTGTTGTCTGGCCTGCTCCAGTAGTAGCACATGCTGCAATAGCGAGGAATGAGCAGAATGAGCGCCTGATGGTGGAGTCTCTCCATCATGTCCTACCCCGGTAAAAAAAAAAGCCAACATGAAATACTTAATAACAAATATTTAACATCTTTGAAGATTCAAAATTGCCAGTTAATCATATTAAAAAATACATTAAATGATAAGACGGGGACGGCGTGGCGATGTTGGTAGAGTGGCTGTGCCAGCAATCTGAGGGTTACTGGTTCAATCCCCACCTTCTACCATCCTAGTCACGTCCTTTGTGTCCTTGGGCAAGATATTTCACTCTTGCTCCTGATGGGTCCTGGTGAGCGCCTTGCATGGCAGCTCCCGCCGTCAGTGTGTGAATGTATGTGTGAATGAGTGAATGTGGAAATACTGTCAAAGCACATTGGGCTCCTTAAAAAGGGTAAGAAAAGCACTGTACAAGTACTACCCATTTACCATTTACCATAAGGCAATTTCTGGTTTTGGGCCATACTTTTTAAAACATTTGTGTCAGTTTTTATAATACAATAAAAGGACAAGAATAGCAGCAGCAGCAGCTATTGAGTCTGTTTCAGCTCGTGTTCATCTCTCCTCTGCACTTCCCTCCCACAGTATCTCAAAGAAACCTATTTATCTGCTGGTAACAAAGTGCCTCAAGAGGTCAGCCAGGCATAGCGCTCTGCTGTCCAGCTAACCCACTGACAGCACCACCACGTTGCTCGAAGCCAATTAGTCTTAAGTCAAGGGTTGTAAACTGGTCTCGCCCTGCGACTTACATTTCCACACGGTCATTATTAGGTCATTGTTTAGTTCATTTCTATCACGCTTAACAAAAGTACAATAGGGAACACAATATGATTTGCACAATTCAACATGGCTAAAAAGGAATAGAAGACCCACTTTTTTTTTAGAAGTCCATCCATCCATCCATTTCTAACGCTTATTCCCTTTTGGGGTCGCGGGGGGCGCTCGTGCCTATCTCAGCAACAAATGGGCGGAAGGCGGTGTACACCTTGGACAAGTCGCCACATCATCGCAGGGCCAACACAGATAGACAGACAACATTCACACTCACATTCACACACTAGGGCCAATTTAGTGTTGCCAGTCAACCTATACCCAGGTGCATGTCTTTGGAAGTGGGAGGAAGCCGGAGAACCCACGCATTCACGGGGAGAACATGCACACGCCACACAGAAAGATCCCGAGCCCAGGATTGAACCCTGACTACTCAGGACCTTTGTATTGTGAGGCAGACGCACTAACCCCTCTGCCACCGTGAAGTTAAACCAACCAAATATTTTTTGTGGGAAAATACCTTTTCAAACAAACTAGAGTGGAACGCTTTTAATCTAACCTCCTTGGACTGGTTGACTTGCGCTTCTCAACATAACTAAAACTGAAATTAGATGTTGCTTGGACATTTTTCACTTTTGCCAGAGACATAAGGAGAATGGGCAATATAATAATAATAATAATAATAATAATATTTGTGCAGTTTGTTAACATCGTTGGGCTTTGCTGTTATTGCCACAAATGTCTTGTGTAGTGCACTGGGAGTGTTGTTCATATTCGAACCTTTATTTTCAACGGACACACAATCAAGGGTACTTTAAACTTTTAACGTGGGAACAGGATCAAGATATTCTACCCAATCTACGCCCATGTGATGTTCTTTTCTAACAGAGCTGCTGGGGTAATTGTGTTATATGTTTAGACTACAATGACAACAAAGTTTTCATAAATGCGTACATCTTCTATTCTGAAGTTCGCTTTGCGCTGAAAAGGAAGTCACTATGGGTACATTTTAATTCAGTGTAACTAGAAAGTAGTTATATTGCTGTTGTCACTAACGGACCCAACTTTTTAAAGAAATAACTAAAATTTTATGTTGATAACAGCGACGTTTGCTTAAGTTGCCATTTTTTTGTGATAATAAGAACACGGTGAACCGGAATTCAATGAGTTGGCCGACATAGACTGGTTGTTGTAATAAACCGGACCGACTTAAAAAAGTTCCACTGTGTTGTCTAGATTTTCAACATAATTGCATGAGCCAAGTACATTTCAGGGCTTACTCCTGAGAAACTGAAAAGTTCAAAACAAATCATCCAAATTAGAAAACTGCATTAGAAAAACTCAATTAAACACAATTAAACATTGAGATTGCACAAATAAAAAAACAAAAACAAATTATAGATGTCACATGCTTATATCTGTTGTGGACAAAAACATCTTACATCTTCATCACAAAAAGTGTAAAAAAAAACAAAAAACTAAATTCAACTCAAATCACCCACCGGGGTTTAGGCCGATCTCCATTCGCAATTTTGCAAAATCCATATTTCAAATTAAAATTCCCTGAAGTCATATTTACATATGAGAAAAAGGATTAAGCTGTGAGAAAAAACAGACTTGCAAGTAGAAATGGCCACTATTTATAATAATAGCACCAATGCTTAAAGGGGAACTGCACTTTTTTTTGGAATTTTGCCAATCGTTCACAATCATTATAAAAGACATGACGACGGGTGGATTTTTTTTAATGCATTCTAACTTGTAAATAAAAGTAAATTAGAGTCTGCTTACAGCGGAGCCAGTGGGAGCTCCTCTAATTTGCCCATAAAATCCAATAAATAACCATTTACATTTACATTTTGTGACTTGAATATTGACCAAGTATTAGTGATATTGTTATTGTAAGTGCTAAAACAGACAAACTATATAAATAAGCGCCGTGAACATTTTCGTGTGTCCCTATGTTTACATCATCGAGTGGTCTGCTGCTTTCCCGCTTCCTTGCTCTCTGTAAGTTTATTCTAGATCATAAAATTGATTAACGTGGACCCCGACCTAAACAAGTTGAAAAACCTATGTGGGTGTTACCATTTAGAGGTCAATTGTACGGAATATGTACTGCACTGTGCAATCTACTAATAAAAGTTTCAATCGATCAATCAATGGGTAGGTATTACGACAAGTTGGTACATTTTGATAGCAATTTACACGAAACCACTGCTTGTCCGCCACCCCGTTTCTTTGCAAGGATTATGAGACATTTTTCACCTAAATGGGAATAAAAGAACATCCAGTCGGCATCAGACCTTATACAGTAAGTGATGTTTTATTAAGTTTGTTGAGTCTCATGAAGTCTGCAGTGAGTAATAATCAGTGATGGAAAAAAAAAGGCATGCCTTTTTTTAAATTAATGCGCCGTGTATGCTTAAAATTTTTAAAATAAGTAAATAATAAATGGTATTATAAATGTGCCTGTTACTGCATTACATACTGTATATATTTACATTATGTATATAAAAACTCAATGGCGGTTTTTGGATGTGTTTTAAGGGCTTTATTGGTGGAATTGCGCGGCTCCCATAGGCTTTATTGTAACCAAACTTTTGATCTCATTCAATCAGTATTTAGAATACAAAAAAAAACAAAAAAAACCATCAATAGTCATGTCTGTCATAAAGATTGTGAATGATAGGCAACATTTTTTTTAAAAGTGCAGTTCCCTTTCAAACTTCAAATATTAATGACAATAGAAGCCTGATATCGCAGTTAATGCATACCTGCAGGTAAAGACGATGTCGAGAGAAACTTCCCAGTTAGAGCACCGCCTGCTCGTAGTGACTGAATGGCTTGACGCTCCGCCTCCTGTTGGTTTGACAACTTCTGGGAGGCCTGTAGGGCGTGACCATTGCATAAACAGAAAACTGTAAATAGCAATTGTTAGATATTAAACATTAGAAGTAAAGCTTGTAAATGGCCTAATCTGGAGTTGTCCACTATTGATTACGACCAATGCTGCCCGTGATTGTTGAAGGGGCTATTTGCAACATTTACACAGATGTCTAGAGGGCAATAATTATCCAATGTACAGTATTTTACGCAGCATATCCGGCGTCTTACAGCTTCTCGTGCGTAATGACGTACACTACGTACGTAGGTGTTGTAAGCTACTAAGTGATTTGGATAGTTGGCGTTAGCTGTCATTGCATGTATATTCTATCATAACAACAACATGACTGCACATTGTTAGTTGCTTCTCTTGAGACTGCTTTTGTGTATGTACACGCCCTCCCTGGGTGTACCTGTTGACGAGACGGGGTAAGTGTTTACTGCAGTAAACACCAATAATTATTTTTGAGCTGAAAAAATATTTTATTACATAAACTACGTAATTGTAAAAAATATAGACCATTTTAAAACAATTGTGTTATATCTGTGTTTGCCCTGCAATGAGGTGGTGACTTGTCGGGTGTACACCGCCTTCTGCTCGAATGCAGCTGAGATAGGCTCCAGCACGCCCCGTGTCCCCAAAAGGGACAAGCGGTAGAAAAATGGATGGATGTTCTTTTAAACCACTAATAGTGTTCCTGTTATAGTATTCGATTTGAAAAATTTAACTATGAGCATGTTGCAAACAGCCCTTTAAGGGTCTTTACAAGAAAAATACATTCAAAGTTTAAGTTATGTTCTAAAACAATGGTTCTCAACTCAGAAAACCACTTGGCTCACCAAGTACTACAATAATGACCAACATTAAAATACAGTAGCGTAGTAGGCTAGTACTTGTTAAAACAAGGCAAACATTTTATTTAAACAAGTATATTTAATATTTTGGCCACTGTAACATTACATACAGTTCCAACAGAAACACTGTGTTTTTATATAGGAAAATAAAATACTGCACTTAAACAATGAATCAAATCTTTGGCCTACCACTAGAAGGAGCCCGCGTACCACAATTTGTATATTAATATTACATTTCGGACTATAAGTTGCTATTTTTTTCCTCCACTTTGAACAATGCAGCCTATAAAAAGTGTGGCTAAATTATGGATTCTTCTTTGCTGATGGCCATAATAACAATTGTTTAAAACAAATCACGCAAATACAATAGGTACCACTGTATTTTTGCCACATCCTTCACCTAAAGCGTGAATGAAGAATACGTAATGAATGCGTTACCAACCTGATAAGTCCGAAAGAGAGAGAGATGATACAGTATTATCTGCACACTTATGCTTCTTGGTGGTTGTTCGGGCACATTACACCTAATCCAGGATAGTCCCACTTTTTTATATTTCAGTCATGCCGTCCACAGCGTTTTTACTCGTGTGGATTCTTCATTCATAACTCCAAGAAACGTTTGTAAGTTTTACAATAAAAATACAACTGTTTATACTTACTAAACTGTCCAATGTGTGATGTCTGTGGGAGTGTTTTCATGCATATTTGTACTTCCTATCGTGATGTAATGACGCTAGTGTCGCTTGCATTAGCTAATATGCTAACACATTTATGAGTGTCTGTGTTAGTATTATTAACTAACAACAGCTTTCATTTTGTCTTGTTTCAGTCACACAACTTCTTCAGTAAAGTCACCAAGATGTCACTGTTGAGTTATTGAGTCTGTTTAGCTGATTGGAGAGCTAGCTTCCACGGCTAGTGGGTTCATGACGATGAGTTCGGTTTTGTTTGATCAGCCGTTTTTACTGCCGTGATACAGGCACTGATTGGAAACAATGAAGGTACGGAAATTTACCGAATCTTCCTCTGTAAATAGTACATTTTGCTTCCTACCACCCGAATGCAGCTGAGATAGGCTCCAGCAACCCCCGCGACCCCGAAAAGGACAAGCGGTATAAAATGGATGGATGGATGGGCAATGTATACATCTGCGGCTTATAGTCCGGTTAAGCCCATAAGACCCTCGGACACATTTTTTTACCCTAAAATTGAGTGGGTGCGGCTAATATACTGGTGCGCTTTGTAGTCCGGAAAATACTGTAAATGCTTGCAACAAAGCAAGCACCCTTGCCCGTTTTAAGATACAGTGGTATCTCTATTTCGTACACCCTACTTTTAGTAAGATTGTGTTTGTCACCAAAAATCATCGTACGTACGGCCAGTTATTGACATACAAATATACGACTATTATATACAGTAAACAGGTTAGGCAGAAAAGGGCCTGGACAGCACTTTGGACACCTCTGTTATAGGCGATTGTCATTTTACTGTTATTGCATCTATTAAAATTAACAACCCACTTTTGTTATTAATCTGTTCATTTTCTATACCACTTATCCTCATTAAGCTCACAAGTGAGCTGGATCCTATCATAGCTGATTTCGGATGAGAGGTGTGACACACTGTGACAAGGTCAACAGCCAATTGCAGGGCACTTATTGACAAGCAACCATTTACACAACATAATACTTTTTTTAAAGCCTCCAAATTCACCTAACATGTTTTTATATGTGGGAAGAAGCTGTCGTACCTGCAAAAAAAAAACGTTGGAACACATGCACAGGCCCACACAGAAATGTCACATTGAAGATTTTTGATCGTACCCTTGATCTCCTGACTGTGTGGACAACATGCTAACCCCAAACCACCAAAAAGCTGTAGTCGTTTAAAATATACTTAGCAGAGTCCATACGTGCTATTGTGTGTGTGTGTGTGTGCGTGTGTCACCTACCGTGATGTGTGTGTTAGCAGGGAGGCCCAACGAGATATTAGGTAGAGATGGAGATGTGTACAGACTTAGCGGACTCAACGTCCCATCAGCCCCTAGCGTCTGATGAAGGGATCGAAGCTGCAGGCACAGAAGAGCTAGTTAGGTTTTGTTTTTTCAGAAATACGAGCAGAGTGAATTAATGTTTCTATATTTTTGTAGTAGAGTGGAAGTTGACATCCTTCAAATTGGCTGACTAACGTTAACAAAAGCGGTTGTCAGGGTAAAAAAAGATATATACCGGTAATAATAAATAACACTTGCGTATTTACAATTGACTTTGTCAAGAGACAAAGAGAATAGCTGATAATAAAGGATTTTGAGCCTACAAAAGGTTTGTTGACATCCTTTTAATTCAAATGTAAAACTATGTTTGTTGCAAAAAGGGGAATGAAAGAAGTTGCTTAGGGGTCTACAATGAAAGAAGAAAGGCCTAGTCGTAGTTGATTTCCTGTTTCTCCTAACAACTTTTTATTGATTTTGAAATTACTACAAATATGATTTTGCAAATCAAGCAAGAGATAATAATGAGGTTAACAATACCAAAACATATGACAACATGTACCGACCAATCTTTGGTAGAAACAATCCCTTTGGATCTTAAATTTCAAGAAAAGTGGTCGCCCCGCTGCGGTAATTCGCCAATAATGCACAAATCTTTATTTCAGTGGCTAACATTCCCCCCCAAAATAAAACAAATACATTTTTTTGCTTGCTGTTGTAGAATCAAGGCTTTTACTTTGAAGCTTACTGAAGCACACTGAATAAGAAATCACTCTATGCTCATTTTATTGCTGTGTAACTAGACAGTAGTTATGTTGCTGTTGTTCTTGCATGCTGCTCAGTAATAATGACACAATGACATAACCTGGATGATTTATTCACAAAAATTATACCGTTGGTTTCTTGAATTGTATGTCGAAAAGCGTGGTCACTACGTATGTTGACGTCGACCTAAGTGGGCACCTTTGAACACGGTGGCCCACAAGTTGTGACTGTGCTTAAAATGTGATAAAGAACAACACACCCCTTTTTCTCTTAGTTCAGGGGTGTTAATCACGTTTTGATCGAAAGCAACATTGCAGTTATGGCTGCCATCAAAGAGCGGCTTGTAACAGCGAATAAAATATAAATTTGCCTAAACATTTGATTACCGGATTTTTCTGACTATAAGTCGCAGTTTTTTTCATAGCTTGGTGCGACTATACTCAGGAGCGACTTTTGTGTAAAATTATTAACACATTACCGTAAAATATCAAATAATATTATTTAGCTCATTCACGTAAGAGACTAGACATAAGATTTCATCGGATTTAGCAATTAGGTGAGAAAGATTGTTTGGTAAACGTATAACATGTTCTATATGTTATAGTTATTTGAATGACTCTTACCATAATATGTTACAATAACATACTAGGCACGAGCTCAGTTGGTTATTTATGCATCATATAACGTACACTTATTCAGCCTGTTCACTATTCTTTATTTATTTTAAATTGCCTTTCAAATGTCTATTCTTGGTGTTGGGTTTCATCAAATAAATTTCCCCCAAAAATGCGAATTATACTCCAGTGCGACCTATATATGTTCTTTCCTTCTTTTTTGTGCATTTTCGGCAGCTGCGACTTATACTTCGGAGCGACATATACTCCGAAAAATACAGTGTGTGTGTGTGTGTGTATATATATATATATATATATATATATATATATATATATTTCTTTCTTTTCATGTACACTTTTAAAAAATCTGAAGATTCCATACTAAAAAATGCCAAGTGAATCACCATATTTTTTTTACTGTAAAATTTACAGTAGTTTTTACAACATATTACTGAAAATACAAAAACTGTACCAATGTTTTTTTCATTCTTGCAACTGAGCTACCAATTTTTTACTGTAAAAAAATGTGGTACAGTTTTTCCATTTACAGTAAAAACACCGTAAAAACAACAACCGTAGATTTTACGGTAAATGACTGGCAACTCAGTCGACAGAATTTTATCATAAAAAAACATTGGTAGTTTCTTCAATTTACACTAATATGCTGTAAATAGCACTGTTAATTTTACCGTAAAATCTATTGTCATTTTTACAGGGTACAATTTGATGGATTACTTGCTTTGAAATTATTAGTCAAGCAGATATTTAAGTATTTATTTTGACAAAAAAATTGCAGTTTTGGATATTACTACAATTTAATAAGGTATGCAATTTTTACAGAAATGTTTTTTTGAAAACTTATATTTTTACTAAGACAATATAAAGTACTTTATTGACACATATTATTTCCAGGCGATCACATAAAATGATGTGGCGCGCCAAATCTGGCACCCGGGCTTTGAGTTTGATACTTGTGTCTTTGTTTATAGAACACTAATTTCTAATGCTAAAAATTTAAGAAAAAGACAAGTTTGTAAGCGTCCTTTGAGAAATTTGCATGCGCCTGATAACTCCATGAAAGAGTAACTGAGTTATTCCGGCAAAAGTAATTGTACATGTGCATATTTGTGAATACCTCAGTTTGTATGTTGGGAACAGATCCAGTGTTGCCATTAGCAATAGCCGTATTAGAACTGTTAGGACTGCTAGGACCTGAGCCAGGTGCACTATTACAGAGAGGGGAGACTGGAAAAAAACAAAAAATGAATTACTATTAGTATGTTGAACAAGTTAAGTAGAATTTCTTATAAAGGCATTCAAACACTTTGTGTTTACCTGAAATCTCAATGGCTCTTTTCTTAAAAGTGCTTATGACAGTGCCATCTTTTCTTCTGAGGAGTGGAGAGCTGCGCCTCTCTGCTACTTTCTGCTTCAACCGTGAACGCACCTTCAGGTTAGGCTCCGACACTGGATGACAGAAAAAAAGAGCATAAAAGAAACGTATTATTTTGGAGACAACAATTTCTTTACAGGACCGAATAACATGGAGCAAGATGATGATTAGGAAATACATTCTTGAAAAATTGTACTGTGTAGTGATGACCAATTTGGGTTGGCGCCAACGTTCCCTCTTTGGTGCGCGCCTGTGCAATTGCACACTGCTCACGCGTCCTATGCGCACGGCAAATCCAGGCCGCGCACAAAATCAAATAAAAAGATAAGCGCATAACAGTGTGCACGTCTGCCGTTGCTCACATGTGCGCCACTGAATGCTCAAGGAGTTCTGGCATTTGCTCACACATAGGAAAAATTGTTGGGAAAATTGGTTGGCCCGATTCATTAAAGGGTCAAAGTGGGTCCAGCAGCCAAACCAGTTGAAAACCACTGCAATAATGTATTTGTTGTGGTGTTTGTTATATGCAACATTTAGGAGGAAAACGGGAGAGCTGCAGACACTTGGACGGTTCTAAGTATATGGAGGAATGAGCCAGAAGTTGTCAACTGCCCCACCCTTGGACTAATGGCTTTGATATTAACACACATTTAATGTCCACCGAAGACTGTTGAGTGACTATTCTTGCATTGTACTAGGGCTTCAATGGATAAACTATTTCACTATATTAACTAAACAAAAAAAATAATAATTAAGGCTGTCACAAACAATGCGTTGACTCATGTGATTCATTACAAAAAATATTGCTTAACTCATATACACATTTAGATTAATCAGGCAATTTATTTTGGCCGTACTAGCTATTTTGCATTTACTGCTATACGGTCAGGGATCAGATCAATGCATATGTCAGTACAAAAATGAGTGAGGAGACTTCGACTAGTGTGCTTGCTGGTAAATTTCACTCTAACGTACAGCCTGAAAAAACTTTTGATAAAACGTTACCAAGCTCTGTGGAAAAAAATGACATGCAATCAAGTCTTCTTTGACATTCTGACAAAATTTCCATTTTTGCACAAATAGTTTCTTGAGCAAATTTTAATTATGATTAATATGATTAATCATGACTATCGGATCATGATTAGTCCAAATTCCAAAATCTGATCAATTTGATTAAAAAAATAATAATCATTTTGTTGCCCTATTAATAAAACTAAATTATAATCTATAAATTGTAGTGCATTACTAACTCACAATTTACTTTTAAATCAAAGTACACTAAATGGAAGGTGCCTTTTCGTTCAAGGAACTACAATTACCTAAAAGATCCTGACCATTGGCAGATGGAATGTGATGGCAAAAAAGTTTAAATCTTGTAATGGACCTTAAAGCATAGTTTTTTACCCAATGTTTACAGCTTTTGGAGTGCGGGGAGTGAGGCTTGGTTAGGTTGGGAGTGTTGAACAAAATCACGTTGTAGCCAGTTGTATTAAAAACGCTCCTCCACGGGTATAATTTACAATCGCTCACAGTAAAAAGCACTAAAAAGACTCCAAATCAGTCTTCAAAGTCAATCAAGAAATCAATCAATCAATCAATTATTGTTTATTTATATAGCCCTAAATCACAAGTGTCTCAAAGGGCTGCACAAACCACAACGACATCCTCGGTAGAGCTCACATAAGGGGGAGGAAAACTCACCCCAGTGGGACGTCGGTGACAGTGACAATGATGACAATGAGAAACCCCGTAGGGCAGTGGTTCTCAACCTTTTTTCAGTGATGTACCCCCTGTGAACATTTATTTTAATTCAAGTACCCCCTAATCAGAGCAAAGCATTTTTGGTTGAAAAAAAAAGATAAAGAAGTTAAATACAGCACTATGTCATCAGTTTCTGATTTATTACGGCGTGGCGCAGTGGGAGAGTGGCCGTGCGCAACCCGAGGGGCCCTGGTTCAAATCCCACCTAGTACCAACCTCATCACGTCCGTTGTGTCCTGAGCAAGACACTTCACCCTTGCTCCTGATGGGTGCTGGTTGGCGCCTTGCATGGCAGCTCCCTCCATCAGTGTGTGAATGTGTGTGTGAATGGGTAAATGTGGAAGTAGTGTCAAAGCGCTTTGAGTACCTTGAAGGTAGAAAAGCGCTATACAAGTACAACCCATTTATCATTTATTAAATTGTATAACAGTGCAAAATATTGCTCATTTATGGTGGTCTTTCTTGAACTATTTGAAAAAAAGATAAACATAACTAAAAACTTGCTGAAAAATAAACAAGTGATTCAGTTATAAATAAAGATTTCTACACATAGAAGTAATCATCAACTTAAAGTGCCCTCTTTGGGGATTGTAATAGAGATCCATCTGGATTCATGAACTTAATTCTAAACATTTCTTCACAAAAAAATAAATCTTTAACATCAATATTTATGGAACATGTCCACAAAAAATCTAGCTGTCAACACTGAATATTGCATTGTTGCATTTCTTTTCACATTTTATGAAATTACATTCATATTTTGTTGAAGTATTATTCAATAAATATATTCATAAAGGATTTTTCAATTGTTGATATTTTTTAGAATATTTAAAAAAAAATTCACGTACCCCTTGGCATACCTTCAAGTACCCCCAGGGGTACTCGTACCCCCATTTGAGAACCACTACCCTAGGGGACCGAAAGCAATGGATGTCGAGCGGGTCTAACATGATGTTGTGAAAGTCCAATCCATAGTGGATCTAACATAACCGTGACAGTCCAATCCAAAGTGGATCCAATATAGTAGCAATAGTCCCATCCAAAGTGGAGCCAGCAGGAAACCATCCCAAGCGGAGGCGGATCAGCAGCGCAGAGATGTCCCCAACCGATACACAAATCAAAATCAAGACCTATGATACCATCCTATCATTGACTTATTTAGTAATTGTCACTGTTGTGTTGCACTATGTTTTCTCCATTTGTGATGGCAGACTTTACTAAGAAGAGGGATGTTCAGATCAAATTTTTTTTTTACATACGATACGTACTTAGGTGCCTTGAGTATCTGCCCATACTGATAATTATTCGATACAATATTAGCATGAATCATACTTTTATTTTTTTGTAGTGTAGTATTTTGAAAATGACTGGATCAAGGGAATTACTCTAACAGAAGTATGAAAAACAATAACTTTGTACCGTATGGAATGGACTAAAGCTTTTATTCAAGTTGAAGTTGAGTGGTAAATGTTTTTTTTTGGTGACAACTGGTGGCTCATGACACAGTAAGTTGAATGATGCGGACACGTTTGTTAATGCATACGTTCTATTACGCTTCTGCTTTGGAGACTGCATCTGTAAGTAATACACAACTAAAATTATTTGATACTTGTTTATATTGACAAATGTTGTAAATCAGTCTGAAATATGGTTTACTTAAGGAAACATGTTACCTATGTCTAGCTTGTGTGGTATTGTGTGCTCAGGTGTTAAAGTTAAGTTAAAGTACCAATGATTGTCACACACACACACTAGGTGTGGCGAAATTGTTCTCTGCATTTGACCCATCACCCTTGATCACCAACCAAACTGATGACATAGTGCTGTATTTTATTTCTTTACCTCTTTTTTTCAACCAAAAATGCTTTGATCTGATTCGTGGGTACTTGAATTAAAAAAATGTTCACAGGGCGTACATCAATGAAAAAAGGTTGAGAACCACTGCTTTAGAGGACATTCAGATGTTAACTTGCTGTCCAGCTTTGCACAAGTAGACACGCTTCAGAACTGCTTGTAACGGAGTACTTGTACCAGAGATTTTAGATGCAAGTTGATATAATCCGATTTTTTGCTAGTATTGGGCTGTTATCAGTTATTTATATTTGATCAGTACACCCCAAATTAAAACCAAGTGACATCTATTAATATTGGATCAGGACACTCCTAATTATGACAAAAAACACATCTTTATAAAGAAACAAATGACTATCTATTTTCTCTACCACCTATCCAGTAAGGGGTCACAGCAGTGGCTGTGGTCTATCCCAGCTGACTTTGGGCAAAAGGCAGACTACACCCAAGACTGGTTGCCAACAATCACATGTGGTATCGAGTTGGACACAATCCTCCAGCAGCTGGACAAAAGTGATTCCAATAGCCTCAAGGAAGGGATTTTGTTTGTTTATCGAGAGTGTTGAAACAGCAGTCCCAACAAACAAGATTAAGGGAAATTTGGTATTGCATAATCTGATTTCAATTTGAAACATCCCTGCCGTTTCAAAGAGATGCGGCGCCTTTTTGCATATACCCTACCTGTCTTGCGCAGCGGAAAGTCATCTTTGCCCTCGTAGTTTCCAAGTAATGTGGGAAGTCTGTAAGAGGGAGGTGTTCCTGGAGTATTACTCTGGGGCGGAGAATTCGGCTCCAGGGACGCGTTCTGGCCTCCCCTGCAAAGAAAAAATGGTTATTAACGTAAATCATTCATTGCACCAATAAACCACAATATTAATTTACGTACATTGTTACAGCTTTATTGCAGGAAAGTCAGCTTTAGTAAAATGGAATAAACTAAATTTAAGAATAAATAAAAGCTTTTGGCATATCTGTTTGAGGAATTATATTATGGAAAAGATTAAATGTACATATGAGCCATTTCAAAAGACAATAAAAACACACGTGTTTACAAAGTATAGTGAAGAATACTGTGCAAAGAAGATGGTGTCTGAAATTAAATATTTATCTTATATTTTAATATGTTATATATTTGTTTCTTTACATAGTCCATGATCGTTTTATCAATAGCATCCATCCATCCATTTCCTACCGCTTGTACCGTTCGGGGTCGCAGCGCTAACACAGATAAGACAGGTTTTGTAAAAATAATCTGTATTTTCCTTTTCTTTTTTTTACATATTTATGTCAATTTTACTCCAGTACTAACTATTTACTTCACAGGTCTTGTCTAGAAAAGCACTCGAATGGCACAGACCGGATCAGCAAACAGTGAAACGGATCACCCCCAAAATCTAATCACTAATTTCTTATAGAATGAAACAACTATTCATCGAACAAAGAAGTGTATCTTACTTTTGGTTGATGAATAAAATGAAAAGTAACAATGGTATGTAATGCGCTCCATTATAGTAGTTATCGTTTAAACCAGGGGTGTCAAACTCATTTTAGATCAGGGGCCACATGGACAAAAATGTACTCCTAAGTGGGCCAAACTAGTAAAATCCCGGCATGATAACTTAAAAATGAAGACAACTTCAGATTGTTTTCTTTGTTTGAAAATAGAACAGGCACAAATGTACAAATAATAATGTTGTTGGGGTTTTTTTTACACTTACATGTTGCGATTAATCATTTATTCGTCGATTATATTTTCTTAATAAATTATGTGATGATGTTCATCAGTCAACTCATTGGTGTCCGTCAAGATAAAAATACAGGTTGTTATTTATGTAGTTTGATAATTTTCCTCGACTGATGTACTAACATCATGTGGTTTATTTTGTACATATGTACTGTTAACAGTGGTAAAAGATTTCAGTGTGTGTATGATAACTTTTTGAGCATATTAAACAATACAGTGATAATGATAACTGTGATAATTTTGGTCACAATACCCATGTTGCATCCCTATACGGAAAAACAAATGGTAACACGGATTCGAACCTGCGATGTCATTCTTATACAAGCTGTTGTTATCGCCTCACCAGCACTTTGGGGAGAAGGAATGGTTCAGTCCACCAATACCAGGTTCTTTCTTACTAAGAAGGAATTCCTGCAGTTTCAGCTTCACCTCTGTACTGGCAATCGCACCTTCATTACATGCATAGAAACGCAGTTAGCACAACAAGAGAAACGGTCTTATACATAGCGCAATAGCAACAGCCATTGTAATAACCTACTCTCTTTGCCTTTCTCCTTATTCCGCAATAGAATCAGCTGTTGCTCCAGTCGTTGTTTCTCTAGTTCTTCATGCCTTTGTTGTTCCAGTTTCAGCTTCTGTTCCAGCTCCTGCTGTCGTTTGGCTGCCAACAGCTCCTGTTGTTGCTTACAAAGCCATACAATTCTCAAATTGAAACAAGTGACAAGCTGAACTATCATACGGTTTGTTGTGTATGCGACCAATTTAAAAAAAAAAAATGCATTTTGTCTCATTCATGTGTTCACTGTGTAAACCAAATAATTACCTTCAGATGTTCCTGTAGCTGGACTTCATGTTGTCGGGTTAGTACTTCATGTTTTTTCTGGAACTCGGCAAATAGTAGTTGTTTCTGGAGTTCTTGCTGCTGTTTGAGGAGCACTAGTTCATGCTGGAGTTGTTGCTCTCTAAGGGTTGTGTCCACTCCTGCTGCTCCCACAGACAAAGATCCCACTCTAAGTTCAGTACGCAAGTCAACGGGGCCTCCACCTCCTCCTCCACCTGAGCTTTCTTCTGAACCTGGGAAAAAACATACATACAATAACTAATCCTGCTTACAAACACACATACAATAACTAATCCTGCTTAGAAACACACAAACAAAAAACCATAAATAATTAATCCATTTGAAAGAACAATGGCCTGTTAAGGATTGTCTTTCAAGCCTGAAGTATTTTTCCTTACAAGTGCACTGGTTGACTCAGAATAGTTTGATTTGGTGCGTCAGGCATTTGCGTTTCCGTCACAAGACTGCATGCTTGAGGGTGTTTGTTACGAATGACGCATTTCAAAAACGTTGATGCTTCAGGGAATTTTGAGCTTATAACTGAAATGTGAAATAAAACAATGCTTTGAGACTACCCATCAGTGAAATTATTAACACTCACAAATGCTGAGCCTGAAAATCTACCCTTTGCAGCTTAGGTTATATTTAAAAGAATCTAGATCAGGGATGTCCAAAGTCCAACCCGTAAATAATTTTTGGCCCGCAGCTTGTTTATTATAGGCATATATTAATCAATTAAAATAATTTACTTTAAATGAAATATATTAATGAGTTTAAATATGCATAAATTAGTACTAGTTTATTTTGGACATGGTTACAAAGTTGCATCAGAATACATATTTTATCGTTCTGCTGGTTGAATTACAAACCCTGTTTCCATATGAGTTGGGAAATTGTGTTCGATGTAAATATAAACGAAATACAATGATTTGCAAATCATTTTCAACCCATATTCAGCTGAATATGCTACAAAGACAACATATTTGATGTTCAAACTGATAAACATTTTTTTTTTTGCAAATAAGCATGAACTTTGGAATTTGATGCCAGCAACACGAGACAAAGAAGTTGGGAAAGGTTGCAATAAATACTGATAAAGTTGAGGAATGCTCATCAAACATCCCACAGGTGTGCAGGCTAATTGGGAACAGGTGGGTGCCATGATTAGATATTCACTAACAAGGATGGAGCGAGGGCAACCACTTTGTAAGCAAACTGTCAAACAGTTTTAGAACAACATTTCTCAACGAGCTATTGCAAGGAATTTAGGGATTTTAATATCCACGGTCCGTAAAATCATCAAAAGTTTCAGAGAATCTGGATAAATCACTGCACGTAAGCGCCGATATTACGGACCTGTGATCCCTCAGGCGGTATTGCATCAAAAACAGACAGCAGTGTGTAAAGGATATCACCACATGGAACACTTCATAAAACCACTGTCAGTAACTACAGTTGGTCGCTACATCTGTAAGTGCAAGTTAAACCTCTACTATGCAAAGCAAAACCCATTCATCAACAACACCCAGAAACGCCACCGGCTTTGCTGGGCCCGAGCTCATCTAAGATGGACTGATGCAAAGTGGAAAAGTGTTCTGTGGACTGACGAGTCCACGTTTCAAATTATATTTGGAAACTGTGGACATGGTGTCCATCGGAACAAAAAGGAAACTAACCATCCAGATTGTTGTAGGCGCAAAGTTCAAAATCCAGTATCTGTGATGGTATGGGGGTGTATTCGTGCACAAGGCATGGGTAACTTACACATCTGTGAAGGCACCATTAATGCTGAATGGTCCATACAGGTTTTGGAGCAACATGTGTTGTCATCCAAGCAACGTTATCATGGATGCCCCTGTTAATTTCAGCAAAACAATGCCAAGCCAGGCGTTACAACAATGTTGCTTCATAGTAAAAGAGTGCGGGTACTTTCCTGGGCCGCCTGCAGTCCAGACCTGTCTCCCATCGAAAATGTGTGGCGCATTATGAAGCGTAAAATACAACAGCAGAGACCCTCGAAATGTTGAACGACTGAAGCTCTACATAAAGCAAGAATGGGAAAGAATTCCACTTTCCAAACTTCAACAATTAGTTTCCTCAGTTCCCTAACGTTTATTGAGAGTTGTTAAAAGAAAAGGTGATGTAACACAGTGGTGAACATGCCCTTTCCCAACTACT